>NC_047039.1:83228990-83532020 GCF_011762595.2 Tursiops truncatus | reverse complement strand
GTATGAGTCCGAGATCTGCCACTTACTGTGTGGCCTTGGAAATTTACTTAAACTCACTAGGCCTCCATTTTCAGAATCATAAAGTGGTTATACTATTGTATCTTCCTCATACACTAGTTGTAAGAACTGAATGAGAAAATTGCATATAAAGTATTCAGTACTTAGGAAAGTGCCTGGCACACAGCATTATTGATAATAGTGAAACAATGACTAAGTAACAGAGGGTCATATCTATATGTTTATGAAGAGATTTAATGATGTGGAAAAATGCTTATAATTTTAAGGGCAAAGAGAGGAATAAACTTATATATAGTGTGTGATTTTTAATGTGACAAGGAGAGCGGTGGTCACCAAACATTCCATTTTATGTCCTTGACATTTCCATCCTTCTCCCTATAGCTGTGTAACTTGTTCCAGACAGTGGGCTGTGGGTAAAAGTTATGTGCCACTTCTGGGCTGAAGTATAGAAGATGTGGTGTAAAAGATTCCAGCTGTTGCTTTTTTCCCAAGGTGACTGAAGAGGTCATATGTTCCAGATGCAAATACAGGATGGTGGAGTTTCCTGATCAGCCTGGGTCCTTGATGGACAAAGGTCCTTGCTGACCCATGATGGACAGGTAGCTTGAGTGAGAAATAAGCTTTTGTTGAGTTAGGCTACTGGGATTTGGGGCTTAATTTGTTACCACAGCATAATCAGGCCTATCCTGCCCAATACTCTTTATTAAAATATTAAATGTTTAAATATAAAAGACTTGAAGGCAATTCATCAAAATTGTAAAAGTGGCTACTGTTAGATAGTATGATGTGGGTGATTTTAATTTTCTTTAAATTTTTTTATGTATAAAAAATCATTTTTTTTGAAGGGAGGCAGTGATGTACTTAGTTCATTTTAGAAAAATTTTGATCAAAACTGGTTAGATTAGAGCCACTGACTCAAAGGGTAAGTTTTAAATATTTAGAAACAACTTATCACTCTCTAGAATTGACAACTGAATGAGGATTTAGTATAGATTAAGGGTTAACAAGCTACAGCCTGTGGGACAAATACGATCTGCAGCCTGCTTTTGTAAATAAAGTTGTATTGGAATACAGTCACAAGCATTGTTTTAAGAACTATTGTCTGTGATATTTTAGCTATAGAATTGCAGAGTTGAGTAGTTGCAACAGAAAACACATGGCCCACAGAGCCTAAAATATTTACTATCTGGCCCTTTTCAGAAAAAAATTTCCAACCCTTTGTGTGGTTGTAAACTCTGAATAGGGCCAGAACTAGGATGAGGAGAGTGAGGAAGTTGCCTAAGGTGCAAAATTTAAAGGGGCACCAAAAAAATCAGTAATCAAGATTAAATAACATTTTAATGCAATTTAAAAAAATATTAATGAGAAAAATCCATGATGAACAAAATGTCAAAATTTTAAACAAAGTCAGAATCAGTAACAATACTATGCCGGGCCGCATTGGAGCCTGAGGCAATACTAATCCTGTCTTTATTTAGAATTTTGATATTTTGTTCATCATGTAGGGCGGAGGGGTGCCCTAAATTCCCTAGCACAAAGCTTAGCATATAGCAGGCTTGTAGTAAGTTTTTTCATTGATTATGAATTCATTAGCCCATGACACTACAGAAGAAGACTTAGGAAAACTGTGTTGAGTGAGAGCCATTTGACCTAGCTGTTCTGGTTCTTATGTACTTATGTGCTATGTCTGTTCAGCAGTTTGGTGCACCAGCAGATATTGGCCGATAGGTTTTGCCTTAGTCCTAGACCTGTGGGCGCCATCCTAATTTATATGACTGTTTTAAGGTGGTATTTGGGGGATTTATTATGCTTTAAGCATAATTTTGAACATACTTTTTTGAAATTTAGATTGTCTGTAAAGACTTGCATGTACAATCTAAATGCTTGACGTATTACTTTTTTTTTTTTTGCGGTATGCGGGCCTCTCACTGTTGTGGCCTCTCCTGTTGCGGAGCACAGGCTCCGGACGCGCAGGCTCAGCGGTCATGGCTCACGGGCCCAGCCGCTCCGCGGCATGTGGGATCTTCCCGGACCGGGGCACGAACCTGCGTCCCCTGCATTGGCAGGCGGACTCTCAACCACTGCACCACCAGGGAAGCCCTTGACGTATTACTTTTTAGCCAACCATTTCTGGCATCTTCTTCCATTTCTTAGCTGATGTATTCATCAGATAGACAAATCTCATCCTCTCCTTCCAGGCTTTTCTTGTAATATCTTCATTCTGACTGGAAATTGGAATGTCCATTCCAAAAGCCAGATTTATTGGGATTCTAAGCCACATTTTTCAGAGTTCACAGGTTCGAGTACTGTGTACACTTGAACTTTTCTCAATATGATATTTGGATGTAGCTGCTCCCAAGGAACGAACATTATACTGTTTACTCTTTGGCACAGAGACCTCCGTTGATCAGTTCAGAGGCTCGGACTAGGAGAGGGAATGTTCACCAAATACCCACTATTTGGGAGAGAGGGATAAATTTTGGTAAAGATTGGGGAAGGAAGCACTATGTGAGTGGATGCTGAAGTTACATGATGGTCATTAGACAAAACATTTTAAAGGGAGTATAATAAATGTAGAAAATGAAAACATACATTTAGCTTACCATTTAAAATCAAAATAAATATACCCAAATGGACTACCACTCAAATGCAAAGAGAAAATTATTCATGAAATTCTGATAAACTTACAAATAGTTTAGTCTGAAGTTACTTAAAATGTTAGCTGGCATTTTGTTAGATGTCTTTGTTACCAGACTTCTGTTACCTAGAGGTAGAATTTGTAGTTCTTCAAGTAAGGAAGCAGAGGAAGAACAAGAAACATACTCCTTCTTCACCTTAGTTCTTTTATGTGGATGGGGAAAGAGGCAGGAGAGTAGTAGGAGAGAGAGAGGGAAAACCCAGAAATGAAGTTTGAGGAAGGGAAGAAGTAGAGAGTGAGAGGGAGAGATTAAAGGAGAAATGTGGAGTGGAGAAGACGTAGAGGGTAGAAAGAGGTTGTGAGGAGGGAACAAGAGACAGGAGTCTGAGTGTAATAGCTCCATTTTGAGTAGTAGTCGGAGGTGATATGATGGAAACAGAGACTTAACCTTTGCCAGTGGAGACTCACCTGATTCACTATTTACTGTACAAGTGCCCTGCAAATCAGTGGTATAAAGAGGGGGAATAATTCAGGTCTGGTGCCATTATGATGATTTCTTCTAAAGGTACTATCTGAGGTTTGAGAAAATCCCTGGTCTTATAATAAAATGAACTAAGAAGAGCTAAACATTTATCAAGGACACATAGCAAGATCTGTGAGGAAGTTGCCTGAGAATTAAGACTTCTAACACTGCAGTTATTCCCACTATCCTAATTTTCCTTTTATTTTTCCAGTTTTCTGACATATATTTTGGTGAGGCCTGCCTGTAGCATATTCTGTGGTATGTGAAAAAGGGGAAGGGTTTTTCTGAGGAAAAATTCACTGTTCTTTTAAACTTTACCTTATGGAATTGGTATCTTAATTTTCTCTATTTTTAATTTTTTTTGAGAGAAAACTTGATCTTCTTTTATGCAGAGGCAGTTTTCTCACATTCTGAGTCATGTGGAGAGACTTTTTCTACTGTTGACATTATTTGTTTTCTTTATTATTATTATTTAGAAAGAATAAAAAGAATATTTCTTAGTACATCCTATAGCAGCTAGTCACATACTTTGTTTACAGAGGGTTCTCAATAAGAATTCACAAAATTTAAAATTTTAAGGTCTTTATAGACAATGGTATATACAAAAAGGTTGTTTTTCTACCTAAAATTTATAAGAATTGTTTGCATTTAAGTCAACCTGCGTATCTGTTATATATACATATATATATATATTTTAAAATATTTATTTATTTGGCTGCACTGGGTCTTAGTTGCAGCACACGGGATCTTTGCTGTGGCATGCGGGCTCTTAGTTGCGGAGTGCGGGATCTAGTTTCCTGACCAGGGATCGAACCTGGGCCTTGCATTGGGAGCATGTAGTCTTAACCACTGGACCACCAGGGAAGTCCCTCTGTTATATTTTTATTTTATTTATTTTTATTAATTTTATTTTTTTGCGGTACGCGGGCCTCTCACTGCTGTGGCCTCTCCCATTGCGGAGCACAGGCTCCGGACGCGCAGGCTCAGCGGCCATGGCTCACAGGCCTAGCCGCTCCGTGGCACGTGGGATCCTCCTGGACCGGGGCACGAACCCGCGTCCCCTGCATCGGCAGGCGGACTCTCAACCACTGCGCCACCAGGGAAGCCCTGTTATATTTTTATATCTGAATTTTACTGCTGTTTTTATCTTTATATATATATATTTATTTATTTATTTTTGGCTATATTAGGTCTTAGTTGCTGCAAGCAGGCTTTCTCTAGTTGCAGTGAGTGGGGGCTACTCTTCGTTGCGGTGCGCAGGCTTCTCATTGCAGTGGCTTTTCTTGTTGTAGAGCACGGACTCTAGGGGTGCAGGCTTCAGTAGTTGTGGCACGTGGGCTTAGTAATTGTGGCTCTCAGGCTCTAGAGTGCAGGCTCAGTAGTTGCGGTGCACGGGCTTAGTTGCTCCGCGGCATGTGGGATCTTCCCGGACCAAGACTCAAGGCGGATTCTTAAGCACTGCACCACCAAGGAAGCCCATGGTTTTATCTTTTTAATTTAATTTGTATCAAAAAAGGAATCTTCTCTGCCCACAGCCTTGCTCCCAAGGTGTCCCAAGGTGTCTCTGAACCTGCTGGCCTGCCCATCCCCCATGTGACTAGTTCATATCTGATTGGAATTGATGGGCATCTGATCCAAGTGTAGACAATCTATAGGTTGTTCTGTGGCATATCTGTGATCCAGCATGAAAAGGTGGACTAGGCCATCTGGACTCTGTAGGATTTGGAACTGGGAAATCAAGAGGTTGAACCAATTAGCAGTGGGGACAGAAACTGCAAGGACGTGTTGAGAGTTGCCAAGGTTTGGAAGGTATTGGGAGTGGTCGTATTGTGCTAGCTGAGACTATGACGGAATGGAAACTGAATAACTAGAGGAAGCAGGGCAATAGAGAGAAGGGAAACTGAAAAGAGAAGCAGAGACACTGACAGAAAGAGTGGTTGAGTGTTAGAGCTTTCTTGTTTTCTGACAACTCTCAGTTGATCAGTGAGTATCCTTTGAAATGTTTTCTTTTCTTGAGATAACTTGAGTAGATCTCTAGTCTTTCTAAGCATATAGGTATTTTGGGGGCCATATTATGAAGAACTTTGGATGCTAGGGCAACACGTTTTTAATTTTCTAGGCCAGGGATACATATTAACTATTTTTGAGATGCAGAACAGTGTCATTAGAAGTGTGTTAAATGAAGATTAATCTAGAAGGAGTATGTAAGAGAGATGGAGAAACTGATTTGGAAAGCTATTACAATAAGATATGTGGGAGGTAACTAAGGCCTTGGATTGAAGGTATGATAGAAAGAAGGTAAATGAGTAGACAGATATAAAAACATAACAAAGGAAGAGTCACTAACACATGGTAATTTATTGGCTGTAGGGGGCAAGGAGAAAGAACATGTCATAGTTGGAGCTGAGATCTTACGGCTTGGAGGTTAGAAGTGAGTAATGTGATTAAGGGAAATAGGGAAGTTAGGAGGCTGGCTTGTTTTGGGTTGTGGAGGCCCAGATAGCTGTTTAGTTTCGTGTCTGTTCAGTTTCAGGTGTTGATGGGAGGTACTGTTTAGTTCAGCTTAAATAAGTTTTATTGAGTTCCTACTACGCTGTTCCTGGCACTGATGGTGGAGGTGGGGGATTGAAGTTCAAGAATGTATAAAACATGGTTTATGCCTTTGAGGAGCTCCTAGTGTTATGAATGAGATTGTCTGTCAGGTAGAGACATATGTGTGGAGCAGCTTGAGAGAGAGCTTTTGGACTGGAGACCCAGATGTTAAAAGAGCCTCAAATACCTAGATTATCAAAAGATAGAGTAAGGGGATGTAAAGAGGAGGTCCAAGGGTAAAACCATGGGGAATACCTGGTGTCAGAGGGCAGGAGAAGGAAGAACAAGGGGGAGGCATGGCCAGGACGTTCTTAGGAGAAACAGGATAGTACAGGATCAGAAAACCAAGGGGAGAAAGGGTTTCAGGAGATTCAAAGTCATCCACGGTGTTAAATACTGCAAAAGCTTTAGAGAATGATGTTGGATTTGATGTGTAGGAGGTCATTGTGATCTTAGAAGGCATTTGAGAGTAAGGGCTAGTGAAGAAAAGTAGGAAGCAAATGTAGACCACTCTTCTAATAATTTGGGTATTGATGAGATGATAAGAGGAGGAAACCTGGGGGAAAAGGCAAGGTCAAGAGAAGAATTTTGTTTGTTTATTTTTAAAGACTAGGTCTATCTGAGTAGGCAGAATAAGACATGACTGGTCAGGAGAGATTAAAAAATTCAAGGAGGAGAAGTGAAGGAGCAAAGAAGTAAGGAAACGGCAGGAGGTTTGGGATCAAGTGTACAGGTGAAGAGGATAACCTTATCAGAAGGAGAGACATTTCATCCTGGAGCCAAAGATTAAAAGGAGGAATACAGTTTACAATACAAAGGAGTTCAGAGAGGAAGAGAAAGGAAGTAACAAGAAAAATACCTCAGCTGTATTCTATTTTCCTTGAATATTAACAGGCTAGAAGTAGAGTCTTGTGATTGGGGATTTTAGGAACAGAGAGGAAGAGAAAGTTTTTGGAAGGCCACTAAAGGGAATGGAACAGGGAATTGAGGTGAATGAGAGGATTTTTGAGTGGTAATAATGAGACGAATAAGGACGAGGAGGTGAGAGATGAATGAAGAAAATGAAAACTATTTCAAATAGTAGTACTCAAAGAATTTCAAAGAGTTCCTCCTGCCCCCACCCACACTATTTTACAAATAAAGAATTTAATTCCAAGCAACTTACTCATGGATCTGTTGGAGTTCCAACCCCCACTCCTTCTTTCTGCATGAAAAGAGATGTGACAATTGATTATAAGGTTAATTTAGGGAATTGGTTAAATGTGAAATCTGTCTAACTCTGGAAAAAATATAAAATTGACCCAATCAAAGATCAGTGCTTTTGTATGTTGAACAAATGTGATAACTGGTTAGTGAGTCACGGGAAGTGATTCAGGAATATTCCTTAAACTATAGTGTCTGTGCTGGGTAAGAATATTTTTTCAAAATTCTAAATAATTCTGATTTTGCATATAAATATTTAAATGTTTGATTTTATACAAAATGACTGCTAATTAACTTATTATCTAAAAGAAACTCAGTTGTCTTGGTGCCCATTCTATAATGAAAGACCAGTTTTCAGTGTGAAGGCTACAGTCGTAGAAGGTAGTCTGGAAAAGTATGATACATTCAGAAGTAATCAATCATCTTAAGCAATGGAACAAGAACATTATTTAAAATGTTTTAAAAATTATTTAATTTATTCCAGATCTCAAGACTTTAGTCCCTTAAGTTTCTATAAATCTTCTTAAAGATGAGACTGAATTTCTGAGGACTTGTGTTTTTCAGCAGAGCTCCAAGAAAGGTTGAATTCCCTTAAAGGTAGTAGTGAAGTAATATTCTTATTTGTCTTTGTGGACAGGATCAAATAATAACTTCATATTGAATTTCAATAGTCACCATCAGGGGGCCTGATAAAGTGATCACATCACAATTTTTCTGTGTCATTTTCCTGTGTAATTTTAATAGCCACAGACAGAACAGACAGAATTGCCACAGCAAAAGGTAGAATACTCCTGGCTAGAAATTCTCTAGACACGTTTTTTTGGTTGTTGAAACTAAAAGCGATTTTAGAAAAAGATGGAAGTTTTGTGTTTTCAAAGCGTGTTGTGATTGTTGGTTACACTTTATCCTGCTGTGACAGCAGATGGGAATGCCATCAGTGATGTCCATAGGCTTCAGCGTGAAGTGGGGTCAGTGATCGTTTTGGCCTCTTGCCCAGGAGATGGAATGGAATGACTCAGTTTTATTGGTTGAATTCCAAGGAGGCCTCAGAAGAGCCCTTCACACTGAACTGGTACTCAAACCTTTAACACTTTTCTGAATTGGTAGAACTTGTCCTTGGGGTAGAATCAAAGCCAGTGATATTACCTATCCCTAAGCGCGCACGCGTGTGTGTGTATGTGTATGTGTGTGTGTGTCTGTCTGTCTGTCTATCTGTCCACAGCTGTTGGCAGTCCATACTCATAACCCCACAGCGAGACAGCTGGCCTCTGACCCTTACTACCTCTTAGGTCTCACTTTAGGAGGGGTTTTTCTGCATTTCAGAGGTATTCCTAGCTAAAGAATCTGGCTTCTATGATGAAATATTGGGTGGTTCTGTGGATGAAGACTTGGTTTGGCAGGTCAGTCTCCCTATCTGACTCAAAAACTTGGACACTGTCCATGGATGTCCTTATTGGGCCACATTCTAAAAAGAGTGCCCCTCTTAAACCGTCTGAAGGGTAAGCCAAGATTGCCTGGGGGCTACTTTTCACTGGATCTCAAGTTACTTTAACTCCCCCCTAAATCTGCTCTAGACACCTTTTAGTTCACTTCAAATTTCTGCCATCAAGATTTCCTTGGTACCTGGCTTGTGCCATCCCATTTGCTACCTCTGTGCCAGGGATTCTGAACAACTTTACAACGTACAGGTAAGGATTCTCAAATGGGAAGGCAGAAGAGCTATCCTGGCCCCCATGTTCTGTGCCCATCACTAGGACGGCACATGGTGGAGCTGGAACTGGTGTTTCTACCGCCACAGAACCAAAGCTGTTCTTTCTTTTCAACCCAAGGCTGAAGTTCTTTTCGAGTATGACAACACTTATGGTGGTGGATTTATCAGCTTTCTACACCTCCTGCAGGAGCTATCTTGGTTCTCTTTAATGAGAAAAAGAGTGGTGTTTAATTTTTCTAGAATGACAGCTGTCACTTTAGCATGCTCATATACACAGCCTGTACCAGCCCTCAGTAGAAGAGGCAATATAGCATAAAGCAAAGACCACCACAGACAGGCACTGGAATCAATAAGATCTGGGTTTGACTTCTGGCTCTACCACTTTCTAACTATGTGACCTGGAAGAAGTTGCTATAAGCATTATTTATCCACCATAGGGCTGTTGTGAGAATTAAATGAACTAACGTATGTACAGGTCTTAGCATAGGGCCTGACACATGATAGGTACTCAATAAATGGTAGTTATTATTATCATTATCATTGATCTTCCTGAACATGGGGCATAAATCTTTCTGAAATTTGACAACCAGGACAGTTATAACTTTGTTTTTTGGAGAAATGGCAAGTAAACACTATCCTCCCAGGCATATTTTGATGAGTCTGAATATATTGCAAGGCTGTTTGGCATCTGCACTCCTTGGCCATCTTCCAACACCCATTGAACAACATCTTGGATGACTGCTGGGACTGAGGAATCAGTCTTCTTGGGTGACATGATATACTTCTATGATTTACTGTCAACAAAAGTCCGTTCTTTGGATAGTTTTTACAAGCCTCTTATAGTATCTCAAAGTCAACTATGAAAAATGTGTATTTGAGAACTCAAGGGTGAGACTCATTTTTCCCTTCAGAGATTTTCCAAGTCAGAGAGGTATATCATGTTAGTAAAAGGGTGGTTGGCTTTATGTCCATACCCAAATGTTACAACTATATAATGTAAACAATTCTACCTGTCATTGAAGCCACTGATATCAGTCCACAGGAAGTTTGGGGACCTACCTTTCTTACTGCCATAGAATTCTCATGCCAGAGTTTTTGTTACTCTTTATGGCATTCAGTTCCATAGTAGCCGTTACTTGCAGCCCTGCTAAGTCCCTTCAAATCACTGCAGCTCTCATATCATGGATGTCTTCCATGACCTGGGCAAAATGCGGGCCATTCAGAAGGGCCTTCAGGACACTCTCTAGCTATCAAAGAACTAGTACAAGAGGTTAGCCCTTGGCCTTCAAGAAAAATATCTGTGTGGGTTATGCCATCTGTCTATTTCTATACCCATTACCCACTTGAGCTGAAAGCAGAATATTTCCACTCAAGGTCCTTGGAGGGGGTTGCTCTGTGGAAGGTCATTACCCGCCTCTAAGTGAATCAACCGTATCTTCTACTGTATATGTGTGTGTGTGTATATATATCTATATCTATATATCTATATCTATCTATATATATACACACACATATATATACATATATTTAATGTTTAGCTATTTATATTTTTTCATATAAAAATTTTCCCTGTATGTCCTATGCCAATTTTTCAACTAAAGTACAATTTTTCTTATATTTTTAATTTTTATAAACCAGAGTATTTTCTAATTGAGAAATAGGCCAAAGTAAAAACAAGTTGGGTACAATCCAGGCCTCTGTCCTAGGGACTCCTCTTTTTTATTCTGCACACTCCCCTAGATTATTTCATCCAATTGCATGGCTTGAATTACCACCTTTCTTCTCATAGTTTCAAATCTCTTTCTCTAGCTCAGGCCTCTGTCCCAGATGATAAACATACAAGTTTGAGTGTTTCCTGGGCAGCTTCTCCTGGACTTACCACAGGAAACATACTATGTCCTAAACTGGGCTCATTGTTGCCCCCTTACAAACATTCTCCTTCTATATTCTTGATCTTGGATTGTGGCACCAACATATTCAGCTGGGAAATTGAAACCCTAGTCTCTGCCTTTTCCCTCATATCCAAGATTCAAATCCTATTATTTCTTTTGATGAAATATTTTAGAATGTCTCAATTTGGAGCATTCATTATTTACCCCATGAATTAATATAATATTCACCTATAATGGTTCTCCTTAGCTTCTGGCCCAGATCTCTTCATTTTATCTCCTCAGTGCTTTCAGCAAGATTATTATAAAATGTAAAAACTGCAAATATGATCATTTTTCTTCTCCCTCACCCATTCCCAACTAAAAAATCTTCAGTCTTCCCATGTTTTCAGAATGAACATCTAATTAGTTAGCATGAACTATAAAACCCTTTATGACTCAAGCTCTGCCAACTTTTTTTATTGCCTCTCTCACCGCTCTCCCATTTGTATTCTCCATTCTTCTAATAGTTAACTAATTGGCATTCTCCTGCTTGTTCAGACCTCTGTTTTTGCACATACTCTTCCCTTATCTACAATTCCTTTACTTACTCCATCCCCTTAGTGAGCTCATGATGCTCTTATTGACCTCCTCCCTAAAGGAAGAGTTAAGTTTTTCTTTCTTTCTGTGCCTATGGGTGCTGTATTACTTATATAATAAGCATTTATTGAGGATTTACAATACAGGAGAAATACAATGCAGTAAATCTATCCAGAATAGATTTATTTTGGATTAAAATTTAGTCTAACCACTTAAGAGTAGGATAGATTACTAAATTTTAGCCAAAATACCAACCTAATTCCTGTTTGATTCAACTGTTCCTACAAATTCAAATTTTTGATTTTGATTTAAAAAATCAAATTCCTGGTTGATACAACTATTTTCCTCCAAATCATTTATGATATGCTGATGTCGCTGTAGAATAAATATAACCCATCTTTAAGGTAGTTCTTTTTGTTTTAATCAAATAATGAGTTTTAAAGTTGTGACTAACTTCCGTCTTTTTACTTACTTATAATTTTCTCAGAAAGTGGGAGGTTGAGCTTGTTAGACTACACAAAATCTTGTGTGGTATTTTGGCATATTAGTTGAGGAGAAGAAGCATAAGGATAGACTGGATTAAGGGGATTAGGATTTGGTCTGTATTGCACTGGGTGCTTTGTTAGGTATGGGAAGTGAGGAGCTGGGACATTTTAGGACTAATATTACATATCTAAAAATCTTATCTAGAAGAAGGCAGTGGAAAGAAATCTGTTTCCACATAAATAAGCTTTTGCTCTCATCATCACATGTTAAGTGTTTTCCCTAAATCTTTCTCTTCCTTTTGGCCTCTTTCTCTTCCTTCACCGGAATAGGTATTTTGGGGCTCAGGTTATACTATTTGTAGTAAATGTCTGTTATTTTGTCTGCCCACCAGGTTTCCCTTTTCTCCTGGGAACATCATCCACCCTTTCTGGGACATACTCCTTTTTTCACTCTACGCAGTTGATTTGAATGTGAGCTGCTATGTTCTTACAGACCTTGCACCTGGTCACAGTTGACGGCAAATGGGTGGTCAGAGCTAATCATTTGGGTTTTTCAACTAGGGACTACTCAAAGTATGGGCTGTTCTTCTCTGGCTGTAAAGCCGAAATGAAGTATGGTAGCTGCTGGCAGCCATTTTCCTCATTATATTTTTGCAGCTAGTTTAAATGAATAAAATAAACTTGCAGAAAAAAGCAATGATGAGATAGAATATCCTGGTGGGACTCACGTTTCTGGTTCCAAGGTTGCTTATATTCAAGTCTCTGTCTTTGTGGTCCACCTGTAGTCCTGCCCTTCTTGTAGCACCCAAACCAATACATTCCTCCTTTTGCCTAATTGAATTTAAGCTGGGTTTCTGTTACCTTGCAACCTAAAGAGTTGCAACTTTTCTCATCCTTCCTCTCTATAATCTGTTCCATGCATTTTGTTAATATTATTTTATTAATGTCCTTAAGATGTTAGATGACTTGTATTGATAACACTTTTGCCGAGTGTACTATGAGTAGTCCAAGTTAACAATGTCATTAGAAAATCAGGTAGAACAAGTGAGATGATTTAAGAAGAGCTAGAAGATTGGTCAGGAGGGCTGATTCACATCTAAGGCTGGTCAAAATTTGTTCTCTAGAAGACAGAAGACCAGAATCTTGTCTAGAAAAAAATGGAAAGACCTGGGGTTTGAACTCTGAAGTTCAGATAATCTAGGGGAAAAAAAAAGATTGTCAGAAGATTATAAGCACTGATTTAGAATATGGGGAAGTGGTAAGTATTGTTTTATAGAAATGTTTACATAGACCAGGGGTTTTCACATTTGCCTAAGAGAGCTTACATCCCAGGCTCCAGTGTCACCACCTCTTTCTTTTGTCCCTCACCCAGGGGTGGTAGTGGCTTCCTGTTGTTGCTAAGCTCTGAGTTGCTTCACTGTCCTCTGGCTTATCGGCTCATCTGTCACTTGTATAACCAATTCACTGCATTGCCTTCCCTCTTCTTTAAGTACTTAGAGTGGCTCTGTTTTCCTGTTTGAGCCCTGTCTGTTACATAATATAATTGAGAGGGATCATGGATGGAACATTTTTATTCTTTAAACTGAGGACAGATGTCCATTTTCTGAAAGAAGGTAACTAAGATTCAGAAGCTGAAGTTTGCCTGGAAGTTGTGGGCATGTGGCAGGGGGATGACCCTGAGATTTCCTAGCCCTGAAATGAATGGGTTCAGGGCAAGGACACCCAGGCGACAAAGTGCAATGGAAAAAAATGTATATACGTTCATTACAGCACTTAGCATTATGGTAATACAGTCATCCCTCAGTATCAAGGGGAATTGGTTCCAGGAACCCCCCATGGATACCAAAATCTGCAGATGCTCAAGTCCCTTATAAAAAATGGTTTAGTATTTGCATATAACTTTTGCATATCCTCCCATATACTTTAAATCATCTCTAGTCTACTTATAATACCTAGTACCATGTAAATTCTATGTAAATAGTTGTAAATACAAGGAGGAACACCTCATAATGTTAAAAGTTTTAGTTAACCAGGAAGGTATATAAATCTAAATTTATATGCACATAATAACAGCCTCAAAATGTATAAAACAAAGAATGACATAACTAAAAGAATACACAAATTCAAATCAAAGATATTTGAAAACTCCCTTCTCAGTAAATGATAAGCCCTCAAAATTTTCAAGGCTATACTTGTACATCTTCTCTTCAGAATTTTAAGATCAGTTTATCATGCTCCAACTTGCTTTGGAAAAAATTTATTATCAGCAACTTTATTTCTACATCTGTTAAAGATCTGAGAGATTCTAGTGAGGGAGATGCTGAGCCCTGGCCTAATGGAGGTGGAGGTGCAGAAGGAAGGCACAGATAGACACAGTAGAGACACCCTGTCTTGAAGATGTCACAGTTTAAATGCCTAAAGATTTTGAAGGACCATTAAATTATCGGAATTATTTTCCTTGATGACTCAGGTGCCCCACCAAGGCTTGGATACCCCACCTGGCTTCCTTGTTTACTGACAGGTAATAAGTAGCTTGCCAAAGAAAGGAAAACAAAGTTTACTATTCCCAAACTGTGGTTTTTCTTCTCTCTCTCTCTCTCTATTTTTTATTTTTCGTATCTAAATCCTGTTTTTGCTGTGTTAAGAGGACATGAAAACAATCTTGATTGATTTCCCTTGTATACAAGCAAATTATAGGCTAATAATTATACTTCTTTGAGTTGACAGATCATTATAGCTTTAAGAAACTGCTGTGATTTCAACTGGAGCTGGTAACTGTTTCAATTAAAAATTATTTCAGTTATATAAAAAATACAATGTAAATGCTATATAAATAGTTGCTGGTGTGCAACAAATTCAAGTTTTGCTTTTTGGAACTTTCTGGAATTTTTTTTTGAATATTTTTGATCCAAAGTTGGTTTATCTGCGGATGCAAAACCCGTGGATGTGGTTGGCTGACTGTATAGTTATTTTAACTGCATAGTTCAAATGCAGCAGATTGAGATCCATCCAAAGCTCACAGTCAGCCAGAGCTGGTGAGTGGGACTCATCACCTTGTTTGCTTGTTCTTTCTATTATGATTTTCCTTTTCAACATTGTTTCCTTCTGGTAAGTAGGTTTGATCCATAAGGGTTGATAAAGGTGTGCAAGTAGAAGTGCTGGAGGTGCCACAAAAGTACTACGCTGGATGTGTAAAATGCTAATTCTCTGTAGTGGCTGATCTGATCAAGGAAATAAATGGTATAAGCCAGCAGTCCAGTAGGGATTGCTGGCAATCCTCTCAAAGGGAGGTGGTGAAGAGGAGAGGTTCTATAGCCAGCCTGCCTGGTTCCAGCCATGGCCCTGCTGCTTTCCTGCTGTGTGTCCTTGTGCAAGTTAAGTGACCTCTCTGCCTCACTTTCTTGATCCATAAAATGAGTGTAATCATAGTACCTACTTCATAGGGTAATTGTGAGAATAAAATGACTTAGTACCTGTAAAGCTCTTAGCACAGCTCTGGGCACTTAGTAAATGTAAACCATCATCACTGTCATTATGAAGGGCTTCAGAAGCCTCACTGTAGCCTAGGAGGAAGTAATCAACAAATGTCTGAACAGGTGTGGTAAGAAATTATGGCCACAGGCATGTCATAAGTTCAGGGACTTTGAAGGGAATGAAACCATAATTGTCAGTCTCTGATGCAGGAAATGTGCCTTCATGCAACCCCTGCGGTAATGTCCCTCTACAGTGCTGATAAAATCATGGTCCCTTTTCTAGGAATGCATTCCACTTCCTAAACAGGATTAACCTGGAGGTCGTTACTAGATTTTGGAGACCCCCTTAGCTAGAAGATTCTCAGGTTGTAATTTTGTAGTAAATACATCTTTTTTATTGTGGTCACCCAGCATTCAAATTCACTTTCTGTGTTTGTGGAATCTTGTGTAGACTTGGGGAGAAGCAGAGCCCACCCATGGCGGAGGCCAAAAAAGCCAGTTATTTTTTTCTCCCTTGCAGCTTAAGTTTAGACTGACTAACTTCAGCCATAGTCTCCTGCCCAAGAATTTGAATCTGCGGTGAGTTACCTAAAGAAGCAGGGACAGTTTAGCATTTCTTGTGGTGGTGGTGGTGGTGGTGGCTGTGGCGTCCAGTGTCCAGTCCAGTGATGACTGTCAGCAGTTTTAGCAGAGTTCCCTAAGCTGTAAGTGGTGGTGATCCAGCTGTGCCACCCAAAGTTCAGCGGTGGTGGCTGAGCACCTAACCAGGCTATTCCTGGCATGTGACCTTGTCAGTGGTTCTGGTTACCTATATTTTCCTGGTTTCTGCTTATATTTTGAGCCTAGTTCTTCCATCTTTGTGTTGATTCTGTGAATTACCCAGTAGTTTTCAGTGAATTCTCTTTTTTTTTTTTTCCAGTAGCCAATGTCAACCTTATTGTTTGCAACATGAAACTCTGCCTAATGCACTGATTTTCTGTGATCCACTGATACCTACAACTACAGTGGCTGTTTCTTTTTCTTTTTTTGAATACATCTTTGTTTATTTTATTTTATTATTTTATTTTTTTGACTGCACAGCACGTGGGATCTTAGTTCCCCGGCCAGGGATCATACCCACGCCCCCTGCAATGGGAGGGCGGATTCCTAACCACTGGACCACCAGGGAAGTCCTGTACAGTGGCTGTTTCTTTATGTCAGAGCCAACGTATTGATTGTAGGAAAATCTAACCTTTATCTGTTGCAGTCCTTTAAGTCTCAATTTTTAAAGTATAGACTTTGTGAACCCAGACATAACCAACTGTGTTTCTTGTCAGAAATTTGCCATGGTACTACAATATGCGTTACGTTTATCCAACTCATTTCAATTTATCAAACACCTACTGAACATTTACCTTGTGCTAAGCAATGGTTAGATTTTAGAGACACAAAGTCAAATATGACAAGGTCCCTCCTTGCACGTATTTAGAAACCTGGCTGTTTAATGTGTTACATCATGGTGAGATTTGGGCAAACCAATTCAGCTATATTCAAAGGGGGAAAAAAAAAGAAAGAAGGGGTAAGAGTAAGGCAGTGTGACGTGGTGGTTAAAATCTTGATATAGAAGTTTGACCAGCCTTGGTTCATATACAGGCTCTTATTTGCTGTGTTAAATAGGACACATTACTTAACCTATCTAAACTTCAGTCTGTTTATCTGTAGGGGTAATACCTATATCCTCATATTATTTTGAAGTTTAAATGAGATAATGGAATAAAGTGATTAGTCAGAAATGTATGTTTTCTTCCAGTATGGATAAACTAGTTTTAAATAGAAGTAGACAATGTTTTCTGCCTGTTTTTCTCTACTTGATGATGGTTAGCAGAATTTTAGTAAGAATTTTCACTATTTGCTATAGTAGAACTGACTTGTATGTTTCAAAAGTCATTTATGATGCATGAATCTCCCCTCTAGCATTTTTTTCCCCCCCGAAGACCAAGAAAAATGATTCATTTACTCAACTGCTGTCTGATCTTTTTCCCTGAGTGTACCTCTTTTAGACGCTGATCATTAAATTGTTACATAGATTCTTCAGCCCACTTAAAAAATGTGTTATAAAAAGGGTTTTATTGCCTTTGGAGTCCTTCTCAAAGTACTTTTCAAATTATATTTGGTCTAGTTTTCAGTTTATGGCTAACCTGCTATGTTTTGTGGGCTTCCTTGTTTTCCTTAAATGGGCTAATTTTCTATTATTAAAAATTGTTTTTTTAAAACCTCCGTAATTGTTGTGGCCATCAATCAGACAAGGTTGGAGTTTTGTTTGTTTATTCTTGGAAGAGTTTTTAATTGAAAAATTTTTTTTGTTGTACTCCTTTTCCAATCTTATATAAACTTTATTTTTGGCTTCTGATGAGGTGTTTGAAAATAGTCTCCAGACTTCTATTTTATTTTCACTTTTCATTCACTTCTGTCCCCACCTCAACATCTGCATTTGCTTCTGTTGAAATCAGCACAAATGATACCAAACGAGGGGTTATAGACTGAAGTTCTAAGTGCTGGGACAGCTTCAAAGTTACTGTGTGACCTTGGTTAGGTCATCTGACTGCTTTGGCCTCCAATTTCCTCATCAGTGTAATGAGGGGAGTTTATTCATTTATTACACAAGTATTTATTAGGCACATATTATATGGCAGACACTGTGCCAAATGCCGGAAAAATCTGCAATGAGCAAGAGTCGAGGTGCCTCCCCTCATGAAATGTACATTCTAGTGCTGTTAAATTATCAAAACTTCAAGGCCCTTTTGAGTTTACAGCACTGTAAGTATAATGATACTTCCACTTAGTTCCAGTTCTCTTTTGAATCAAATAGAAAAAAAAATTGATATGTGTGAAGTTCGTTTTGGCTTTTGGACATTCCTTTGACTTAAACACCTTTCAGTTTGTCCTACAGGGTGTTCCATGGAAACCAGATGAGATGCTCTCTCCAGAAAGGATTCAGGTCCAAAGCTGCCTACTACATCCCCCTCTTAAAGTGAATCTTAAAACGCTTTTGGAAATACACTTTAGATCTCTGCTTTCTGAAGCACGTTAAAAAAAAGAATTACTGGAATAGTGACCACTGACCTTTATTTAGTTGTGGGAGTCAGTCTCAGTCAAAGAGGAAATGAAACTTTTCTTGGTTGTGGCCAATATGAAAATACTTATTGAATTATAAAATTGTATGCAGTTATAAGACCATAAATCTCTTTACTGGGGATCAGTAATAATAATAAATAATAACGAATAGTAGAAAATATAAATTTTATTATTTGGCTGACAATATGGTATGTGACATATGCCTTGGAAAAATAGTGGACTGGTAAACTTTTAAACTTACTTGCCAATGGCTTATTAGTGTTACAGGAATTATCACAATAGGAGTCCTTAAAAGAATATTTAAGCCAAGTCTTCTTTCCCTTCATATTCCATTTAATTTAAAGTGGGCTATTTGTGGGATGATATATGCCAGGTAGTAAGAAAAGGTTGGAATTATATTGAGGTAATTTTGGAACTATTATCAAAATGGAGCCATCTGAAATGATTGTTTATAACAGATAATGGCTGTCAGGAAAAATAAAATAGAATGAAAGATGTAAGCAAAGTGACAGAAAATAACTGATGAGCTGGTGGAAAATCCAGAAACATCTTGCATGAAAATCAACTCATAACAGAGTTTTGCTTGATTTTATGGGAAGAAATTAAGTAGTAAATATTAACTTTTGTCTGTTTCTCAAATTCTATCTTAACCAGGATAATAATTCTTGTTTCAACTCTCAATTATCACACTTGTATCTTTTCCTGTTCATGAATTCATATTAAATTTTCTTAATATAATGGCTCTAATTTCATTTGTTTCCTTAGATTAATCTTCTTACAGTTCAGGAACAATAATCACAGTTACTGAATCATGGTTCATGTATATACATATTTACACACATACAAAAATAACCATAAAATAACCATAAAAGAAAATAGAAGTCGTGCCAAAAGAAAATTGGAGGTAAAGGGCTATTAAGATTTCAGAGGAAGGGGCTTCCCTGGTGGCGCAGTGGTTGAGAATATGCCTGCCAATGCAGGGGACACGGGTTCGAGCCCTGGTCTGGGAGGATCCCACATGCCGCGGAGCAACTGGGCCTGTGAGCCACAACTACTGAGCCTGCGCCTCTGGAGCCTGTGCTCCGCAACAAGAGGCCGCGATAGTGAGAGGCCCGCACACCGCGATGAAGAGTGGCCCCCGCTTGCCACAACTAGAGAAAGCCCTCGCACAGAAATGAAGACCCAACACAGCCATAAATAAATAAATAAATAAATATAAAAAAAAAAAAGATTTCAGAGGAGGGAAAGAGTACATCCAAATTGGAGGAAAAGGGGAAAATTTGTGCCTCAGATTTGTACTGGCCTTAAAAGGCAGTGAAATTAGGGCCTTCAGAGATGCAGGGAACACCTTCCAGGTGGAAGGAATAGTAGCGCTATACAGTGGAAATTATATTGGCTTGGAGTTAACTGAATTTTGGTTCAGTTTTCTCTCATTCCTAGTTTGACCGGTAAAAATTGGAATAATAACATCAAAACCTTGCTATAGGGTTGTTGTGAGGTTTAAATGGTATAATCCAGAGGAAATTCTTAGTAAAGTTCCCGGCAAAAAGTGGGTACTTGGGCAAAGACCCTCCCTTCCTTTTTCATGTGAATGCGGAGGCCATTCGATGCCAGGCTAAAGAGTTTGCTGCAGCTTTAATCCTGGTTCTACCATTTACCAGCTGCATGACCTTTGGCAAGTTATTTAACCTCGCTCAGTGTCCGTTTTCTCATCTCTAAAACTGAGCTAATAATAGTATCAATTTCACAGGGTTGATTAAGGAGTGAACAAGTTAATTAATGTAAAGGGTTTATGAAATATGTGGCACAAAGGATGTACTTGTTAACTATTGTTATTTTTCATTGGCCCTGAAAAGCAAGTGGAAGTTTTTGAGTTGGGGGTGGGGGAGAGTGACTCAATCTTTTCTTTAGAAAAGTCAATGTGTTGGTGGTTTATGAACAGGAATTGGGTGATGAGGGATTAGGGAGAGACCAAAACAGAGGAAGAGTAGTTAGGGGATTGGTAAACGCTCAGGATCAGAGACACTGAGAGCCTGATGAATAACGGTGGTAGCAGGAATGGAGAGGGGCTAGTCACTTAGACTAGAGATGTGCACATGAATTACCTAGGGATCTTATAAAAATGCAGGTTCTGGTTCAGTAGGTCTGGGTGGGGACTGGGATGCTGTGTTTATAATAAGATCCCAGGTGGTGCCAATGATGCTGGTTCATGACCACATTGAATAGCAAGGGTTTTGAAGGCAGGATAGGAGCCCTCAAAAATAGGAGGAGTTGACAGTTGATTGACCCTGGGGGGAGGAGACAGAGGGATGGTGAGTTTTCAATAGAAGGAGCTAAATCGGGAAGGAAAATGATGAACTTAGTTTATCATGCTTTTAGAAGTTTTAAGAGATAGAACAGTGTAATGCCCAAGAAGTAGATTTTTTGTCAGAAGACCTGAATTAAATCCTGACTTCAACAATTACTAGAAAGATGACTTTGAACTTCAGGTCTCCTTCTTCATCTCTAAATGGGAGACTACAATGACTACTTCAAAGGATTGTTGGATAGATGAAATACATTGTTGTGAAAACTTCTCTCATGGTGGCCAGCACCTAGGTGGCACCTACTGAATAAAAATGAAATTTATAGACTTTATGGAATTTATGGACTACTCCAGCTCCTCACAAGGCTGATCTAGGTTTTAACATATATGTTTTTTCCTACAATGTGCATACTGGTACTTCAAATTGTACAGTAATTTGACAGCCTTCTGAACTTTATGTTTTCTAAGTATTCATTAGATGACATAATTTCAGGGGATGTGAATGCCAGGATTGGCAGCGGGTCCACCAGAGCTACATCCATCAGAAACCTGCAATTGTCTAATTCTTCCTTTTAAGGCACTTCTCCAGGATAAACTGTCTGAATCAAAGAGGAAAATATCTTATCAAACCCATTTATAATCATAGTCCAATAATGGTAAATGGCAGGCTATGGGATAAATCCGTGGACTTTCTCTTAGTTTTCCAACCAGAGGCAGCATTATTGATGATTGAAGAATTAGTTCTTCAGAGCTTATCTACAACCTCGACTTGGATATTTTAGACTGGTTGAAAGTAAATATTTTTCTCTTAAACTTAATCTGAACTTTCAAAATGTCCTTGCATCTGTCCCTACATGTAACTCAATCAGTGAGATTTTAGGAATGAAGTTAAACTGAAGTGAAAAAATAAATGTATGACAACAAAGAATTTATGGCACATATTTTATTCTGGAAGTCTTCATGAATAACTATTTATAATATTAACAAATTGTGATTATACTACTATGTCGCTGGACTATTCAAAAAACAAGTGCTTTTATTTCTTGCTTTATAAGAGAGATCAGAAAGAAAAAAAGTTCCAGGCCATATTATCAAGATATTATCTCAAATATAACTGAGATCAAGTCATCCAAAGAGTCATTAAATTACAGTTCTTTTAAAAACAACTTGTCCTTTTCAAAAATTAAATTATTCTGGAATATTTTGGGCTTGACCACAGGGACACCAACATTCCACATTTGGGGACTTTATCTTCCTTGATATCACTTCAGGATGAAGAAATTCAGAATCATGTGCATGGGTTGATTACTAAACCAATCATTTCGATTACTACTTCGCCTCTCTGCATTTTGTTGTCCCCAGTGTTCTCCATAGCCAGAATCCATTATTTTCATCAGCTCTAAAAAATCCAGTCTTTCAAGGCTGAAAAGAGCTCCAGAAGAAAATTTCTGCTGCCAGAATTATTTTGATCTTGCTTGAGTAGTTGGCTGAAGCCCTTGCCAACCTATTTACCTTAATTAACTCCGCAGGTATGGTTCCCTCATGATGATCTCTAAGTGTAGTTGACTCTAGATTAAAAAGGGGAAACCCTCCATCTCCTGAAATCACAGAACCATTAAGGCTCTTGGAGACTTCCTCAAAATAACATCACATTTTTTTCCCTTAAATTGAAAGACTAAGTCTCAATCTAATAGCTTGCTTGCATAAGGAGCTAACCAGCTCTAGGTATAAACTAATTTTTTACAGATAATGGCTATTAAAATATTTGTTATATGAGTAGATTCTGTTATTTATCTCCTCCAGAGAATACCTAAGACTTTGTAAAACCTTTATATTTTATAGATATATTATTTTTTCCTCCTTAAATCTCTTTCTGTATCTAACCAGCATCCATCCAATAATCTGAACAAGGAACCTGGGAGTTATCCTGGAATCCTCCCTGCCCTTCCCACATCCATTCAATTCCCAACACTTGCTGACTTTTACACCCTAAATGTGTGTTGGCTGCCCTGTCGATCCCTCTGGCCATGTCTTGTCCAGGCCCTCACACTCCTCTCTGGGCTTTCACAGCAGCACCCTAAGGGCTTTCTCTGCCTTCAGTAACTGGCCTCCTCTGATTTACCCTTCAGGGCAATATATTTAAAATCCAAATTGATCAGGTAACTTCCTTTCATTGGCTCTCCATCATCCGCAGTAAAAAGAGACCCGAGCTCCTTGGCATAAAATATAAGGCCTCCCCCAATCTGGCTTTTTTTAAATGAGCTTCTCAGGTTTATTTCCTACAAGCTGCTCACTGCCTAGCACTGCATGCTACAGCCCGGGGCTCAGCCTCAGCACTACTGACATTTGGGGCTGGATAGTTCTTTGTTGGGGGGCGGGGCTATCCTGTGCCATGCTAATATGCTCAGCAGCATCCCTGGCCTCTACCCACTAGATGCCAGTGGTACTCTCTTCTCCCAGTTATGACAACCAAAAATAACCCCAGACATTGCTGAAATGTCCCCCAGGGGACAAAATTGCACCCTGGTTGGTAAGTAGGAGTTGGATAATGAATCACTAAATCTTTGAACACACCAACCTATGTAGTGCCTCCACTCCTTTGTTTTTCTTGTTATTTGTTCCTGGAAAGCCTTTCTCCTTCTTTGCCTAATGCAGGGAGAGAGGAAAAGATTCTGTCCTTAGATCCTCTCCCTCATTTGTTTCCTCTGAAGAGGAGGGACTAGTGATCTGATTCATCAGATTCCAGGACACATTGGAGAACAGGTGAGAGCATTCCTTTGAAAGGACTGCATATGGGTATAACCCACTCTTCAATTTTTAAAAAAAGAAATGAACCAATAATGCATGAATCCATGCTTATAAAAATTGAAACAGTATAGAACATAGAATTGAAAGTGAAAGCTTTCCAGGGTCAAAGCATTCTAATTAAAAAAAAGAAAAGATTTGATATATACTGCCCCAACACTATCAACACCAGACATCCTCCCCCTTTGTGGCTGTGGCCTCCTCAGGGTTCCAGGATTGTGTATGGAAGGCAGAGGCTAGGTCGGCTCACAAAAACACAAAACTATTACTTCTTCTTCTTTTTTTTTTAAGTTATTTGTCCAAGGTCAAATCACTAGGATCTCTCAGACACAGAGTGCTTTTTTTTTTTAAGAAGATGTTGGGGGTAGGAGTTTATTAATTAATTAATTTATTTTTGCTGTGTTGGGTCTTCGTTTCTGTGCAAGGGCTTTCTCTAGTTGTGGCAAGTGGGGGCCACTCTTCATCGCGGCGCACGGGCCTCTCACTATCGCGGCCTCTCTTGTTGCGGAGCACAGGCTCCAGACACGCAGGCTCAGTAGTTGTGGCTCACGGGCCTAGTTGCTCCGCGGCATGTGGGATCCTCCCAGACCAGGGCTCGAACCCGTGTCCCCTGCATTAGCAGGCAGATTCTCAACCACTGTGCCACCAGGGAAGCCCCAAAACTATTACTTCTTGATGCTTGCTAGGGTTATCCGAGCAGGTGATTCACATTTTGGGTCTACCTAACTCAAAGAAGGACATTTCAACAAAGCATCTATAGGCCGCATTCTTCTTCCATTCCTTATCCAAATCCTTATAGTCCTTTTCCCTACCATCCGTGTAAAAATCCACAAACCATAACAGTCAGAGCTGTTATCAAGAAAGACAGACACTTTTTGCCATTTTAAATGTACAGTGTTATAACCATCAGTCCAAAGACAGCCCCAGAGATTCTGCTTCACCTGATCAATGGTGAGCCCTGGGGTCTGTATTTTTTCTTTTTACTGATTCCCCACCCCCAGACGAGTGATGTGCAGCCTGGTGTGGAAGCCAGAGACTGAAGAATGCAAGTTAAAATGTAAAAAGATGCATCCAGGTATCCAGTGTTTTGACAGCTGCGTATATCACTTCATGTTCATGTGAATATAGCATGGAGTAGTAGCCACACTTAAAAAATTCCAAGTTTCATAAATTCTTATAGCAGTTGGAAGAAAAGATGTCTCTATATGCCTATGTCCTAAATACTGTGCAGGCCTTAAAAACAAACTAGGTAAAGAGAAAATACCTGCGAGGCCTCTTTATTAATATAATGAAAACATGCCTGATGGTGGGGAAATATAGCGATTTTCATAAAGGTTTCCAACTACGGGAACAAAGGGTGAAAGAAATCCTTTCCACACAAGTTTAATTCTAGAGACTCCATCCTTTACACAGGGAACTTAACCCTTTCCCCTAATTCTGTTGATTATTATTCTTTTTCAGCCTTCCTCAACACTTAAGATCCCACGGGAGGTCACTAGGAATGGTGGGGGTGAAGTGTTCCTAGTAGCAGAAATGAAGATGAGAGAGTGAACTGGAAAAACGCTTTAAAAACTCTAATTGAGACAAACCTGACTACAAAATTGTGTCTGTGCTATGATTACAACTGTAACAATTCTGTCTGCATATGGACAGGGACTGAAAGGGAGCATAAAAAAAATGTAAACAGTTTGGTTTGTAGGATGGCAGAATTTTGGGTGGATTTTTCTTTCTTTTGAGCTTTGTCAATGTTTTGGTAATGTTTTGCAATAAACAATACTAGAACAGAAGCAGCTGAACCTGCTGACTAATTATTGTTAGAAAGAGCAGCCTAGCCTCAACTCATCGGAGCTAAAATCGCTGCATTTGGCAGATGCTCTCCAACGTTAAAGTGGATCATATCAGCTAACCTTAACAAGCAGTCGACTCCTTCTGGTCCAAAGGAGCATTTTAAAAATCATTTTATTTTATTTATTGCAGCTAACTCATTCTGGCAGGCACACCAAGTATTAGTTCGGTGGGGCCCATAGGAGGGTGTTTCATTTTGTTGCTTTTCTTTTCTTTTTTAAAAATAGTTGAAATGGTTGATGGGTTACACCTGTCCTAAGAAAGGTCTTGGACCAAATCATCTGCAGTATAGTGAAAAACTCAGGGTCCTTAAGAGTGTCGAAGTATGTGAGTGGATTCAAACTCCACTTTAAGGGAAACGCTGATGTCACCTGCAGGAACCCCTGCAGCTTATCTTTGAGTAGAAATGGAATGGCAAGGATACAAGTCAGTTTCTTCAAAAATTGACAACAGAATGTCAGCCTGACTTCCTGCACATCTGGTGTTGAAAGCGTATGGATAATCAACATCAAAGACTATTGGCACTTCAGGCACTTGTCAGCGAATTCAGTCCTGAAGTGACTTTAACTGTGCACTTGCCAAAGGCTCACCTAAGACACCTAATATTGGAGAGAGACGATTTAATGAACGGGTGAGCTCTCCATCCCTCTTCTAGGGACTCTAATCTCTGTTCTTGTGATTCGTTGTAGTATCAGGAAGCAACATATCTGGGCTGGACAACCTCTGTTCCTGATAGAAATGCTCTCACCAAGTTAAAAATCTAGTGTTACGCTCTGCGCCTTTATGAGATTCAGTTTAAGAATTATCTATTGGAACATGCTTTTGCACTTTTTTCTTGCAAATATTGCTGAGGATGTTGTACCTCATGTTACCTAAAATCTGTTGTTAAAAAAATTAAGTGATAACATTCCTTCTGGATTTAGAACATTAGCTTTGCTTGTAACACAAGTTAGAAACCAGGTGTTTGTCTTTGTGCCTTAGGTACCGGGAAGCTCATGCTTTATCCCTAGAACTCCTCCAATGGCAGTTTTGTACAGATTGGAGGAAGTGGTGAACTCAGATAGCAGAGTCAGGCACAAGAAGGAGGATATTATTTGGTGCCCATTCAGTTGTTGTGCCTGTTACGGCTTAGGTAAGTACAACACTATCAATTTTAATGATCTCATTAGAATTTTTTTCTCCAAGAATTTGCTGTTCCTGAAGTGCTAGATTTTCAGAAAGGAAAAAATGCATTTCATTTTCTATAAATATCAAAATTAATTACTCATTGTTATAACTAATCATTAAAATTCAAAATTAGATGAGAACGTTCTTAATAGATTTTTTTAAGCCTTGAAGAGGTCCATTTTATTATAGCATCTACAGCTCTACTATTTGTGGAAATTATGACATAAGGTTCATAATTGAATTAAGCCAATACCTTTGCCCAAATCCTAAGAAGAAATTAATAAAAGATGGTGGGTAAAACTATGGTATCTTATTAGGAAAAGTGTAGGCAATTGAGTAGAATTGTTTTTGTAGATCTCACCCCAGTTTATCTAGTTGGAACATATTCATTCATTCACTCATTCGTTCTTTCAGTCATTCAACATGCGAGTCTAATATGTTCCAGGGGCCATTTTAGGTCCCAAGGATACATCAGTTAACAGAACAGATAGAATTCCCTGCCTTTATAGAATTTGCATTCTAATGGGGAGGGGGGAAGACAGTCAGTAAAACAAATAAAAAATATATGGTGTAACAGTTGGTATTAAGTGCTGTGACGAAAAGTCAAGAGGATAAGGGAGAGATAGGGTGCTCTGGGTGTGAGGGTGGAATTTGCTATTTTAAATAGTGTGACCAGGTGGCATCTGAGCATAGATCGGAAGGAGAGAGTGATGTCTCTCCAGGAAGAGTTTCCATGCAGAGGGAACAGTTTGTGCAGAAACTCCAAAGCAAGGTTGTGCTTGGAGTGTTTGAGGAAAGTGAGGCGACAGATGTGGCAGGAATGGAGGATGGGAGGAGAGTGGTGGGAGGCCATCGAGGGATGAGGGAGCCAGAGCATGCAGGCCGTTTTAAAGGGCTTTAAAAATGAGACGGGGAACAACTGGAGGGTTTTGAGTGGAGGAACAACATGGTCTGACATGTGTTAAGAGCATCATCTGGTTGCACTCTGGAGAACAGACTGCGATGGGGAGATGTGGGACCAGTGGGAGCAGGAAACCTAGCTGGGAGATGATGGTCATTTGGACTCAGGTTATAGTGGTGAAAGTGGGGAAAAGTGGTCAGATTCTGATTCTGTTTTGAAAGTAGAGCCACTAGGGTTGCTGAGTATTAGAGAAGGAGTTAACGAAAGAGAGATGAGTTTTTGGTCTGAGCCAGAGCTTCAAGAAATGCAGTCTGGAGTTTGCCGTACACTGGATGAGGAAGACTGTGGGAGGAAGATCAGGAGTTTGGTTTTGGACAGATTAAGTTTGAGACGGTCCAAGTGGTAATATCCAGTAGGTAGTTTGATAATATAAACATTAACTCAAAATTAATATTACAGTTACTAGAAATATTATATATACATATGTAGAAATAATATATTATTAATGATATTATTAACTTTTAATATGTTTGTGGTACTACATTTTAAGAGAGACACTAACAAGTTAAATATATTTTGAAGAGGATGACTGAGACGGCAATCACAGGAAACCATACTGGATAAGCAGCCTTTGAAGGAAATGGAGATGTTTAGCATGAAGAAGAGCGGTCCTAGGGTAGATGTGTTTCTTTACATGCTGGAAGGGCTACCTTGAAAAGGGAGAGCAAATGAACTTTACCTGTCATTCTCTGAGATGGATAGAAGTTATAGGAAGCCCGGTTTCGGGTCAATGTAAGATTATACACATGGACACATTTTTATGAGTAGAATTTCTGTGTTCTTCTGCAGCAGGATGGATTCTCTTCTGAAGTAGTGATGGCTTATTGCTGGAAGTATTTGACTGGAGAGCTGCTGAGGATATTGTAGAGGGGACTGGATGGAGGGTTAGATTAAGGTTCATTTCTTTTTGTTTCTGTGTATTTTTCCTAGGGACCAAAGTATGCCATGTACCAATGCACCATCATGAATATTTTTTCTTGTATTGTGTTTTAAGATTTCATGGGTCTATGAGTTTCTCCCAAATTAAACTATAAACCTCTTGAGGACCAGGACATGTTTTTATTCTCTTTGTATTCCCTGATGCACTTGGTACAAGATTTCGTATATAACGAGTACTCAGAAAAATACTTTTTGGTTGAATAATTTTGCTTCCAAGGCATCCTTATCCAAAATGCAAACACTACCGGGAAGGTGAGTTCATACCAGCCTACCACCTTATTGTGGCTGAATTGACAGGACCAGTTTAATCCTTGAAATTCTGAGGGTCTGGAGTGGAAGAAGGTTGTCAAATGAGGAAAAGAAAATTCACCAAAAATTCATCTTTGTCTATGGCTGATTCTGCCTGCGTATAAAGTCTACCTAAGATGTCAACTGTTGTGGTATTGGAGTATTAAGAATATGTATTCGAAAAATGGTACTGATGAACCTATTTGCAGGACAGGAAAAGAGATGCAGACATAGAAAATGGACTTGTGGACACAGGAGGGGAAGGGGTGGGGGGGACGAACTGAGAGAGTAGCATTGACATATATACACTACCATGTGTACAATAGATAGCTAGTGGGAAGCTGCTGTATAGCACAGGGAGCTCAGCTCGGTGCTCTGTGATGACCTAGAGGAATGGGATGAGGGTGGGTAGGAGGGAGGCTCAAGAGGGAGGGTATATATGTATACATATAGCTGATTAACTTTGTTCTACAGCAGAAACTAGCACAACATTGTAAAGCAATTATACTCCAATAAAAAAAAAGGAATGCATATTAGAGTCCAAAATATCTGAATGATATTTTAGAGGTTTGGAAGAAGTAAAGAATGTCCAAGACAGTTACGTCTTCTGCTTTCAGAGAGTACTTCCAACAGTGAGAAAATCTTGTTAATTCATGTCTCTTACTTCTATAGACTTCACAGAAAACTAGTAGCAGAGGTTCAATGAGTTCCTTGCCATAGAAGGTGTTAAATTACAGGATTAATAACCACTCTTAAGCCAGCCATCCATTCATCCACCCATCCAATGAACATTTATTGAACACATACTATGGGCTGAACAGTGAGGGGTTCCGTGAAGGACTGTAATCTTGAGGCGCTCACAGGTGAGTAGGAGAACCTATCTAACATTATGGTACACTGTGTTAAATACTGTGCATTGGAAAAACAAAGTTCCATGAGGTCAGAGAGGAAAGAGCAGCTAACTTCTCGGGGAAGTTGGGAAATTCTTCCTGCGGCAAATGCCATTTGAACTAGCAAAGGTTTTTTGTGATCCACCCTCAACGCCCCCAACCCAAGGCAGTGTATTTCTCTCTGCTGTCTTCCTGTGGCACTTGTTACCTGCTTCTGATTACAGCAGTGCCCTGTTTATTGCAATTATCTGTTTACTGTCTACTTCTCTGCCTGGCCAGTACTCTTTAGTGCCAGAGACTTTGTCTTATCATCTCTGTCCCTACCCAGTATCCGACACAGGTCGAAAGTTGTTTGTTAACAGACTCAAAATAAATGAATCTTGAAGAATAAGTTGAAATGTGCCAGGTCCAGGAGGAGGGAGAAGGGCGTTCAAGACAGAGGCATGAACCTGTGAGAAGTTATGGAGGCGTCTAAGGGTATAGTGTGTTAGGGAAATGGTGAGTGGGTTTGGAAGACTGACATGGAGGGAACATTCAGGGGAGGGTTGGGAGATGATGACTGAGGAGTGAAGCACGACATTCTCATGGCTCCACTGCAGGTGAAATGACTCAGTCAAAACATAAAGCATTTTAAAAACCATCAAGCAATATATGTTGCAGCTGTCCCTGACCCCATCTCCAGCCTCTGGACTCTGGTCTCTCTCCAACCTTCACTCTACTTTGAGCCTCACTATCCCTTGTGATCATGTTTGCTTTCTTCTGAGGGTTTGCAAAGCAAATTTTGCATTTTAGTTGTAGGTTTAACTACATTCTATTTATATCTTTTATCCCATGGACAGAGAAATATCCTTTGTTCCTTATTGAAATGACTTGATTGCATCTACTTTCTAAATTATTCCATGAGAAATTAAACAGTTCTTTTTTTTCAATCATTCATTGTTCCTAGTGACTGGCTTCATCACCATCCACCCAGTTTCCCCAGCTAGAAATCTGGACTCTATCCTAAGCCCTACTTTTCCCAAAGTGCTCTCTTCTGATCAGTATTAGGTCTTCCTAGTCTAATGTCCAAATGAATCTGAACTTTGTTTTCTTCTCTTTATTCACATAGCCTAAGTTCAGGCCACTTTATCTCTCACTGGATTATTGAAACAAACTCTTAAATGGTCTCCCTACCTCTACTTTTCTGTTTATCTCTGTCTATCTGTCTACCTATCTATCTATCTATCTATATCAATAAAAATCCAGCCACTGCAGTTATGTTTCTATTTTTTAATCTAAAAATTGTAAAATACACATAATGCAATATTTACCATTTTAACCATTTTTAAGTGTACAGTTCAGTGACATTAAGTACATTCATGTTGTTGTGTTACCATCATCACCATCCATTTCCGGAACTTTTTCATCACCCTAAACTGAAGTTCTAAACCCATTAAACACTAATTGTCCATCTTCCCCTTTCCCCAGGCCCTGGCAACTACCATTCTACTTTCTGTCTCTGTGAATTTCACTACTCTAGAAACCCCATATAAGTAGAGTCATACAGTACTTGTCCTTTTGTGATTGGCTTATTTCACTTAGTATAATTTCCTCAAGGTTCACCCATGTTGTAGCATGTGTCAACATTTTTGTCCTTTTTCAGGCTTAATAATATTCCACAGTATGTATATACCACATTTTGTTTATCCATTCATACACTGATGCCTATGATATTTATTAAATATTATTACTCTTAGAACTTTACTGTAACTTGTCCCTGTTACTCTCAGGATACAGCTAAAAGGCTTTACTATGGTTTACGGGGCCCCCACCTAACGCTGCAGCTTTCATTCTATTTATGTCCCCTTACACTCTCCACTTCAGTCAGGCGACCTGGCCTTTCCTCCATCTCTTTCACATCTGGGCCTTTGTCCCAGCTTCTTCCTCAGCTTACGATGCCATTTTTCAGGATGAGCCCAGCTTTTACCTCAGGACTCAGCTCAAGACATCACCTCCTCCAGGAAGCTTTCCTCCTCTCATCCAGGCTAGGTTAGGCATCTCCTTTTTTGTGCTCCTGGAATCCCCTGGAGTTCTCTCTACCAATACTCTTATCATACTTAGAGCAAAGACAGTGTCTTATTTCCCACTTCATTCCTGGAGTCTAGTATATTTTGAGCGCTCAGTTCATTTCTGTGGAACAAATGCATAACCGTGTGGGCAAGTATCTGGAGTCATGGAGGAGGTGGGCACTGAGGCAGAGGCCTGTGTGAGTGACTAACTCAAGGCCACCAAGTGTGAGGTCATTATCCCGTGCAGGCTGCCAAATGCTGACCGCCTTCATGCCCGTGGAGCCACTGGATGAGGCACTGGGTGCACACGGTAGAATGACGGGTATGCACTGAGATGAGCATTCCCAGCCCTTAACTGAGAAACCGGTTAGGTGTTTTGGTACTTTCGGCATAGTTTTAATCTTCTGCTCTTTTGGTCAATGTGCTTACACCCTTCCTGCCTCTATTCTCCACCAATTCTCCTCCTCACTCGCCTCCCCCTACTCTGAACTTGGAAATAAATTCATATGTTTAGGTCACTTAAACAGAAACGAGACTTTATTCTGTGAAGAAAGTGTTTAGTTTGTAAAAGGATCAATGGGCTATTTTGGATCAAATAACTGTGTTTTCTTTAGCCATTTAAAATGGTCTATTTTCATTTTTTAAGCCATTGCCTTGTGAAAGGACCCAAGAATATCCCCAACTTAGTGTTAGATCCCGTAATTACATTTTCCCATTTTGAAAGCAGTTATGCAGTCCTTACAATAGAGTCAACGCGGCTAAAAATAAACTCCAGGCAGTTCATATTAACTGGGTAATAATAACAGGCAACAAGGAGGCTCCCTGTCCAAATATGATGAAAACAGGAAGTTCATTACACAAGCTGTTCTTTCCTGATAGATCTGAATTCTTAAAGCCTTAACTCAAAAATAATCTCTTCAGGTTAAAAATAAAAGCAGAGAGTTGTCTCTTACTTGTGGCTCAATGGAGATGATAACATTGTAGCTAAATAAATCCACACAGCCATGGGTAGACTGTAACTCCAGATCGCCTGTTTGGAGGAGGAAGGAGGAAGTTTGCAGACCCCTCTCCTGGCAGACAGGCGGCTGGATGCATTTGCCCGGGGGTTTACTGTTTTCTTACCCTGGCACAAGCTGCCAAGGAGATATTGCTTTACTTTGGTACGGTGGCAGGAAGGCAGAAAGGCTTCCGGTGTGGAAAGCATTTTTATTTTTCCCTGGGGAGAAAATGGATGAACAGAACACCCCCAACTTTAAGTGTCTGCCAAGTATTGTAAATTTCAATCCTGGTTTCTCAGGGTGAAGTGGGAATGAGGCCCAAAGGAGGAGGATAAACCCCCTTCCTTATGGAACTCCTTTTCTCTAGTGAGTGTCACTGATTGTAAAGATTCAGATTTTCATGATTAAAACAAGGTGAGCGTGGAGGAAAATTTCAATTTATGCAACTAGAATGAACCCCACCAGCTCCCTTCCTGAAACCAAGTCCCAGTTCTGCAGGGTGTCACTGGACGCAGTGAGGGGGCCCGTGACCTTGCTACCCGCCTCCTCTTTGGGAATCTCACTACTTGTTACCACGGCCACCAGTAGGGTCACCCTGCTCCAAACAGTCATCACATCTTTCCTTAATTTCCTGTAACATAGTGGAGACCAGGTTGGAAGTTTCAATAAAGACTTGGCTATAGGATTGAGGTGGGGAAGAGAATGGGAGTAACAAAGGGTTGTCAATCACAGAGAGTGACAAGTGCACCGGTCTGGCTCAGCAGATGCAGTTTTCTCTCCCCAGGCTAGGTCAGTAGCATCTGCAGGGTTTGCCTTGAGCAAAAGAGCATGCTTGGGGAGTACTCACCTTGCGAATGTTCCCAGACCCTCCCAGCTATTCTTATTCCACTTCATGGTGGCTGTACTCCATCTTCCTGGAGAGTGATCTTTGTTTCTTCAACTGCACAACAAATCTCGGAATACGTGCATCCTGGGAAGGGGGTTCTTGCCACTTTTGAAGTGATAACAGATAGGGCCAGTCACAGTAGGCATCAGGAGGGCCGTATTGCCAAGGCCTCACATTTAAGAAGAGTCTTACATGTAAACTTTTGATGTTATTTCCAAATGGGATTAGCATAGCCACAGACATACACTGATCTAATTATATTTTTTAAAAGGTATCACACATGACTTTAAACTCTATTCTATGACCAGATCACATTGGCTATTGGGTACGATAAATTTTGTAAGTTGTAAACCTGCAGGTAGCACAATTATATTGGACTGTATATATTTATTGAGTGTAAACATTTAGAATATATCACAATTTTTGGAATGCTCTTTTGGAATTTCTTAATTTTTCTAAAATACTGCCATTCTCAGGAATTGGAAGTGGTCTGGCCTCTGAGAGGCCCTGACCATACACCTTCTCTACCTGCGATGCTGCCCATGGGGAGTGGTGGACTTCTGTAAGAGAAGGAGGGAGGTTTATAGAGATGCTCTCTCGTGGTGGATGAATGCAGTGGTTCTTAAACTTGACCTGTGCGACAAAATCTCCTAGGAAGCTCATTAGAAATGACATACGATGAACTGAGAATTTCTGGCCCAGACTCAGATCTTGACTCAGGGGGTTTGAGACTACTCCTTGAAAAGCCCTGCAACAGATTGTAGAGGAGCTTTTGGGGGAAGGTCAAAGGGTAAAAGAGGTCCCGTTTGGGAAATAAATAATGATTCCCTCTGGGGACAGTGAAGACTCTGTCAGAGAGAGAGGTTCCCCCGACTAGGATCAGTAAGGAAACAGAGCAAAGAACCTGGTAGTTGAGAGAGCAGAGGGTAGGCAGGGATGGCTGTTGAGCCTGGGTGCAGAGAGCATGGGGCACACTGGGGAGACGTTTGAATGGGCAGACCAAGGGATAGACAATTATGTCAGAGGGACATAGGAGGGAACAATTTCTGGAGACCTCACTGGAGAGAAGTGGTGAGAAGACCTCAGGGTAGAGCCAGCATGTCCCAGAGGGTTGGAAAGCTGAGCACGAATCTGAAGAAGGGAGTGGAGGCTCTGGGCTTGGTGTAGCAGGAAGCCTGGAACCAACCACTCCCTCCACTAACTGTGAACAAGCTGTAATCCTCCCCACAGTTCCCTTAGCTAATACATGGACAGTGAAGACCGACTTCTTATGACATTTTGATTGATTTATCTTTTGTAAAAACAAGAGAGTATTAAGAGTACTGAGATAGCGGAGGGAGCTGTCTTAAGCTGTGGGGTAAGGAGTGTTTTTATAGATACTTGAGTTATGGTTTGAGCTAAGTGAAGTGTGACATTCCTTCATAGATCAACCTGTGTCTCTCATACCATCAGCTTCTGCCACAGGGTCAATATTATACATTTAAAATTATAGTTTAAACATATCCATTTCATTTTCATGGTCAACTTACAGCTCACAGTGCTAACAAATCCAAAAATTCCTCTATGTTACTTTTGTCCATTCCAAGAACCTACCACAGAACCCTTCCTATGAGTAATAAGGGAAATATAGCCACTCTTCATATGATTAAATAATTATTGGGCTTTCTTTGGTTTTAAGTATCAGTGATCTTTGCTACATGTTTTTCTTAACTTTAAATTTCACTTCTTTAATTTTCACTGCTGATAGCAACTGTGCTCCATATTTTGAAGTTATCTGTGTAGCAACTTGACTATGAGCCATTTGAGCTAACAGTACAATTCTCAAGCTTTCTGGATTGCAAAGCTCTATTGTTTCTTGACTTCCACATATTATCCATTTTTTCCCTAGTGGAACAACATTAATAGATTACAGCGAAAAGCTGTAACAACACGACTTCTATTTTACTTCTGTTGTGGCCATCACAGGTAGTGGTCTCCAAGGTATAAAAAATAGAAACCAGAGTGTTAATAGGGCTTTGAAATCAAAGATAGTTGTTGGATATGTATGTGTGTTTGTGTGGTTTGTGTGCAGAAAGTCAAAAGATAGTCTACTTTAATTCAACAAATTTATTTATTGCCTGAAATATGCCGGACACTGTTTCAGTGCTGGGAATATAAGAGTGTACTAAGCACTGATCCCCATTCTCAGGGAACTTACATTCTCATAGGAGGAGACAGATAACAAAGGAAGTGACAGGAGGTGGGATATGTGTGCTGTTTTAAAATAGGGTAGTTAGAGAAGGCCTCTGTAATAAGTGACATTTGAACACAGACTTGAAAAGAGTAAGCAAGCCTAGTAGATATCTGGGGGAAGAGCTTTTTTCGTGGAGGAAACATAGGTACAAAGGCCTTGATATAGGAGATTGCAGAGCATTTGGAGGAATATCAAGGAGACAAGTGAGAGTGGAGTGGAATGGATAAGGGGGCAGTGAAAGAACTTAAATTCAGAAAGTTAGCTGGGGAAGATCATTTAGAGTCTTTGAGGCCATGGTAAAGACTTTGGAATTTTTTTTCCCTTGGTGAAATGCAAAGCCAATGGAGGGTTTTATTTATTTTATTTATTTATTTTTTGCGGTACGCGAGCCTCTCACTGCTGTGGCCTCTCCCGTTGCGGAGCACAGGCCCCGGACGTGCAGGCTCAGCAGCCATGGCTCACGGGCCCAGCCTTTCCGCAGCATGTGGGATCTTCCCAGACCGGGGCACGAACACATGTCCCCTGCATCAGCAGGTGGACCCTCAACCACTGCACCACCAGGGAAGCCCCAATGGAGGGTTTTGAGCAAAGGAATGACGTAAACATTTTAACAGGACCACTCTGTCCGCTATAATGGGACTGTGTTAGCCTGAGTTTCCTAGAAGCAGAGCCTGAGATGAGGATGTGCATGTGATTTCCAGAGAAATTGGTAGGGGGTGAGGGAGCGGGCTAGAAAGGAAGGAGAATGGCAAGAATGTGATTTTGGGTTCTGCATAGTAGCTTCAGCCTAATCCCATGGGGAGCTGTGGAGCATAAATATCACCTTAGAATTTTTCCCACTTGAGACAAGGGAGAGAGGCTTTTTACCTTCACCCTGGTTATTGAGTAAAGACTCTGGGGAAAGGTATGGACAGTGTAAATTCCAGGCACTTCCAGGTGTGGTAGCTTCCATTGCCCAAGTGCAATTCTCCCTGATGCGCCCACAGCAGCTGAGGGAAGGGCTCACCAACCAAACTGATAAAAAGGATTCCAGAGGGCCTGATTGAGCTATTAGCAACTTCTACATGGAATAAGGGTGGAGTAGAGATATCAATTAGGAAGCTAATGTAATACTCCAGAAGAGAGTTGAAGGTGGCTTGGACTAGAGTGTAGCAGTAGAGGTGTTGAGAAGTGGTTGGATTCCGGAAAACTTTGAAGGCAAAGCCCAAAAGATTTGCTAATGGATTACCTATAGCATGTGAGAGAAGGAGAAGAATCAGGGACGACTCTAAGATGTGTGGCCTAGCCATTTATTGAGATGAGGAAGATTGTGGGAGGAGCGGGTTTTAGAATGGGGTGACTAGAAGCTCCATTGGAGACATATTAAACTGAAGATGCCTCGTAGATGTCCAGATTAAAATATCAAGGAGGAAATTGGATATGAGAGTCTGAAGCTGTGGAAATATGTTTCAGTTCCTAGGTTCAGATGACCAGCTGCACATGATACTAAAAGAATGTGCATATTTGTTTGAGGTGGCACTGTTGGAAACTTTTATTGGGCTTCTAAGGATGGATGTGGAGTGAGAAAGCTGTAATTAGTTCCACTAAACCCCAAAAAGAACAAAAGGTAAATACTGGACATTATTGGTCAGTAAGCTTGATGACAACTTCAGCTACCATTTCTAAAACATATCATTAAAGAGATGATTTTTGAGTAATTTACCAAAAGCTCTGATGATTTAGAGGTAACATGGATTCACAAAGAACAAATCAGACCATACTAGCTTTACTTCCATTTTTGAAAGGTATACTTAGGCAGAGAGGTTTGGGAAATTCTGTTGTCTTAGTATATCCTGATTTTTATACAGTGTTTGTTAAATTTTGTTGTCATATCCTTTTGACAAAAATGAAGAAATGTGGGCCAGAAACTAGCTATAGTTATACAGCTTTCTAAGTGGCTAAGCAAGAACAAAGAAGGGTAAACCCTTAGATTTTTTTTGCTACCAATTAAGTTTTTATATTACTAGGCCCTTTGCTAAGTCATCACTTTTACCAGCAGCTTAAATAAAAAGCTAGAAAGCATATACATAATCAAATCTGAAGATGACATAACCTGAGGAAAACTAGCTAATATCTCGAATTACAGAATGGAAGCTTAAAAAAGGAGAAACCCAAACTCACAATCTGAAATTTAATAGAGATGGATGCAGAATAAAGCAAACACTCCATTTTACAGGTTGTGAAAGATCTCCCTTCACAGCAAAGAACAGAATTCATAACTTTTTATTCAGAGGTTTATTTTTCATTAAGTCATTTGTGGCATTAAGTTAAGACTGCAGGCTTTGGAGCCATCAGTCTGGGTGAGAGTCCTGGCTCTGCCATTTACCAGCAGTATGATCTAGGGTATGTTTCTTAAAATCTGTGTTTTATTTTCCTTACCTGGAAGAGGAAGATGGTGATATTAGTTCTAACTAATATTGTTAGAATTGTTGTAAGAATGAAACACATGTAAAGTACTTAGAACAGTGCCCGGGACGTATTAAGTGCTCAGTAAATAACTAATATAACTTGTTCAGCGGTGTGATCTGGTTGCTAAAAAGGTAAAGCCATTTCTCTGTACGATGGTAGAAATGAGGTGTCAAAGATAAAGGGAAGCTCATGGCCCACTGTACTCTTTACTGCTGGGATTTTGTTCAGTGCTGGGTGTCTCTAATTAAAAAAGTGTCTTCAACCTGTGGGAGAGTGAGTGCTAAAGGTGGTCAGGGTATAGAATCATGCCAAGTGAAGAAAAATTGAAAAGATGGGGGTAGAGAACGTGGCTTCTTCTTTTGGAGAAAGATTCAAAAGCTGAATTAAGGCTTTCTTGAAAAATTTGAAGGGTTGTCATGTGGAAAAGGAATTAGATAGAGTCCCTGTGGCTCTGGAGACAGAACCAGGAGCAAAGAGTAGGAATAAAAAGGGATAGGGTGGGGCACAGAAGTATTTTAACTTTTTTATGGGCTGAGGGATGACAGAAGCCTGTTTGAGCTCTGCCTCTAAGTTACTGTATGATGTCAAGTCTCTTCTGCTGCAGGCCTCAATTTCATAATCTGTGAAATCAGGGTTTGGATTAAAGTGCTGTAAAGGGGAAATTATAGTTGGTCTCTCAATGGGCTGTCTTCCTAGACAGTGGGTTTCCTGTCAGTGGAAATGTTTCAGTAGAGGCCACAAGATATATTAGACATTATTGTATTTGATTGGAATTCAATCTAAATGACATCAAAGATCTCTTGCAATTCTGATTCTAGGAAAAAAAATTTTTTTGTATGTTTAGATGGCCTATCCATCCCCATCCTCAGCCCTTAGCCCTACTTTCTTGATGGAGATATAGACTCTTAAATGATTATGTAAGAACTCTATTGATTAGACTGAAGTGTGATTCTACTCCATTCACATGAAAACTCACAGAGAATTGAATGACTTCCTGAAACAACTCTGTACTAATTCCCTTGGTGCCTAACATGTTGCAGCAGAATTTCTATCATTTCTCCCATTCTTTGTCCTGAAAGTGGAAAAAGTGAAAAGCACCCACAAGTCACAGGCTCCATATTGCACAGCCCCTAGATTCATGGCTTTGCCTTGAGAATTTGCTGCTGGGGGAGGCTGGGATGTGCAGCTGCGGGGTGGGTGCAGCAGGGAGGGAGAGGCTGAGCACAGCAATGGCAGACTTGACAGAAGCCGTGAGCAGCAGAGATGTGGGACACCATCATCTGTTGCCTGCAGCTGCCAGGCTGACTTCATTCTTTTACGGCAAATGTTTATTGACTACTTATCACGTGGAGGACACACGACTAGGCACTCTGAGGGACACCCAGGAGTAAGACACACAGCCACTTTCTGGCAAGGAGTTTCTAGTCTGTTTGGAAGATAATTACCAGCTAGCAGCAAACACTTTATATAGTACTTCATTGTTTGCAAAGTGCCTTCAGGCAAATCATTCTCTTTTCAAAAGCCTGTGGGATTAGACCCTTCAAGTACACTCACAACAACCTGTGGGGTACTGTTATTCCCACTTTTCAGACGGTAAATTGTGGCTCTGGACATTAAGCTATTTGTCTGAGATCACTCATTTGTGTTGTCTGAAGTGCCCTTGCTGTTGTTGAAGTAGACCTTGGCACATCTTCTGACTCTAATTCCAGTGTTCTTTCTACTACATTACACTAAAGAAATTTAAAAACCAATATATAGATTATAGTATATATCAAGGGAATTGCCTGGGTAAGATGTGTTATAGGAATTCAGGAATGCAGATCATTGTAACTGGGTACAGAAGGAAGATAGGACTATGGAGATGGGTTAGGGTTTGATTGGTGGAGAACAAGGGAGGGTATTCCAGACAAAGCAAATATTTTATCAAAGGTGGGAGGTAAGAGAGCAGAAATGTAAGGAGATGTTCATGGGGCTGACATGTTTTGCCACATATTTATGCTGTGCATAACTCCAGGGGTATCATTCACATAGACTGTGATATAGACAGAATTTCAGGGGTCGTTCAGTGCACAACCTGCACAGTAGTATGGGGACAGCCATGAATGTCTGTATCAGTGGAACTGAGTTGGAGAGTTTAGTCAAGAAGTCAGATAGAAACCTGGAGAGATGAAAAAAGACTGATCATGGAGAGATGAGAGGTTTAGGGTAAGGGTTTTCCATTTTAAGCTTTGAATAATTTTAAACCAGAGAAGAGCCACAATGAAAGCAATGTTTTGAGAGATTGATCTGAGGATATACAGATTAAATTTGAAAGAAGAGAAGTTGGGGATAGGAGACCCATATAATATTTTGGTCACCTAAACATGAGGTCAAAAAGGGTCTGAACAGTGGTGGTGGCAATGGGAAGACAAAGGAAATGGCAAACATGGAAGACCTTCTTTCATTAATTCCACAAATGTTCTCTGAGCTTTTAGTAAGTGTAAGGCAATGTGCTGCATGCCAGAGATTTAATAGTGAGCCAAATAGGCATGACTCTTGCCATTCTGGAGTTTATAGACCAGTGAGAGAGTCAGAGATTCATCAAATAATCACACAAAGATTAATTACGAGCTATAATAATGCTCTGAAGGAAAAGTATAAGATGATATGGGAATGTATAGCAGGGTGGAATCTGATCTAGTTTGGGCCACTAGAAATCAGGAACGTTTTCTCTGAATAAAATAAATTTTTTTTGAACTGAGGCTGAAGAGGAGTGAACTGCAAAGGGAGGTGAGGAAAGGGAGAAGAGCATTCTAGACAATGGGAACAGCATGTGCAAAGGCCCTGTGGTGGCAGGGGACATGCATCCAAAATGGTGAAATGTGATTAGTAGGGTTAGTCTATGGCAAGAAAGTAGAGTGCTGACATGAGACTGAAAAGAAAGGCAGGGGCAGATAGTATTGGATCCTTTGTTTTTATTTCAAGAACAGTAAGAAAACATTGGAATATTTTAACCTGGAGGTGACATGTTCAGTTTTGCATTTTGAAATGGATACTCTTGCTGCTGTGTGGAGAATAGATGGGGGATGGACACTCAGGGAAACTGGTAAGAGCCTACTGCAGTCATCCAAGAGAGAGATCCTGGTGGATTGGACAATGGAGATGTCAGTGGAGAGAGAACACTATGAAAGAGGACTTACCAGGACTTGACTGACAGGATGTGGATGAAAAAATGAGAAAAATAAATCAGCAGTCAAGGTTTTGGAAAGAGAGTCTTACAGCCTGGTGATACAGTTAAGGGATATTATAGAAAATGGGGGTGGTGATGCTGGCTTGATAGGCAGTGTTGGGGGCATGATGGGTTATCCAAGTGAAAAGTAAGCAGTAGGATCTGAATTTAAAAAAGAGAGAGAAAAGGATTGCAGTCATAAGATTGGGAACTATTGATAAAGTTGTGGTAGTTAAGATGTGAGTGGAGGGGTCTGCAAGTGGGTGGGGGATAGTGAAGGAAAGTAATAGAAGGTTCAGGAGTTGAATTGTGTAGAGCAGCACCACTGGGTAAGGCGAACCTACAAAGAAGTGGTCATCGAGATAGAAGGGTATGATTATAAGAACATCAGAAATTTAACCACTAAACATTATGCTTTTTTATTACAACCTCATATATACTTCCCTGAATTAAATAACAATAGACATCTACCAGGAAAAAAATTACTCTGTGCACCGCAATGCTATAGTCCCCATAATGTGGTTGCTTTCAGAGTATAATACTTGTTTAGGGATGGTTACAAATCAAGCTGAAGCCTAGGGCCTCCCCAGCCCTGCATCTACTCATCACAGGCAGAAAAACTACATTTAGGTTGTAGCTTTTGTTAGTGAGGATTGTGGTTCAGAATAGGATTCTGCAAGACCTATCCATTTGTAAAATAAATAGACCAAAGACCTAAAATCATCAAAACACTTTTCTTTGGCAAAAATAATAAGTAATCTGCTTCTATATTTAAGTCACAGTGTGTTCTTGTGACCAAAGAACACCAAACTTCCATTCTTATTCCAAATGTCTCTAAAATCCAGCAACACTAGTCTCAGCCCTAATAAGCACATTAAAAATGAAGTTACCAACTTTCTCTGCTGAACTTTTTCACTCACTTACACGTTTGCCCAAAGACTTCAGTTCTGAAGGATGGTAGCATGCTCAATTTGTGCCAGCTCTTGTCAGGAGTTATGGGCCAAACTGGTTATTTTTGGATATGAAATCAACTTTAGCCTGGCATCAGTGACTTAATGCACTTGCGAGACAAAACATTTAAGTGAAAGTCAATCGTGTTCCCTTTTTCAGAAAGTCTTTTGTGAGAGCAAAGATCAGGTGGCTTCTTCCAGCCAAGATTATATTCAAAGTTGAGTATTCGAAAGACAAAATGGAGAAGTTCAAGTCAATGAATTGGGTAATTCATTTATTTTATAGTTAGTTGAAAAATTAAGGTAAGACATCGTTATCGCCTCTCTGCTTCTATGCACAGAGGGGTGGGTGTGAAGAATCATTCCTTGATAACCCCCTTATAGAGTTTTGAACCTGGTGAGTCATCTCTGGATCACTGTCCCATAGTAAGGTGGTAAAGGTCCCTTTCTTCTTGTAGTGTCCCTGGGATTTGTCTCACTCTGTTCTCGGAGTTTATTCTGGAATGCTACTTCTCCCACTCCCCTGCCAAGATCTGAGGCCAGCGTTTCAGCTGGGTAGGGGTGACCGCTCCTCCAACCTAAGTGCAAGGGGTTCATGGAAGTATAAGGAGAATCAAGCTCTATGTATGCCAGAAGTCAGTGCAGAGCCAGGACTTTAGAAAAAGTTTACATTTTTATAAATTACATCTAGGGAGGTACCACCTGAAATATAAACCTTTAGCAGCATTTATTAACCTTTTAAAAAATTAAGGTATAATTTATATAATGAAATGCTCAGATCTTTAAGTTCAATCAGTTTTGACAACTGCCTACCAAGACATAAAATCTTATCATCAGCCCAGAATGTTCGCTCATGCCCCTTGCTGGTCAGTTCCTATACTCACCCTTCAACTATTGAGCTCCTTTCTATCACCATAGGTTAGTTTTGTCTGCTCTAGAATTTCTCATAAATGGAATCGTACAATATGTGCTCTTTTGTGTTTTGTTTCTTTTACTGAGCATAGTATTTTCAAGATTCATTCATGCCATGTGTATCACTAGTTCAGTCCTTTTTATTGCTGAGTAGTGTTCCATTCATTGAATGTACCACAGTTCTAAAAAACTTCCTTCCCCTGTTGATGGACATTTGGATTGTTTCCAGTTTGGGGCTACTATGAATAAAACTGCTATGAACATTCTTATATAAAGCTTCATCTAAACATACATTTTTTACTTCTCTTGGGAAAATAAAAATATCTCTGAGTAGTGTTTCTGGGTCGTAAGGTAGGTAAATGTATTTTTAACTTTTAAAGAAACCGCTAAGCACTTTTCCAAAGTTGTACTATTTTACTCTCCCACCAGAACAAATGAAAACTTAGGTTTCTCTACATCCTCTTCAACATCTGGCATTGTTGATGATTTTTTTTTTTTTTTTTTTTTTTTGGTACGTGGGCCTCTCACTGTTGTGGCCTCTCCCGTTGCGGAGCCCAGGCTCCGGACGCGCAGGCTCAGCGGCCATGGCTCACAGGCACAGCCGCTCCACGGCATGTGGGATCTTCCCGGAGCGGGGCACGAACCCGTGTCCCCTGCATCGGCAGGCGGACTCTCAACCACTGCGCCACCAGGGAAGCCCGATAATTTTTTTTTTTATTATTACAACCGTGTGTGTGTGTGTGTGTGTGTGTGTGTGTGTGTGTGTGTGTGTGGTCTCTCACTGTATTTTACTTTGCAGTGGTATCTCATTGTATTTTACTTTGCATTAACCTGATGACTAATGATGTTGAATATTTTTACATGTGTTTATGGGCCATTTGTGTGTCTTCTTTTGTAAGCTATCTGTTCAAGTTTTATGCCCATTTAAAAAATTGAGTTCTTTGTCTTTTTATTATTGATTTACAGGATTTATTTTTATGTTCTAAACATACTTTCAGATATATGTATTGTGAATATTTTTTCCAGTCTGTGGCTTGCCTGTTTACTGTCTTGATGGTGTCTTTTGAGGAGCAGTTTAAGGTAATACCATTTATCAATGTTTATCTTTCATGGTTCATGCTTTCTCTATCCTTCTTGAGAAGTTTTTGCCTACCGCAATGTTGTAAAGATTTTCTCCTAAGTTTTTTTTCCCCTAACTTTATTGTTTTACCTTTACATTTAAGTCTATGACCCATCTCTGCAATGATATTTGTGTATGGTGTGAGGTAGGAGTCAAGATTCATATTCATTCTCCTCTCTCTCTCTCTCTTTCATTTGCTGGCTCACACTTGCTCTCCCTCTCTCTCTCTCTCAGTTTTGGTATGGATATCCAGTTATTCTAACCCAGTTATTGAAGGTATTTTCCTTTCTCCACTGAATTGCTTTGGTGCCTTTTGATTATATGTGTCTATTTTTGGATTCTCTATTCTATTTCTAGTCTTGTTTACTTTTCTAAGTGTTGGTAATGATTTTGAAATAGGAATAGACTGAGATTCTTAGGTATATAGAGGTGTGTGTGAATTAGAGTACGAGTCCCATAGTAACCATCTTTTACCACTTGAAGATTTTGTGTGTGTGTATTTAGTGAACACAAGATCACTTATTTGATTCCCATGTGAGTGCCCAGGGGAAGTGGTTACAAAGAGCCAGAGTGTTGCTGTGTTTTGGCTTTTGTATACTTGCTGCTTACAGCAACATCTTTCAAGATTGAGATGAGTTCAGACAAAGATTAGCTGATTTGAGAGCAGAAACAGAGGGAATAGAGAGAGTCTAGAAATGTAGGGCCTGGCAGGGTTGGAAAAGCCAACTATTCCTGAACCCAAGTAAGCTGCTGTCTTTCTACTCAAGCCTATTATTTCAAATGTTTGCAGTGTAGCTGCCATGAGTTGAAAGAGGTAAAATCTAACCCATACGTGATCTTTTGCAATTAGTTTAAAAATTCAGCTGAATTCTTCTTATCCGTTACATGGTACCCAGTGTCTCTTCTTCTCTTGCCTTGGCTCAGATGAGGCAGTTCTCCTGTCCTGGCTCTCCTAGGAAGGTCCTGTCTTTCCTTAGAATTCAGGTTGCTTGTTTGTCTTGCAACTGCAGCTCTCTGTTGGTTCAAGAGAAGTTATGATTTGTAGCCTGTCCAGCTTTTTATTGTTGTTAGGGTTGGACTGAGCTCTTTCCAGCTTTTTATATCCCAGGTAGAAACAGAACTACCAAGAGGGTGATTTATAAATGTATTCTTCACTCTGTAAAATAACTTTTTGTAATATTCCTTTGAATCGCAATTCCTATTACCATTCCACTCCCCATTACCACTCCAGTGTCTTTCTCTATTGGATCTTACTCATCTGCCTCTATACCTCTGGACCACAGCTCCTGGAGGGTATGACTTGGCATTTATTTATATTCCCAGTCACTTGTACAGAACCTGGCACAACTAAAAGACCCTGTTTGTTGATTAACTGATGAATGGAATACCTTGACCAATCTCACTTCACAGATGCCTATCTGTCTTTCAAGACCAAAAGCCATGTCACCTCCTCTGAGAAAACTCTGTAAGTTCCCTTAGGAAGAGTTAGTTGCTCCTACTCTGTGTCTCTTAATACTTTGTACATTTCTCCACTGGCATTGTGTATGATGATAATTTTTATATCTTTTAGTCTAGATTGTGAATTTGTTGGGAGCACAAACCAGTTCTTAATCTATATCTTCAGGTACCTAGAACGATGTGTGGTACATATAACTATGACTCTATTAAATGTATACATAAAATGGGTTTTCTAAATGTCTTTGTTGAATGATTATACAAAATGGGTTTATATTTATGCAACTTTTCTTTACACGATTAATAGCATAAAGAAATGCACTTGTAACAGGATGCGTATATGTGTATGAGTATGTTTTACCTCCTAGTGATGTAGATAGTTGCAGAATTTGCTTAGGGCAAAGATGGAAATCATGTGACATCTCTGCCACCATTTTCTGCTTGTGTGCCTGTGGCAGACAAACCGTTTCAGGTTTGTTTTTCCTATTTGATCTCAGGTACAAACTCAACACCCTACCTTCCAATACCAGCTCCACCAATGGGTCAGATTTGGTGCATGAAGTAAAGATTATCTTCCCTTCCCTATTTTAAGGGGCTCCTGAGGCAACAAGCTGGGAGGTCACCTTTGATGCCCTTGCTGGATTGTACCTAGAGGAAAGATTCTAATAAGCTGCATACACTTTGCAGATTCCTGTCTCTCAGAACTTAATCACATTTGCATTTGGCTATGATCAGACAGTGGAAACACAAACTCCAAACTGTCAATCAACTTGGGCTTCTTTTCCAACTTTTCCTAAATCAATTTCTTTAAAAAAATCATTGAACACCAAAATTATACAGCTAGTTTTTAAACAATTACAATGTTTTATGTCTATATACTTCATTATAGTTGGTAACGTAGAATTGTTAACTGTTGAAAATATAGTTTAGGAGGTGTGCATATGAATATGTGTATGAGTTCATGCATACATGTGTGTAAACTGAGCTATTCATGAGATTTGGGGGAGAAAAGAGGGAAGATATTTACTGAAAATGTATTTTTTATATAGTCCGGTTTTTACCTTTAAATATCAGTAGAAAAATTTCTGAAGCATATAGATTCTGGCATGTAATTTATCTTCAAAACAGAAATTAAACCTAACCAGTTATAAATTTGAGTTTCTTTCTGAATTAACCATGTTGGCATTACCCCAGCTACCTCCTTATGTTCACATGGTTGCTTCCAGACTCTATGTAGAATTTTATGCCTCTGTAGTATCAAATTTGTTAAATGGCATATTTTTATATCAGTAATTTTTATAGCATATTGTTATTCCAGACTTTTACATGCCTCTAATTTATTCTTAACTTCAGTATAGCAGTATTGATTTTTTTTCTTCTAAGTTTGATGGTATGAGCACTTTAGTTGTGATTTAGAGTCATTTAAACACCATCACTAATTTGTACTTCATTTCCTATTCTTTCGCAAACTTTAGACATTTGAACAGGTACAACAGTAAATATTAATGCTCCTCAAGTTTCTCCTTTATATCTCTTTGGGAGACATTTAGATTATTTCTTAATATGATTGAAATAAATGTTTCTGATAACCTTGGATTGTTCATGATACTTAAATGCAGGATGGTAAGAACAGTTTTGATTGCAAATCAAATAGAACCCGGTGCAGTTTCCTTAAATGATATTCCCTCTTCTTAGTCCCCTAATAGTGAGTAAGTTGGTCATGATGTTTCTCTTCTGTAGAATTAATATCAATGCCTTTTATAAAATGAGGTCATTGGGTTACAGAGTTGGCCTTAAGAAAGATTTTGTGACAGTGTCCTTTCTCAGCTATCTGGGTACCATGTTTCTGTCAGGATTATGGTCAAAGGTAACATGGATGAAGAAGACTGGTGAGGCATGTTTTGGTTGCTATGTAAAGCAAGGTTCACAAGTGCAGCAATCATAAGATTGATTTTTTTCCTTGGATATTTTGTTTGCAGTTGAGATAAGCTGCCACCAGGTGAATAGTGGTATCTTGGTTATCTGGCCTATGGTCCAAATAGCTTTAAGGGAAGACCTGTTCATAGTATCCATTTTCTGTTTCAATTGTATCATTTTATTATTGGCACAAAATTATAACCACATTAATGAAAATAAAAATAAAGATGAAAAAAATTAAACTAAAAATCAAGTGTCTTTTCTTTTCCCTTGCTGGTATTTTGTTTGTATCCATTTAAAACTATAATTTGTGTGTAGTTGTAAACATAGTATTTTTTTTCTATCTATCTACCCACCCACTCTATCTATCTATCTATCTATTTATCTCTAATTGGTAAACATAGTTTTTGATATGTAATCTTCTATTCTAATTTTAAAATAACATATCAAAAGCGTGTTTACATGTTGCTACATAGTATAATTTATAATGGTAATTTCAATATGCATTTTCACATCAGTATATATTCTTTTACCTATTCAATGTTGACTATATACAGGGCTTCCCTGGTGGTGCAGTGGTTGGGGGTCCGCCTGCCGATGCAGGGGACACGGGTTTGTGCCCCGGTCCGGGAGGATCCCACATGCCGCGGAGCGGCTGGGCCCGTGGGCCATGGCCGCTGAGACTGCGCGTCTGGAGCCTGTGCTCCGCAACGGGAGAGGCCGCAACAGTGAGAGGCCCGCGTACCGCAAAAAAAAAAAAAAAAAAAAAAATGTTGACTATATACAAAAATTTATAAGTAACATATAAGCTATAAAGAATCGGCAAATAATGAACACCCATATGCCTATTATTCAGTTTAAGATAAAGAACATTACCATTATCTTTGAAGGTTCCTGTGTGCCTCTTTCTTATCCTGTTTATTACCTCCTGGAGGTCACATGACCACAATCCTAAAATTTGTGTTTATTGTAACTTTGATTTTATTTATAATTTTATCACATATTTGGTTGTATCCTTAAATAGCATATAGTTTTATGAATATTTTAATCTATATTTAAATAGACTCATACTGAATGAATTTTCTGTGTATTTTTTACACCCGATATTAAGCACCTATGTTTTTTTCCATGTCATTGTGTGTTACATTGCATTCATTTGCATGATGTAAATTATTCTATTATATGAATATACCACAACTTATTGGCCATGATGAACATCTGGGCTTATTCCAGTTTTTTCCCCATTATAAATGGTAATGTAAAAAATATTGTAATACACAATTTTTATTATAATTGTTCAAGAATTTCTTTATGGTGTATATCTAAGAGTGACTCTGATGTGTCATAGAGTGACAAATAATAGGTAATTCCAAATTGTTTTCCAAAGTGGTTGAACCAAATTACACTCCCACCAGCAATGTGTAAGAATTCTGGTTGTTTTACACCCTTGTCAAAATTTGATATTGGCAAACGGTATAATTTTTGCTACTCTGGTGAGTATAAAGTGCTTCTCATTGGGTTTAAATATGCAATTTTCAAATTGATGGTGAGGCAGAACATCTTTTCATATAGTGTATCTTCTAGTGAAGTGCTTTTTCAAATCTTTTGCTTGTATTTCTCTTGGGTTTTCTTTTCCTTATTGGTTTGTAGGAGTTCTTTATATGTTCTAGATATTAATTCTTTAGGTTACATGGGTTCAAATATCTTCTCCCATTCTGTTTTACTGTCTTTATGCTGTCTAGTGGTAAACAGATAATATTAATTTTAATGTAGTCAAATTTATCAAAATTTCTTTTAAGATTTGTTCTCTTTGTGTCTTGTTAAGTAAAATCTCCCCCCTCCAAGGTGTTAGGAGTATTCTCCTACATTGTCTTCTGAACATGTTATAGTTCTATCTTCCACAGTTATGTTTTTCATAGTTTTTTTTTTTTTTTTTTTTTTTTTTTTTTGCGGTACACGGGCCTCTCACTGCTGTGGCCTCTCCCGTTGCGGAGCACAGGCTCCGGACGCGCAGGCTCAGCGGCCATGGGTCACGGGTCCAGCCGCTCCACGGCATGTGGGATCTTCCCAGACCGGGCAACGAACCCGTGTCCCCTGCATCGGCAGGCGGACTCTAAAACACTGCACCACCAGGGAAGCCCCACAGTTACGTTTTTAACTCACCTGGAATTGACTTTGTGTGTGATGTGAGGCAAAAGTACATTTTCTTTCTTTCTTTTTTCTTTTAAATAAAGATAACCAATTGTCCCAGCACAATTTATTAAAAATTCATTCTTTTCCCACTGATTTGCAGTACTAGCCCTATCATAAACCAAGTTTCCATATATGTGTGGGTAAATTTCTGGGATATATAATCTGTTTCTTTAGCTAATTTGTCATTAGGCCAGTATCATATTTTCTTAATTATGTCAGCTTTATATGAAGTTTTCATATCTGGTAAAACAAATTTTGTTTTTCTTCAGGAATGTATTGGCTAATCATGCCCCTTTATTCTTCCATGTAATTTTTAGAAAAAGTTTGGCAAAGTCAATGAGAAAAAACCTGCTGGGATTTTATTTAGAACTTTATTGAATTTATAAATTAAATTAGGAGAAACGGACATCTCTGGAATACGGAGTTATCTAGTCCAATGAATGTGGAATATTGTTTTCATTATTTAGGTCTTCTTGAATGCTTTTTATAATTTTTTTGTTATAATTATTCACTTGTTTTATTTTTTCAATTCAACATATAGGTGATTATAACATAGAGTATGTCTTTGTCTGCCTGATATATTTCACTAAGCATAATACCCTCCAGGTCCATCTGTTTTGTTGCAAATGGCAAAATTTCATTCTTTTTTATGGCCAAGTAATATTCCATTGCATATATATACCACTTCCTTTTTAAATTTTAATTTATTTACTTTTTTACATCTTTATTGGAGTATAATTGCTTTACAATGGTGTGTTAGTTTCTGCTTTATAACAAAGTGAATCAGTTATACATATACATATGTTCCCATATCTCTCCCCTCTTGTGTCTCCCTCCCTCCCACCCTCCCTATCCCACCCCTCTAGGTGGTCACAAAGCACCGAGCTGATCTCCCTGTGCTATGCAGCTGCTTCCCACTAGCTATCTATTTTACGTTTAGTAGTGTATATATGTCCATGCCACTCTCTTGCTTTGTTACAGATTACCGTTCCCCCTCCCCATATCCTCAAGTCCATTCTCTAGTAGGTCTGTGTCTTTATTCCTGTCTTACCCCTAGGTTCTTTGTGACTTTTTTTTCCTTAAATTCCATATATATCTGTTAGCATATGGTATTTGTCTTTCTCTTTCTGACTTACTTCACTCTATATGACAGACTCTAGGTCCATCCACCTCATTACAAATAGCTCAATTTCGTTTCTTTCTATGGCTGAGTAATATTCCATTGTAATATGTACCTCATCTTCTTTATCCATTCATCTGTTGACAGACACTTAGGTTACTTCCATCTCCGGGCTATCGTAAATAGAGCTGCAATGAACATTTTGGTACATGACTCTTTTTGGATTATGGTTTTCTCAGGGTATATGCCCAGTAGTGGGATTGCTGGGTCATATGGTAGTTCTATTTGTAGTTTTTTAAGGAACCTCCATACTGTTCTCCATAGTGGCTGTACCAATTCACATTCCCACCAACAGTGCAATAGTGTTCCCTTTTCTCCACACCCTCTCCAGCATTTATTGTTTGTAGATTTTTTGATGATGGCCATTCTGACTGGTGTGAGATGATATCTCATTGTAGTTTTGATTTGCTTTTCTCTAATGATTAATGATGTTGAGCACTCTTTCATGTGTTTGTTGGCAGTCTGTATATCTCCTTTGGAGAAATGTCTATTTAGGTCTTCTGCCCATTTTTGGATTGAGTTGTTTGGTTTTTTCTTATTGAGCTGCATGAGCTGCTTATAAATTTTGGAGATGAATCCTTTGTCAGTTGCTTCATTTGCAAAAATTTTCTCCCATTCTGAGGGTTATGTTTTGGTCTTGTTTATGGTTTCCTTTGCTGTGCAAAAGCTTTGAAGTTTCATTAGGTCCCATTTATTTATTTATTTATTTTATTTCCATTTCTCTAGGAGGTGGGTCAAAAAGGATCTTGCTGTGATTTATGTCATAGAGTGTTCTGCCTATGTTTTCCTCTAAGAGTTTGATAGTTTCTGGCCTTACATTTAGGTCTTTACTCCATTTTGAGCTTATTTTTGTGTATGGTGTTAGGGAGTGATCTAATCTCATACTTTTACATGTAGCTGTCCAGTTTTCCCAGCACCACTTATTGAAGAGGCTGTCCTTTCTCCACTGTACATTCCTGCCTCCTTTATCAAAGATAAGGTGACCATATGTGCGTGGGTTTATCTCTGGGCTTTCTATCCTGTTCCATTGATCTATATTTCTGTTTTTGTGCCAGTACCATACTGTCTTGATAACTGTAGCTTTGCAGTATAGTCTGAAGTCAGGGAGCCTGATTCCTCCAGCTCCGTTTTTCGTTCTCAAGATTGCTTTGGCTATTTGGGGTCTTTTGTGTTTACATACAAATTGTGAAATTTTTTGTTCTAGTTCTGTGAAAAATGCCAGTGGTAGTTTGATAGGGATTGCATTGAATCTGTAGATTGCTTTGGGTAGTAGAGTCATTTTCACAATGCTGATTCTTCCAATCCAAGAACATGGTATATCTCTCCATTTACTTGTATCACCTTTAATTTCTTTCATCAGTGTCTTATCATTTTCTGCATATAGGTCTTCTGTCTCCTTAGGTAGGTTTATTTCTAGATATTTTATTCTTTTTGTTGCAATGGTAAATGGGAGTGTTTTCTTGATTTCACTTTCAGATTTTTCATCATTAGTGTATAGGAATGCCAGCGATATCTGTGCATTATATTTGTAACCTGTTACTTTACCAAAGTAATTGATTAGCCTAGTAGTTTTCTGGTAGCATCTTTAGGATTCTCTATGTATCGTATCATGTCATCTGCAAACAGTGACAGCTTTACTTCTTCTTTTCTGATTTGGATTCCTTTTTTTCCATTTTCTTCTCTGATTGCTGTGGCTAAAACTTCTAAAACTATGTTGAATAAGAGTGGTGAGCGTGGGCAACCTTGTCTTCTTCCTGATCTTAGTGGAAATGCTTTCAGTTTTTCACCATTGAGGACGATGTTGGCTGTGGTATATGGCCTTTATTATGTTGAGGAAAGTTCCCTCTATGCCTACTTTCTGCAGGGTTTTTATCATAAATGGGTGTTGAATTTTGTCGAAAGCTTTCTCTGCATCTATTGAGATGATCATATGGTTTTTCTCCTTCAGTTTGTTAATATGGTGTATCACGTCGATTGATTTGCGTATATTGAAGAATCCTTGCATTCCTGGAATAAACCCCACTTGATCATGGTGTATGATCCTTTTAATGTGCTGTTGGATTCTGTATGCTAGTATTTTGTTGAGGATTTTTGCATCTATGTTCATCAGTGATATTGGCCTGTAGTTTTCTTTCTTTGTGACATCCTTGTCTGGTTTTGGTATCAGGGTGATGGTGGCCTCGTAGAATGAGTTTGGGAGTGTTCCACCCTCTGCTATATTTTGGAAGAGTTTGAGAAGGATAGGTGTTAGCTCTTCTCTAAATGTTTGATAGAATTCGCCTGTGAAGCCATCTGGTCCTGGGCTTTTGTATGTTGGAAGATTTTTAATCACAGTTTCAATTTCAGTGCTTGTGATTGGTCTATTCATATTTTCTATTTCTTCCTGATTCAGTCTTGGCAGGTTGTGCATTTCTAAAAATTTGTCCATTTCTTCCAGGTTGTCCATTTTATTGGCATAGAGTTGCTTGTAGTAATCTCTCATGATCTTTTGTATTTGTGCAGTGTCAGTTGTTACTTCTCCTTTTTCATTTCTAATTCTATTGATTTGAGTCTTCTCTCTTTTTTTCTTGATGAGTCTGGATAATGGTTTATCAATTTTGTTTATCTTCTCAAAGAACCAGCTTTTAGTTTTATTGATTTTTGCGATCGTTTCCTTCTTTTCTTTTTCATTTATTTCTGATCTGATTTTTATGATTTCTTTCCTTCTGCTAACTTTGGGATTTTTTTATTCTTCCTTCTCTAATTGCTTTAGGTGCAAGGTTAGGTTGTTTATTCGAGATGTTTCCTGTTTCTTAAGGTAGGATTGTATTGCCATAAACTTCCCTCTTAGAACTGCTTTTGCCGCATTCCATAGGTTTTGTGTCGTCATGTCTCCATTGTCATTTGTTTCTAGGTAATTTTCTATTTCCTCTTTGATTTCTTCAGTGATCACTTTGTTATTAAGTAGTATATTGTTTATTCTCCATGTGTTTGTATTTTTTATAGATCTTTCCCTGTAATTGATATCTAGTCTCATAGTGTTGTGGTCTGAAAAGATACTTCATACAATTTCACATTTCTTAAATTTACCAAGGCTTGCTTTGTGACCAAAGATATGATCTATCCTGGAGAATGTTTCTGAGCACTTGAGAAAAATGTGTATTCTGTTGTTTTTGGATGGAGTGTCCTATAAATATCAATTAAGTCCATCTTGTTTAATGTATCATTTAAAGCTTGTGTTTCCTTATTTACTTTCATTTTGGATGATCTGTCCATTGGTGAAAGAGGGGTGTTAAAGTCCCCTACTGTGAATGTGTTACTGTCAATTTCCTCTTTTATGGCTGTTAGTATTTGCGTTATGTATTGAGGTGCTCCTATGTTGGGTGCATAAATATTTACAATTGTTATATCTTGTTCTTGGATCGATCCCTTGATCATTATGTATTGTCCTTCTTTGTCACTTGTAATAGTCTTTATTTTAAAGTCAGTTTTGTCTGATATGAGAATTGCTACTCCAGCTTTTTTTTGGTTTCCATTTGCATGGAATATATTTTTCCATCCCCTTACTTTCAGTCTGTATGTGTCTCTAGGTCTGAAGTGCGTCTCTTGTCGACAGCATATATATGGGTCTTGTTTTTGTATCCATTCAGCCAGTCTGTGTCTTTTGGTGGGAGCATTTAATCCATTTACATTTAAGGTAATTATCAATTTGTATGTTCCTATTCCCATTTTCTTAATTGTTTTGGGTTCGTTATTGTAGGTGTTTTCCTTCTATTGTGTTTCTTGCCTAGAGAAGTTCCTTTAGCATTTGTTGTAAAGCTGGTTTGGTGCTGCTGAAGTCTCTCAGCTTTTGCTTGTCTGTAAAGGTTTTAATTTCTCCATCAAATCTGAATGAGATCCTTGCTGGGTAGAGTAATCTTGGTTGCAGGTTTTTCTCCTTCATCAGTTTAACTATGTCCTGCCAGTCCCTTCTGGCTTGCAGAGTTTCTGCTGAAAGATCAGCTGTTAACCTTATGGGAATTCCCTTGTGTGTTATTTGTTGTTTTTCCCTTGCTGCTTTTAATATGTTTTCTTTGTATTTAATTTTTGACAGTTTGATTAATATGTGTCTTGGCATATTTCTCCTTGGATTTATCCTGTATGGGACTGTCTGTGCTTCCTGAACTTGTTTAACTATTTCTTTCCCCGTATTAGGGAAGTTTTCAACTATAATCTCTTCAAATATTTTCTCAGTCCCTTTCTTTTTCTCTTCTTCTTCTGGAACCTGTATAATTCAAATGTTGGTGCATTTAATGTTGTCCCAGAGGTCTCTGAGACTGTCCTCAGTCCTTTTATTCTTTTTTCTTTGTTCTGCTCTGCAGTAGTTATTTCCACTATTTTATCTTCCAGGTCACTTATCCGTTCTTCTGCCTCAGCTATTCTGCTATTGATCCCATCTAGAGTATTTTTAATTTCATTTATTGTGTTGTTCAGCATTGCTTGTTTCATCTTTAGTTCTTCTAGGTCCTTGTTAAATGTTTCTTGCATTTTGTCTATTCTATTTCCAAGATTTTGGATCATGTTTACTATCATTATTCTGAATTATTTTTCAGGTAAACTGCCTATTTCCTTTTCATTTGTTAGATCTGGTGAGTTTTTATCTTGCTCCTTCCTCTGCTGTGTGTTTTTCTGTCTTCTCATTTTGCTTATCTTACTGTGTTTGGGGTCTCCTTTTTGCAGTTTGCAGTTTCGTAGTTCCCGTTGTTTTTGGTGCCTGTCCCCAGCGGCTAAAGTTGGTTCAGTGGGTTGTGTAGGCTTCCTGGTGGAGGGGACTAGTGCCTGTGTTCTGGTGGATGAAGCTGGATCTTGTCTTTCTGGTGGGCAGGTCCACGTCTGGTGGTGTGTTTTGGGGTGTCTGTGGCCTTATTATGATTTCAGGCAGCCTCTCTGCTAATGGGTGGGGTTGTGTTCCTATCTTGCTAGTTGTTTGGCATGGGGTGTCCAGCACTGTAGCTTGCTGGTCGTTGAGTGAAGCTGGGTGCTGGTGTTGAGATGGAGTTCTCTGGGAGATTTTCGCCGTTTGATATTATGTGGAGCTGGGAGGTCTTTTGTGGACCAGTGTCCTGAAGTTGGGTCTCCCACCTCAGAGGCACAGCAGTGACTCCTGGCTGCAGCACCAAGAGCCCTTCATCCACACGGCTCAGAATAAAAGGGAGAAAAAGTAAAAGAAAGAAAGGAAGAAAGAAAGGAAGGAAGGAAGGAAGGAAGAAAGGAGGGAGGGAGGGAGGGAGGAAGGGAGGAGGAAAGGAAGGAAAGAAAGAAGATAAAATAAAATAAAGTAAAATAAAATAAAGTTATTGAAGTAAAAAATAATTATTAAGAAAATAATTTTTTTAAAAACAGAAAAAAAAAACTGGACAGATAGAACCCTAGGACAAATGGTGGAAGCAAAGCTATACAGACAAAATCTCACACAGAAGCATACACATACTCACAAAAAGAGGAAAAGGGGAAAAAATCATAAATCTTGCTCTCAAAGTCCACCTCCTCAATTTGGGATGATTCGTTGTCTATTCATGTATTCCACAGATGCAGGGTACATCAAGTTGATAATGAAGCTTTAATCTGCTGTTTCTGAGGCTGCTGGGAGAGATTTCCCTTTCTCTTCTTTGTTCTCACAGCTCCCGGGACTCAGCTTTGGATTTGGCCCCGCCTCTGCGTGTAGGTCACCGGAAGGCATCTGTTCTTCGCTCAGACAGGACGCAGTTAAAGGAGCAGCTGCTTCGGGGGCTCTGGCTCACTCAGGCCGGGGGGAGGGAGGGGTACGGAGTGCGGGGTGAGCCTGCGGCGGCACAGTCCACCGTGACGTTGCATCAGCCTGAGGCGCGCCGTGCGTTCTCCCGGGGAAGTTGTCCCTGGATCCCGGGACCCTGGCAGTGGCGAGCTGCACAGCCTCCTCATAAGGGGGGTGTGGATAGTGACCTGTGCTCGCACACAGGCTTCTTGGTGGCGGCAGCAGCAGCCTTAGCGTCTCATGCCCGTCTCTGGGGTCCGCGCTTTTAGCCGCGGCTCGTGCCCATCTCTGGAGCTCCTTTAAGCAGCGCTCTTAGCCCCTCTCTTCGCGCACCAGGAAACAAAGAGGGAAGAAAAAGTCTCTTGCCCCTTCGGCGGGTCCAGACTTTTCCCTGGACTCCCTCCCAGCTAGCCGTGGTGCACTAACCCCCTGCAGGCTGTGTTCACCCTGCCAACCCCAGTCCTCTCCCTGCGCTCCGACCGAAGCCCAAGCCTCAGCTCCCAGCACCGCCCGCCCCGGCTGGTGAGCAAAGCCTCTCGGGCTGGTGAGTGCCGGTGGGCACCAAACCTCTGTGCGGGAATCTCCCCACTTTGCCCCCCGCACCCCTGTTGCTGTGCTCTCCTCCGCGGCTCCAAAGCTTTCCCCCTCCGCCACCTGCAGTCTCCGCCCACGAAGGGGCTTCCTAGTGTGAGGAAACCTTTCCTCCTTCACAGCTCCCTCCCACTGGTGCAGGTCCCATCCCTATCCTTTAGTCTCTGTTTTTTCTTTTTTCTTTTGCCCTACCCAGGTATGTGGGAAGTTTCTTGCCTTTTGGGAGGTCTGAGGTCTTCTGCCAGCGTTCAGTAGGTGTTCTGTAGGAGTTATTCCACGTGTAGATGTATTTCTGGTGTATCTGTGGGGGGGAAGTGATCTCAACGTCTTAGTCTTCTGCCATCTTCCCTTCCTCCCCCACTTCTTCTTTATCCATTCATCTGATGGACACTTAGGTTGCTTCCATCTTGGCTATTGTAAATAATGCTGCTATGAATATTAGGGTGCATATATCTTTTCAAATTAGCGTTTTTGTTTTCTTCAGTTATACACCCAGGAGTGGGATTGCAGGATCATATGGTAGTTCTATTTTTAGTTTTTTGAGGAATCTCCATACTGTTTTTCACAGTGACTGCACCAGTTTACACTCATACTAACAGTGTATAAGTGTTCCCTTCTCTCCACATCCTCGCCAGCATTTGTTATCTCTGGTCTTTTTGAGGATAGTCATTCTGACAGGTGGGATACCTTACTGTGGTTTTGATTTGCATTTCTCTGATGATTAGCAATGTTGAGTATCTTTTCATGTGCCTACTGGCCATTTGTATGTCTTCTTTGGAAAGATGTCAGGTCTTCATTTTTTAATTGAGTTATTTTTGTAATTGAGTTGTATGAGCTGTTTATTTATTTTGAATATTAAACCCTTATCAGTCATAACATTTGCAAATATTTTCTCCCACTCAGTAGCTTGTCTTTTTGTTTGGTTGTTTCATTAAGTCCCATTTGTTTATTTTTGCTTTTATTTCCTTTGCCTTAGGAGACAGATCAAAAAAAAATTGCTATGGTTTATGTCAAACAGTGTTCTACCTCTGTTTTCTTCTGGGAGTTTTATAGTTTCTGGTCTTCTGTTTAGGTCTTTAATGCATTTTGAGTTTATTTTTGTTTATGGTATGAGAAGATGTTCTAATTTCATTCTTTTATGTGGTGCTGTCCACTTTTCCCAGTACCACTTATTGAAGAGATGGTTTTTTCTCCATTGTATATTCTTGCTTCCTTTGTCATAGATTAATTTACCATAGGGGATAAGTTTTCTGTGCTCTCCGTTCTGTTCCATTGATCTATGTGTCTGTTTTTGTGCCAGTACCGTATTGTTTTGACTAGTGTAGCTTTACAGTATAGCTTGAAGCCAGAGAGCACAATACCTCTGTTCTTACTTCTCAAGTTTGTTTTGGCTATTCAGGGTCTTTTGTGTCACTATTCAAACTTTAAACTTATTTGTTCTAGTTCTGTGAAAAAGGCCCTTGGTATTTTGATAGGAATTGAATTGAATCAGTAGATTTCCTTGGGTAGTAAGGTCATATTAACAATATTAATTCTTCCAATTCATGAACACAGTATATCTTTCCATCTGTTTTTGTCATCTTCAGTTTCTTTCATCAGTGTCTTATAGCTTTCTGAGTACAGGTCTTTTACCTCCTTAGGTAGGCTTATTCCTAGCAATTTTATTCTTTTTGATGTGATTTAAATAGGATTAATTTCTCTTTCTGAGAGTTCATTGTTAGTGTATAGAAATGCAACAGATTTCTGTATATTAATTTTGTATCCAACGACTTTACCAAATTCATTGATGAGCTCTAGTAGTTTTTTTGGTGGCATTTTTAGCATTTTTCATGTATAGTATTATGTCATCTGCAAATAGAGACAGTTTTATTTTTTCCTTTCTAATTTGGATTCCTTTTATTTCTTTTTATTGTCTGATTGCTGTGGCTAGGACTTCCAATACTATGTTGAATAAAAGTAGTGAGAGTGGGCATCCTTGTCTTGTTCCTGATCTTAGAGGAAATGCTATCAGCTTTTCACCATCGAGTATGATATTAGCTGTGGACTTATATATTACCTTTATTATGTTGAGGTATGTGCCCTCTATACCCACTTTCATTTTTTTCTTTCTTTCTTTTTCTTTTTTTTTTTTTTTTTTTTTTTGCAGTATGCAGGCCTCTCACTGTTGTGGCCTTTCCTGTTGTGGAGCACAGGCTCTAGAGGCGCAGGCTCCAGACGCGCAGGCTTAGCGGCCATGGCTCATGGGCCTAGCCGCTCCGCGGCATGTGGGATCCTCCCGGACCAGGGCATGAACCCATGTCCCCTGCATCAGCAGGCGGACTCTCAACCACTGCGCCACCAGGGAAGCCCTATACCCAGTTTCTGGAGAGTTTTTATCATAAATGGATGTTGAATTTTGTCTAAAGCTTTTTCTTCATCTGTTGAAATGACCACATGATTTTTATTCTTCAGTTTGTTAATGTGGTGTATTACATTGATTGATTTCCAGATATTGCACCATCCTTGCATCCCTGTGATAAATACCACTTGATCACGGTACTATGACCTTTTTAATGTATTGTTGGATTTGGCTTGCTCATATTTTGGGAGCATTTTTGCATCTATGTTCATCAATAATATTGGCCTATAATTTTCTTTTTTTTTTTTGTGATATCTTTGTCTGGTTTTGGTATCAGCATGGTGCTGGTTTCATAGAATGAGTTTGGAATTCTTGCTTCCTGTGCTATTTTTTGGACTAATTTGAGGATAGGTATAACTCCTCCAAATGTTTGATAGCATTCACCTGTGAAGCCATCTGGTCCTAGACTTTTTGTTGGGAGTTTTTAAATTACTCATTCAATTTCATTACTGGTAATTAGTCCATGTTTGTGGGGTTTTTTTGCAGTTGTTTTCTTGTTGTTGAGTTTTAGTCTCATAGCATTGTGATCAGAAAAGATGCTTGATATGATTTCAGTTTTCTTAAATTTATCGAGGCTTGTTTTGTGGCCTAGCATATGATCTATCCTGGAGAATATTCCATGTGCACTTGGAAAGTGTGTATTTTGCTGCTTTTGGTTGGAATGTTCTATATATATCTATTAAATCTGTTTGGTCTAGTGTATCATTTAAGGCCAGTGTTTCCTTATTGATTTTCTGTCTGAATGATCTTTCCATTGATGTAAGTGGGGTGTTAAATTCTTCTACTGTTATTGTGTTACTGTCAATTTCTCCCTTTATATATCTGTTAGTATTTGCTTTATGTATTTAGGTGGTCCCATATTTGGTACATATATGTTTACAATGATTATATCTTCTTCTTGGATTGATCCTTTGATCATTATGTAATGTCCTTCCTTGTCTCTTGTAACAGTCTTTGTTTTCAAGTCAGTTTTGTCTATTATAAATATTGCTACCCTGGCTTTCTTGTGATTTCCATTTGCATGGAATAACTTTTTCTATTCCCTTGCTTTCAGTCTGTGTGTGTCTTTTGATCTGAAGTGAGTCACTTGTAGGCAGCATATATACGAATCTTGTTTTTGTATCCATTCAGCTACTCTATGTATATTGATTGGAGCATTTAGTCCATTTGCATTTATTTATTTAAATTTATTTATTTAATTTATTTTTGACTGTGTTGGGTCTTTGTTGCTGAGTGCGGGCTTTCTCTAGTTGCGGTGAGTAGGGGCTACTCTTTGTTGCTGTGTGTGGGCTTCTCATTGCATTGTCTTCTTTTGTTGTGGAGCATGGGCTATAGGCATGTGGGCTTCAGTAATTGTGGCACGTGGGCTCAGTAGTTGTGGCTCATGGGCTCTAGAGCGCAGGCTCAGTAGTTGTGGTTCATGGGCTTAGTTGCTCCACAGCATGTGGGATCTTCCCAGACCAGGGATTGAACCTGTGTCTCCTGCATTGGCAGGTGGATTCTTAACCACTGCGCCACCAGGGAAGTCCCAGTCCATTTACATTTAAAGTAATTATCGATATATATGTATGTATGCCATTTTGTTAATTGCATTTGTTAATTGCTTTTGAGTTTTTTTTGTAGTTTTTTTTTTCCTTTTTTCTTTTCTTCTCTTCCCTTGTGACTTGATGACTGTCTTTAATGTTATGTTTGGTTTCCTTTCTCTTTTTTGCTATTATTAATCTATTATAGATGTTTGGTTTGTGGTTACCATATATATATATATATATATATGATTATATATAATATATATGTAATATATATGATTATTTTAAGTTACTGATCTGTTAATTTCAAACGTATTTATTCAAATGTATTTTAACAACATGCATTTTTACTTTCCTCCTCTCACAATTATTGTTTTTGACATCATATTTTACATCTCTTTGTTTTGTGTATCCCTTAACTGCTTATTGTGGATATAGATGATTTTACTGCATTTGTCTCTTAACCTTCCTACTAGCTTAGTACATGGTGATTTACTACCTTTACTGATGAGCTTTTTCCTTTTGTGATTTTCATGCTTCTGGTTGTGACCTTTTCTTTTTTGCTTTTTTTGCTTTTTTAACATTTCTTGTAAAGCTTTGATGGCGCTGAACTCTTTAAAATTTTTCTTGTCTGTAAAACTTTTGATCTCTCCATCAAGTCTGAATGAGAGCCTTGCTGGGTAGAGTATTCTTGGTTGTAGGTATTTCCCTTTCATCACTTTAAATATATCATGCCACTCCCTTCTGGCCTGCAGAGTTTCTGCTGAAAAGTCAGCAGATAGCCTTATGGGAATTCCCTTGTATACAACCTGCTTTACCTGCTGCTTTTAATATTCTTTCTTTATCTTTAATTTTTGCCATTTTAATTGCAATGTGTTTTGGTGTGGTCCTCTTTGAGTTGATCCTGTTTGGGATTCTCTGTACTTCCTTGGTTTGGAGGGCTTTTTCCTTTCCCAGGTTAGAGAAGTTTTCAGCTATTATGTCTTCAAATATTTTGTTTGCCCCTTTCTCTCTCTTCTGCTCCTGGGACCCCTATAATGTGAATGTTAGTATGCTTGACGTTGTCCTATAGGTCTCTTAAACTGTCCTCATTTCTTTTCATTCATTTTTTTTTCCTTTAGCTTCAGTGATTTCCACTGAAGTAAAATCTACTCTTGTCTTCTAGCTTGCTGATCCATTCCCCTGTATCATTCAGTCTACTGTCGATTCGTTCTAGTGTATTTTTCTTTTCAGTTATTGTAGTCTTCATCTCTGTTTGGTTGTTCTTTATATTTTCGAACTCTTTGTTAAAAAATACTAACTTCTCACTCTGTTCATCCATTTTTCTCCTGAGTTCTTGATCATCTTTGTGATTATTCCTTTGAGCTGTTGCTCACATAGATTGTTTGTCTCCACTTCAATTAGTTCTTCTTCTGGGGTTTTATCTTGTTCCTTCATTTGGAATATGTTCCTTTGTTGCCTCATTTTGCCTGACTTGCTTTTTTAATTTCTCTGTATCTGGTAGGTTGGTTATGTTTCCCTATCTTGGAGAAGTGGACTTCTGTAGGAGATGTCCTATGCGTCCCAGCAGTGCACTCCCCTCTGGTCACCAGAGCCATATGCTCTAGGGTGCCCCCTATGTGGTCTGTGTGGGTCCTTCTGTTGTGTCAGGCTGACTACTGTGGACGTTCTGGTAGGTGTAGCTGGCCCCTGGTCCTGTTGGTTGCCAGACCCTGCCTTGTGCAGAGGCTGCTGGCTGCTGGTTGGCAGGACTGGGTCATGAGGTGGCGTTTGTGGAACCCTAGGGGGCCCAGGGCTAGTGCTGGCTCACTGGGAGGCGGAGTTGGGGTCCAGAAGATCCTGGGGTTGGTGCTTGCCCACTGGTGGGTGAAGCCAGGTCCTGGGGCTAGTGCCGTCTCACAGATGAACAACGCCAAGACCTGGGGACTGGCTGCAGGGCCCAGGAGTCCCAGAGCTGGTGTTGGACCACTGGTGGGTGGGGCTGGTTTCTGACACAGCTGGCTGCAGAATCTGGGGTGTCCTGAAGCTCGTGTTGGCCCTCTGGTCAGTGGGGTTGGGGCCCAGTGTGTTCCAGGGCTGGTACTGGCCTGCTGGTTGTTGGGCTGGGTCCTGTCAGGGCAGGCTGCAGGGCTGCAGATATCTTGGGGCTGGTGTCTGCCCACTGGTAGATGAGGCTGGTCCCAAGGCTATAGTAGACTGGCTGGGTGGGGCCAGGGCCCAGGGGATTCTAGGGCTGGTGCCTGCCCACTGATTGACAGAGCTGGGTCCCAGGGTCTCTGGCTGCAGGGCCCTGGGGGTCCTGGATCTAGTGCCTGTGCACTGGTGTGTGGGGCTGGGTCCTGGGCCTTCTGGTCAGCAGGGCCATGTCCAGGGCAGCTGTGGGCTCAGGGTGCTTTAAATCAGCCTGTTTATTCTTATTTTATTATGCATTTTGTGAATTTTGACTCTGATTTGTGCCTTGGAACTTTGGGTAAACTCTGAGACTGTGATAAAGGTGGTTTCGTTCACAGAGGATTTTCATTTATTTTTGTCAGGTGGCTGGGGAGTAACAGGTGTTTGTATGGCAGGGACATTTTAAGGTAAATTCTCACCTTGAGATTTATAAATATTATTTCTTTGAAACCTATCAAGTAATATAAATTTAGGTTGCAAACGTGAGTAAATGCTGGTTGTAATTACCAGTTCTCAGGGGAGATTTAAGTTTTGTTACTCTACTCATAATGAAGGTCTCATACAAGAAAGTTTCTTTATATGTTCTTTGAAGGTGGGAGTCAGTTTATTTTGATTTATCCTTACCCTGGTGGCATAACCCTTTGAGATTTCAACTTTATGGGAAGAGTTGTCCATTAGATTTCCATCCTAGAACAATCCTCATGGGATTGTGAAAACCTAAAAGTCAAATTGAGCTGATTTGGCAAATATTGTCATGATGAAAATGAGCTTTAGCACTCTCTTTTCTTCTCTGAGTTTTTGCTTTCACTTAGTCCTTGGATTGGGTATCTTATTTTCTTATCATATCATAAATTAATTTAAGAAGATATAAACATTTTTACCTTTCAGTTTTAGTTTTATTTTTCTAAAACTGGTGGTCAGTTGTGGTAATTTTTTTAAAAAGTATTATTTTTAAATCTGATTTTATTTATTTATTTATTTTTTGCGGTACGCGGGCCTGTCACTGCTGTGGCCTCTCCCGCTGCGGAGCACAGGCTCCGGACACACAGGCCCAAGCGGCCATGGCCCACAGGCCCAGCCACTCCGCGGCATGTGGGATCCCCCCCGGACCGGGGCATGAACCCCTGTCCCCCACATCGGCAGGCGGACTCCCAACCACTGCGCCACCAGGGAAGCCCTATTTATTTATTTTTTATTTGTTTATTTTTGTTTTGTTTGTTGACTTTTGTTTGTTTGTTTGGCCATGCTGTGCAGCATGGGGATCTTAGTTCCTGGACCAGGGATTGAACCCATGCCGCCTGCATTGGAAACGTGGAGTCTTAACCACTGGACTGCCAGGGAAGTCCCTAAATCTGATTTTAAATGACTGCATCATATAATAAAGTAGCATGTGAACATATCATCATTTATTTTACAATTAATATTTTAACATTTTAAATGAACTCATTCATCATTGTGATGTACCACAATTTACTTAGCCACTCCTCTTTTATTGGGCATTTGCCTTGTTCCTCATGTTTCTCTACTATAAAAATATTATGACGAAAGTTAAAAAATACTATATGTGTGCATGGTTCTCGTATGCCATGATGATTTTCCATTTTATTATGTAGGTTATGGTGACACATATACCTATTTTGAGTCAGGGAGTGACATGGTCAGATTTGCATTTTAGCAAATCTGTGAAAAATGAAAGAGTGAAAGATGAACTGCAGGTGGTTGAGATTAAAGACAAAGAGATTCATAAGGAAGCCATTTGACTAGTCTAGGTAAGATTTGATGAGGATATGAACCAGCCCAGAAGCAGAGGAAATTTAAAAGAGGGTCTAGGGTAGAATATACTTGGGGTTTTAGAATTTAGTGAATCATTGAATGAAAGGGGTTGGGGAGAAATATCAAAAGGACTCCCATGTTTCTGGTTTGAGCAATTTAGTGGATGGTAATATTCTTCACTAAAATAGGAGATACAGAGAAGGAACAGATTATGGGTACATGTATATGTATGTTGAGTTTTAAGCGCCTGTGGAGATATTCACCGGGCCTTTGAATATTTGTGTATAGAGTGGTCTGGCCCGGAGATAAAGATTTGTGAGGCATGAAGGAGCATGTGGTAGCTGAAATTTGTATCTTGAATGAGACTGTGAGGAAAAATGGCTTAGGGTAAAACCAGGGGAAGCACCAATATTTAAGAGGTCAGAGGCACAGCCAACGTAAATGAAAATATAAGACTCATTGTTCAAAACACAGGAAAAAAGTGCTGCATAGCTTTTTCTTTCATCTGTGGTTTCTCTCTTGACATCATGGTGGCTTTTATTTGCTGTTTAATGTCATTCCAATAAAGAAAAATTAAAACTTTTAAATTATTAGCATGAATTTTATCATTCATCTTTACATTGTGCAATGCCAGTTTTTTTAACAGCTTTATTGAGGTGTACTTTGCGTACAATAAATTCACCCATTTAAAGTGTGCAGTTCCGTGGTTTTTAGTACTTTCACAGAGTTATGCAACCGCCACCACAATCTAATTTTAGAACATTTTTCATCATCCCAGAAAGAAATCCCCCACACCCATTAGCAGTCCCAATTACCCCCTCCCCTAGCCCTAGATAACCACTAATCTGCTTTCTGTCTATAGTCCTGTCTATTCTGTCTATTTAATACAAATGGAATCATATACTACGTGGTCTTTTGTGACTGGCTTCTTTCAGCAACGCCAATTTTAAATGCAAATATCAGAGCATTTAGCTTGTATGTAGAATTACTGAAATAATACATTTCATATTATTTCATGGCTCATTTATGGAGGGTGCCTTGAGCTGGGCAAAAGAGACAAATTCAAGCCAAACTCAGGAAGGTTGAATGAAGGAAGAGAGGGAATTCTCTTCCTTCCTCCCACCTTCCCATAGAGCTGGCTGAAGGAGTACTTCTGGGCAAGGGGATGCTTGTGTGTCAACTGCAGGCCCTGTCCCACGATATGGGTACTCATTTGCTTGGGCCTGAAGAATGCTAATTCCTTCTGTCAATGTGGACTTTCCACACCACGCCCTGGCCAATGGTGGGTTTTGGGAAGTTAAGCCAGTCATTTCCTTTATGCATGGTCTCCTGCCTCAACTCATGACAAATGGGTGGCCCCCAAGGATCTTCAGACCTCTGTGCCACAGCACAAAAAAAGACCTGGATGGGGGTACCAAGAGTTTCGTGGGCCAAGACTCAGCCTCCAGTTGGTCACCTGCCACACATGCCATGGTGCTGCTGGTGTGGCACAGGAATGGAATGTGTGCCCAACCCTGATCCTCCCAGTATGGTGCCCAGGCCTTTTCCAGGCTCAGGGAGTGGCAATGGTCATGGGATAGAGGTAGGGTGAGGGAGGCCACGCAAGGGGGCATGGCAGTGGGCGGGGAAAACCATCTCTGGGAGGTAGAAGGAGGCGGACGAACATGAGCTGAGACTCCAAGCCCAGTGCGTGTTCCATTGTCCCATTGGACTTAACTTACCAAACAGAAATTCCAAGAGAAAATTATTCAGAATTTCAAGACAGTGACTATAGTATATTAAGCTCCAAGCAGGGGCCCTTCTGAACACTGAGTTTTGTGCAACTGCATCAGTCTCACTCCATGAAGCTGGTCTTGGCCAGAGAAATGGAAAACTCAGAAGCAGCAGAAAGATAAGTATGACAGACGCTATGAGAGTGATGTCAAAGAAGCTGATGGAGGAAGATGTTCCAAAAAGATGATGAAACCAACAATCATTGCAAGAGAAAAGTGTAGGTAAGAAAAAGACTGAAAGCTATCATATGACAGTACTGATGACTTTGCTGAGATCAATTTCAGTGGAATGGAGTGGGTAGAAGCCAGATTACAAGGATTGCAGAGTAAATGGGAAGTGAAGCAGTGGAAACAATGAGTGGTGAATTGTTCAAGAAACTTTGTCTGTGAAAGGAAGGGATAAGAGTAAAACTCTGAGCAAGGGTCTAGAGCAGGGGGTTGTAAATGACAGCCTGCAGGCTCATCCATGGCCTGGTTTTGTAAATAAAGTTTTATTTGAACTCAGCCATATCCATTCATCTACATAGTGTCTTTGGCTGCCTTCACACTACAACAGCAGAATTGAGTAGTTGCAACAGAGACCATATGTCCTGAAAGCCTAACCTATTTACATCTGGCCCTTGACAGAAGGTTTTTCTCCCCTGATCTAGAGCAGTGGTTCTTAAAGTGTGGTTCCTGGACCAGCAGCAACAGCATAACCTGGGAATTTAGAAATGCAAATCCTTGGGTCATACCCCAGACCTTTTGAATCAGAACCTTTGGGGTGGTAAGCAGCAGTCTATGTTTTATTAAGCTTTCCAGGTAATTCTGATGTACCTTAAAGTTTGAGAACCACTGGGATAGAATGCAGATGGAAATATTAGCTTTTCATGGGAGGAGAAAACCTCTTATTCTGAGGCAAAGGGAAGGAAAAAAAGGATGGATGGGATGCATGAAGCTGAGTCCCGCTCATTGGGTTCCATTCACTCCCTGCACTATCTCAGGTTTGTAGCATCCTGCTTTTCCAGATCCCATATTAGACAGAAGCAACCAGGACTGATTTCCAAGTGACATGTGCAACACCACCTAAGTCTGAAGTTAAACTTACAGCAGGGGGTAGATTTCAGTTTAGGTTATTGAAGGCAGCTCTATTCAATTGTAAGGTGAGGCAGTCCCAGGAGAACTGCATGCACACCTATCTGGAATGCCGTAGAAGCCATTCATGCATTGTATAGGTACTTGGATCTTATGACAGCCTCTTAGGTCTTCTCCAATCTAAAATTATATGATTCTTGCCTATGGTGAGCACTGTTTTCTAATCCCTGATTACATAGTTTATCTAGAGTCAGAATCCCTTCTTGGAACACATTCTGGTCTCCAGAGCTCTTTCCTTCTTTCTAGGAGTCAGATCACCCCGAGTTGTTCTCAGCTGCCTAGGGTTTAATTAAACCAGCTAGTTGGGGAATCCATTGGCCACTTACAGACCAGTCAAAGGGCAAGGACAAATTGTTCTTTTCTAATTGACCTTCTGTTCTTTGCTAAGAATTCCTGTCACTATTTAGTGAACGATTCCTGTGTTCTGAAAAATTATGAAAGTGTGAAAGCCAGAGTAGGTCCTGGATCAGCAGTATACTTTCTACTTGCCTCAATGATTGTCTCTTACACTGCGTGAATTAGTAATTTAAACTCAGTTGAATCCTTAGGAAATCTGTTCACACAGTTCCAATCTCTTATACATTTGCTTTCTGCTATATGGTTAGAATTACTTTTTCTGAAAGAGCCAATGTGTTTTCAGGTATGAGATGCCTGATTTCCAGGCTTTTTTCCCTCTTGCTATGCTCATTATGAAAGAACACCAGAGAAAGAGATAGAGGGTATTCAGTGATGAAATAAAGTGGATAAACCTGATGTGTCCCGTTGGGACCTATGGGCTCTGAGGGTTTCCTGAGAGCTCGCTTCTAGCGTGGAGGGAGGGCTGGTGGCCCAAGAGGAAAAAGTAAAGCAGATAGTGATCTAGGGCCAGGAGAGGTAGTAGGGAGGCTCCAAGGGTCTCCAGTTGCTAATCAGTCACTAATCCCTTCTAAAGGAGCACACTCTGCCTCAATCCTAGCTGTTTTGGGAGACTTTAGAAGCTCCCTTGGAATGCTCAGGATGATTGAAATTATGGTTCTGAGGCTTTGAGAAACATCATTAAAAACATTTTGTTGAGAGGCCAAGAAATAAGTAAAATGTTATTGCTTGTCTGAATGAACATTTTTGATGGACAGGGTGTGTATGTGTGTGTGTGTGTTTTATAATAGTTGTATTTTCTATTTGGTTAATTGTCTTTTATGACTTTGTGTTTTCTTATCAATTAGTTTCTCAAACAACAATGATATGATCTTTCATTTTGCTGTAAATATTTTTCCCAGTTGGTTGTTTGCACTTTTATTTTGGCTATGATTTTATTTATAGAGTTAAATACCAAGTAGTCAAGTCAGTTTTTCTTAAATGTGAAGGTGGAGAAATATGCTCACCTGTAGGCTAAAGGAACTCCCTGTGTGCGGGAACTTCCCATGTTGTAGGAGTGCTGTAGTAAATGTATAGTATCCTGGCATGGGTAGAACTGCCATCTCTGGTTAGGGAGAATGGACTGAAGAGATCAGAGAGGGTCACATTAGCTGCTATTACTTGGATGTTAATCCCTTAGGTGCCCAGTTCTCAGAGGGTTTTGTCAGATCCTTCTTAAATAAGGTAGCATTGATGTCTTTCCAAGCTTGACTCCTTGTGTATGGTTATGGTTAAGAAGACAGAATGACCACTGTCCATTCCAACTTATCAGACCTGCTGAGGCCCTGGCACAGTCTGTGCCCTTGTATGAGGAAGAACCCTCCTTGCATGCTTAATGATGGGCAACTAGCATGATGCTCTGTCTAAGCTGCAGTAATCCTAAACTCCTTGACCACTTAGCTACAGATGCTGGGTAATTTCTGAATTGTCCTCTAAAGGGGAAACTGATCAGGTTTAGCTTTGTGCCCTCTCTTCTTTCATGGCTGACAACCTACTCTAGCGTGTTTCCACTGGCTTTGGAATGATGAGACTGCAACTTGCCCCCTGACCATGGCACTGATAGACTATAGCGTCTTGGACAGATTTTAAAAATTAAACTCTGTTCTTACCAGTATAGCTTCTGACATAGCTGAAATCCCATGGGGGTAAGTGAATGTATCAATGGACAGCTACTGCTGGGAAAGCTTGCCACGTAAATGACCTTGTTCCTGGATATCCAGGCAGAAGGTCACATGGAGCTGTTCATATTTGAATTCCCTGCTTCCCATATTACTTTGGGTATTGGGTCCAGCCTGGATTGAGGACTCTGGCCTGGACATGACTATTCTACCTCCAGAACTAACAGTAGGTCTTGAAGGCCACTACATGGCCTGCCTTCCAAGAAGGTGGACTTTGGGTAAGTGTTCTCAGAGCAAGAAGCCAGGAATGGGGTTGCCTCCCATTATGTGAGAGTGTGAAATTACCATTGCACATAGAATTGAATTCCAACCTAAAGGGGTATACTCCTCTTAAAACTAGAGCCCAAGGTCTCTGAAAACACATTGACAAAAGTTTGTGGTTAAAGTTCATTTGCCCTGCAATATCCCCAGGAGTTCTGTTACACTATTTGTAATAAGAAGTAGGATAAACGCAATTCTGGTGTGACTAACATCTGTCTCCTGAATATGGTAATTATTCAAGATTAGAATTCACTTCCACTCATCCCTGATTTTTTGAAGTAACTGTGAAGGGCTGGGCTATCAAGGAGCCTGCACCCTGGACCCCTGCTGTGGGCTGGGGTAGGATGGTTAGAATTTCATGTCTATCCATCTACAAGAGGGATGGATGGGAGGTCACCTTCAAATGATACCCAGACTAGCTTGAGACCTGTCTCAGGCTATTTGGTTTGTACAAAGCCCAGTTGTCATATTTTAACACCTAATAAATGGCAGTCTGCATTCTGTATCCTACACAGGCTTGTGTATCAGGGGGAATTCTTCAAATGTTTATAGTGTATAATCATTTCTCACCTGAGTTTTCTTTTCCTCAAGTTAAACAAACTTCTTTTCCTTCAGCTATTCCTTATGTGAAAAAGTCCAAGGAAACGTGGTGATTTCCACCTCACCAGCCATGAACGTGCCAATAGAAAAATGGGCAAAGGACGTAACTATCATAAAGAAAGAAATAATTAAAAATGCTTGATAGCCATGTGTGAAAAGTTTTAACTCGCTTGTAAGCAAAGAACTCCAAGTTAAACAGGTTTGCCTATCATTTTGGCAAACGTTAAGATTATTAACTCAGTGTTGATGAAACTATGGGAAATAGGCAGTCTCAAATGGGGCTAGTGGGAAAGCAAATTGTACTTCTGGAGACAGTCTGGCAAAAGTTGCCGCAAGCCGTAAATATGTGCTTACCAGAAATTCCACATAGAGGAATTTATCCTGAGGAAATAATCAAGCAAGCTGTACATTCAAAGATGTTCACCTCAGCAGTGTTTACAATAGCAAAATAATAACACATAATGTTCAGTACTAGGGAACTGGTCAAATAAATGATGATACAGCCACATAAAAGGATGATATAGCTATGTACTGAAATGAAAAAGTAAATCAGTAAACTGATTTACTCCCCAATATGTTTTGGGGAGTAAATCAGTTATGAAACCAAAAGAATAACATAGTGTTGTTTTTGAAGGACATACATGAAAATGTGAATGGTAGTTTTTTTTAATTGGTAAGATTATGGGTGGGATCTTTTCTGTATCACTAGTTCTAATTTTCTCTCTGTGAATGAGTGTTACTTGGATTTTAAAGAAATATTAAAGATATAAGCAACAGGATATATTGTATAGCACAGGGAATTATAGCCATTATCTTGTAATAACTAATATAATATTGTAAATCAACTATACTTCAATAAAAAAGGAATATTAAAAGTTAAAAACATTTGCTAATTTGATAGGTAAATTGGCCTCTTGATTTGACTTATGGTTTTGATGACTTTAAACAATTTCTAAATAATTTTTCATGTTTATTAATTAAAATAGTGAGTTTAAACAATTTTTCATATTTATTAATTATTTAATAAAGTGTAGTTAAATAGAGACTACATTAAAGTCTTGCATTTTCAGAAATAATGCTGAAGGGAATTCAGCACTAATCTAGTCTCAACCTTTCATTTCATAGATAAGGACCAGTAGTTAGTCCAGAGAGGTTATATGGTTTGACGAAAGGTAAGACAGAATTATCACTGATATCTGAGCCCCCAGGCCACTGAACTATCTGTTATAGTTGGCTGTAGTTATAGTTTGTTATAGTTCTCAGATTATGGTCTTGGTATTTCATATATGTTTCATGGCAGCATCAAGTGTTCTAGTGTATCAGTTCAGAGATTAATTTGCGATTCATGATTACTAATGATTTTATGATAGATGTTGCTTTACACAAGTTTGTGCAGGTTTTTGTTTGTTTTTGTGAGAAGAGTTTAAGAGGGGCATTCATTGTACAATTAAGTTTGTACAATTGAAGGAAGAATCTGGGATTTGGGTCAGAGGACCCCAGGTGTGACTCCATCAGTACCATTCCCTAGCTGTGGGCCTGGGTAAATTACTTATCCCCTTCTGAACTTTGTGGTCAAGAATAGCTACTTCACACATTTGTAAAGAGGATTAAATGGGGTTCTAAAGAGAATTAATGTATGGAAAAGACCACAAAATGTGCTAAACTGAATTTTATATAGCTATTTATTCTCATTTGCTTTGTAGGACCCCATTTGTTTTTCAAAAAGGATTTGAGAAGGCAGATATATATTACATTTGTTTTTGATGTCATGGTTTCCACTGCTATGCCAACTCAGTGGGAAGGTCGGTTGTTAGGATGGACTGCAGCAAGAAAGCATAAATATTTACATATAACCTCCTTCAGAGAACCGGGGATAGGGAGGACCTCCTTGGGTAGGAAAGTTAAGTTTCCACCAGCCAGGAATACGAGTGGGTCCATTAGTCATGATAGGGCAGGATGATAATCTGGACCAGGCTTCTGATTTACTAAGCGCCAAACACTCTTTTTTTTTTTTTTTTTTTTTTTTTTTTTTTTTGCGGTACGCGGGCCTCTCACTGTTGTGGCCTATCCCGTTGCGGAGCACAGGCTCCGGACGCGCAGGCTCAGCGGCCATGGCTCACGGGCCCAGCCGCTCCGCGGCATGTGGGATCTTCCCAGACCGGGGCACGAACCCGTGTCCCCTGCGTCGGCAGGTGGGGTCTCAACCACTGCGCCTCCAGGGAAGCCCCAAACACTCTTTACTATGGGAAAAATGTTTCTTTTAGTGGAGAGGATTTTTGGGGGGTACATGAAGGGGACTGATCCACCATTAGCATATAAACTTCCAAAGTCTGGGTTTATCTCTCTGTTTGCTGCAGAACCACCAATGCCTAGTCCAGGTTAATAAAGCTTAGTTGTCTGATTAACTTCTAACACTTGGGCTATAACTTGCCAAGGGGCTGTGCACATTGTGTTGCGTTCTTTTCAACCGGGAATCTAATTTTCTTCAGTTCTAAGAAATTTGCCTGTGTTATTTCTTAGATAATGTCCTCTTCTCCGTTATCTCCGTTCTTTCTTTGTAGAATTCCTATTAGTTATTTGTTAAATATTCTTTACTGATATTCTCACTTTTTCTTTTTGTTCTGCTTTCTGGATGACTTCCTCAATTTTATCTTCCAGTCTTTCTATTTACTTTTTCTTTTGTCATATTTTTAAATACTAACAACTTTTCCTTATTTTCTAAGTATTTGAATGTTCTTTTTTTTGTGGCATTTTATTCTTGCTTAGTAAATCTAATAGTTTTTTTTTAACAATGTCTCTGAAGGTATTAATTACAGATTTTGGGGGGAAGTTTCCATTTAAAATTCCTTGTATTTTTAAAATTTTTATTTATTATTTTTTTAACATCTTTATTGGAGTATAATTGCTTTACAATGGTGTGTTAGTTTCTGCTTTATAACAAAGTGAATCAGCTATTCATATACATATATCCCCATATCTCTTCCTTCTTGCATCTCCCTCCCTCCCACCCTCCCTATCCCACCACTCTAGGTGGTCACAAAGCACCGAGCTGATTTCCCTGTGCTATGTGGCTGCTTCCCACTAGCTATCTGTTTTACATTTGGTACTGTATATATGTCCATGCCACTCTCTCACTTTGTCACAGCTTACCCTTCCCTCTCCCCTTGTGCTCAAGTCCATTCTCTAGTAGGTCTGTGTCTTTATTCCTGTCCTGCCCCTACGTTCTTCATGACCAATTTTTTTTTTTTTTAGATTCCATATATATATGTTAGCATATGGTATTTGTTTTTCTCTTTCTGACTTACTTCACTCTGTATGACAGTCTCTAGGTCCATCCACCTCACTACAAATAACTCAATTTTGTTTCTTTTATATGGCTGAGTAATATTCCATTGTATATATGTGCCACATCTTCTTTATCCATTCATCTGTCAGTAGACACTTAGGTTGCTTCCATGTCCTGGCTATTGCAAATAGAGCTGCAGTGAACATTGTGGTACATGACTCTTTTTGAATTATGGTTTTCTCAGGGTATATGCCCAGTAGTGGGATTGCTGGGTCATATGGTAGTTCTATTTTTAGTTTTTTAAGGAACCTCCTTACTGTTCTCCATAGTAGCTATATCAGTTTACATTCCCACTGATAGTGCAAGTGGGTTCCCTTTTCTCCACAGCCTCTCCTGCATTTATTGTTTCTAGATTTTTTGATGATGGCCATTATGACCGGTGTGAGATGATATCTCATTGTAGTTTTGATTTGCATTTCTCTAATGATTAATGATGTTGAGCACTCTTTCATGTGTTTGTTGGCAATCTGTATATCTTCTTTGGAGAAACGTCTATTTAGGTCTTCTGCCCATTTTTGGATTGGGTTGTTTGTTTTTTTGATATTGCGCTGCATGAGCTGCTTGTAAATTTTGGAGATGAATCCTTTGTCAGTTGCTTCATTTGCAAATATTTTCTCCCGTTCTGAGGGTTGTCTTTTGGTCTTGTTTATGGTTTTCTTTGCTGTGCAAAAGCTTTGAAGTTTCATTAGGTCCCATTTGTTTATTTTCGTTTTTATTTCCATTTCCCTAGGAGGTGAGTCAAAAAGGATCTTGCTGTGATTTATGTCATACAGTGTTCTTCCTATGTTTTCCTCTAAGAGTTTGATAGTTTCTGGCCTTATATTTAGGTCTTAAATCCATTTTGAGTTTATTTTTGTGTATGGTGTTAGGGAGTGTTCTAATTTCATTCTTTTACATGTAGCTGTCCAGTTTTCCCAGCACCACTTATTGAAGAGACTGTCTTTTTTCCATTGTATATCCTTGCCTCCTTTATCAAAAACAAGGTGACCATATGTGCATGGGTTTATCTCTCGGCTTTCTATCCTGTTCCATTGATCTATATTTCTGTTTTTGTGCTAGTACCATACTGTCTTGATTACTGTAGCTTTGTAGTATAGTCTGAAGTCAGAGAGCCTGATTCCTCCAGGTCTGTTTTTCTTTCTCAATATTGCTTTGGCTATTTGGGGTCTTTTGTGTTTCCATACAAATTGAGAAATTTTTTGTTCTAGTTCTGTGAAAAATGCCATTGGTAGTTTGATAGGGATTACATTGAATCTGTAGATTGCTTTGGGTAGTATAGTCAATTTCACAATGCTGATTCTACCAATCCAAAAACATGATACCTCTCTCCATCTGTTTGTATCATCTTTAATTTCTTTCATCAGTGTCTTATAATTTTCTGCATGGAGGTCTTTTGTCTCCTTAGGTAAGTTTATTCCTAGGTATTTTATTCTTTTTGTTGCAATCGTAAATGGGAGTGTTTCCTTAATATTACTTTCAGATTTTTCATCATTAGTGTATAGGAATGCCAGAGATTTCTGTGCATTAATTTTGTATCCTGCTACTTTACCCAATTCATTGATTAGCTTGAGTAGTTTTCTGGTAGCATCTTTAGGATTTTCTGTGTATAGTATCATATCATCTGCCAACAGTGACAGCTTTACTTCTTTTTTTCTGATTTGGATTCCTTTTTTTTCTTTTTCTTCTCTGATTGCTGTGGCTAAAACTTCCAATAATAGTGGTGAGAGTGGGCAACCTTGTCTTGTTCCTGATCTTAGTGGAAATCCTTGTATTATTTTTAGTTCTTCAACTTTCATTCTTTATTCTTTCTTTCCTTCATTTCTTCCTTCCTTCCTTATTTCCTTCCTTCCTTTTTTTTTTTTTTCATGCTTATATTGGTCTCTGGCTTAAATATTGACTGGGGTTTTTTTCTGAAATGCCTGGTAATCCTTGGCTGTCTGTTCATATTTTAAAATGAGGCACTAAAAAGCCAACTGAAGACTACATATTTATGGGCAGAGCTTGACAATTGCTGAAGTGAATTTCACTCTCCAATCAGAAAGAACCCAGCTGTTTAGTTGGTGATTCTCAAATGGCAGTATTTTTTTTTTTTTTTTTAGGCATATTTCCCAAGAGGGTAATCCTTCAATCTTTTGCCCTTCTCAGGGGTAGGAGATTTAAGTCCCACTCTCAGAATTTTGAGGGATGATTAGTGAAAGGGGGGCTGGAGGTTGTGCACTATTTAGACTGTTGATCTTCACTTACTCCCTTTGTTTTAATAAAGACTTCATCCTATTCTCAAGATTTCTAATTGACCTTGAAACTAATACAAGCCAATAATGGGATGCAGTGAGTAAAATTAAATGAGAGTATTTCTGAAAGTACATTGTACACTAAAAATAAATTAATGTAAGTACTTATTTAAAAAAGTGACCATTTTGAACCACAACAATTGACTTATAGTATCCTATTCATGGTATTTAATAACCCTATTATATTTTTTACTGGTTCTGCCATCTTTAGAGCAGAGTGTTTAGCTTTCAATGACATATTTTAAAAGGGACATTGACAGGCTAAAGGAGGGTGGTTAGGACAGTGAAGCATCCAGTGCAGAGGTTGGCAAACTATGGCCTGTAGTGAAACCCAGCCAGCCCTCCTGTTATAAGTCAAGTTTTATTGGAGCACAGCCACACCATACCCATTTATTCATATATTCTCTGTGGCTGCTTTCATACTAGAAATGTAGAGTTGAGTAGTTGTGACAGAGATGTATGGCTTTCAAAGCCTGAAATATTTATGGTCTGGCCCTTTATAGAAAGTTTGCTGACCCTGATCTATAAGCCACATTCTATGCTGCATGCTTGAAAGAAGTGGAAATGTAGTCTGAACACAAGGTGATGAAAGAGCTATGTAATAGTTAATAAGAATGGTGTCTAATATTTATTGAGTGTTTACATGTGCTTGGCACTTGCGGCATTATCATATTTAATAGTAATTAAGGATCATCTCCCTGACTAGATTATGTGTTCTTCAATGTCAGCTTTATAATTCTAAGTCTATAGCTCCAGAATCTAGCAAGTATGGACTTTTAGTGAATGTTTGTTGAACTAAGTGAGCAGTGCTAACATGTAGAAGAGATAAAAACCCCTTCTTGGGGGTGAAAATAGAAGTTTCAGAGAAGCTTCAGAAGATTTCAGGTCATCGAGCACTATCAGCTCCCTCCCAGGTAGTGAGATATCCACCCCTGGGAGGTGTTCACAAGAGCTGGGTCACCCACCTAGTTGTTCATGGATATTATGTAGGGGTTTCTTTCTTTGAGTGGCAAGTTGAACTAAATGAAGTCTTGATTTCTAGGATTCTATTATTCAAACTAGGAGAGAGAAGACTAGAACTCAGAATTTATAGTTGATAAAGTTCTCTTTCCACTGTATCAGAATATATCTGATATATCTCTTTCCTCTCTTAGAATTTTCATAAAAAGAGCCATGAAGAGATTGTTGTTGTAGTGGAAAGAATATCTCAGTGAGCATCAGGAGGTTTGGGGTTATAATTCCACTTCTGCAACTAATTTACTGCATGAGCCCAGCAAGCCTTTTACTCTCTCAGGCGCTAAGTGTCCTCAAGTGAGGGGGCTGGACTAGATAATCTCCAAATTCTCTTTCAGTTCTAAAATAATTTTATCCAAGGATTAGCAGGGCCCCTCCTATTGAAAGACCAGGACAGACTAGTTCAGACAAGATGCTTCCTTGTTATGTGTTGCCAGAGTACTGAGATTCTGCTTTTAAATATATTTTGTGTACCTCCTGATCTCAGCTGCTCAGTTTCCATCCCCTTTCTATATCCCTGTTCCTATCTTGCTTTATGGTACTTCTTACTTGGGAAATTAGGCTTAAGCAGGCTGCAGATTTAGCCTTTCTTTAGCATGGTGAAGGCAAGCTCTTTCTTGGTAAATTCTGCTCATTTGGTTGGTGAGGAACTTGGAGGTATTCAACTCTTGGAAGGTTGGGGATATTAACATTGACCTCAGAAAGGTGATGGGGCCTTCTTTATTTAGGGCAGTAGACATGGGTACCTCATATTTCTCATAGGGGAACATTTTATTCTTTGTGGAAGCAGTTTCAACTCCCAAAATGACCCATCTACCCATTTCTTTATTAAGTTCTTTAACTAAAGAATTTAACCTAAATTCTTTTTTAAAATGACGACAAGATTCAACCTTAATCAGACCCTCATCTAGCAGCCTTTCCCCCACATTCCACTCAAATAGCCATCAACTGTTGATACTAACTGGTCTCCTATTACCTCTAGGCTTTTGTTTGAACAAGTTTTTAAAATTTCATTTGACTTAAGTGCTTAGTATTCAGCTGTTTTACAGTTGCCCATATATCACACTATTTTTGACCATATATCTCTTATCTCTGAATAGCTCTGAAAACTGCAGTGTCATGCTAAGTACTCCTTTTGGTCCAAGGCATGTCAATACATGTTGCCAACTTCCAGCTTATTCTCATCCAGAAGATTAGCAAGTCTGCCACATGGTGTTCTTTCTTACAAAATGTTATTGCCTGCATTATAGCTAGGGCTAGATGTGGCGACATTAATCCCAAATCTGCAGAACGGTACTCTTAATTCTACTTGGGTGGACAGCAACTTGAGCTCTCAGCATAAGCCTTTTATTTTGGGAATACCATTCTTTGTCATTATTTCTATAAGGAATCTTAGTCAGTTGTTAGGAATTTTATTTTGCTCCTAAAAAACAATATTTCCTCTCTTTTCATATTGAGATACCCAGATTTCACATCTTTAGTGAATAATCTCTAGCATTGATTTAGTTGCTGAATATCCTCCCCAGACATGTTTTAATTATTTATTAAGAAGCTACAGGAGTTCCAGCTAAAAATGGAGCCTGGCTAGAAGCCCCTGGTGAAGTCTTTCCCAATTTTTCTACTAAAATGCCTATGAAGACAAAGAAAAAAACATAATAAATTAAATATCAAAATAAAAACCATGGACAGCATAATCTCAAAATTGGGGAAGAATCTATACTAACTGTAAAGCAAGACTGAGATAAAACTACCCGTGTCTTTTTCTATGGTATACCTAATCAGCTTTACTACATGACACAAAAAAACTTTTGAAATGAGGAGGGAAGGCACTGAGTCCTCTCGTCTGTCCATTATCAAGACAACTGGGCAGGTGGGCTTTTACCCATGTGGGTTGAGAGTATTGTCACGTCATTCTACATCAGAGAAATTAAAATTCTCAGAAAACAGCTTGGCTTCTCAGAAAACAAGGTCAGCTTTGGCCGAGTCAGAGGACTGGTGGAGGCATATTGCATTTTCAGGGGAAAATGTATTACAGGTAAAGCTCCTTAGGTTTAGGTTGGGTCAGAAACAACCAAACCAACCAAAACAAAACAAAAAATAAAACCAAACCACCACCACCAAAACCCTGGTGACAGTGCATGCTGGGAATTGCCGATTTTCATGTACATTGCAGGTTCACAGGCCCAGGAAATTAGACGGTGTCATTGGAGCAGTATGGAACCTCAGTAGAAGAAGGGTGCATTAGAGGAAGTCATGCTGGAAACTAGGCCTCAGTCCAGAGGCTGTGCGCATCTAATAGTTAGAGTGGAGCTGAGAGTATTTCAACTTTCCTGTCTTTTGATAAATATCAAATATGAATAGATTTCCACTTGTACAAAGATCAATAAAGTGGGGAAAAACTACATGGAGTGTGTGAAAAAGACTTCAAGGGAAGAAAGAGTATCTAGGAGACCTAGAAGTCCTTCCTAGAGGGAGAACATGTTTCTGAAATGATTTACTGGAGTGTCCAGAAATTGGAGGATTTCAGGGAACTATTTGGATTCCTCCATAGATTACAAAATATAAGGATGTTAAAGAACAGAGAGTAAATATATAGATAATTGGTATTCTTGAAGAAGATACTTAAACTAATGGGAAAAAAAGCAATAATTAAAGATATAACAGGAAAAATTCATGAGCAGAAGTAAGACTCATACTGAAAAAATCATTGTGTTCCAGACAAGTCAATGCATGAAGACACACATAAGGATGTATCCTGGCAACAATTTTAATTCATAAGGATAAGAAAACTTCCACAAGCATATAAGAGGAAGAAAGAGACTACCTAAAAAAAAAGAAAAGAAAAGAAAAGAAAAACAAAAGTCTCACCATTTTCTGGGTTTTACTCTGAAAGCTTAAATTTAGAAGAAAATGGAGTATTACATACAGAGTTTTGAGAAACAAAGTTTGTAACATAATGCTTTTATACCCAGCCTAGTCATCTTTAACTAGTGAAATATCAAAAAGACATCTCAGATAGGCAAGGACTCAGAAATATATACCCTCCTTGAAAAAAATTACTTGAAGGAAAAGCTGAAGAATGGAAAACTTAGGCTAGAAAAGGGCTGTCCGTAGGTCTGAAACCAATTAAAATAGTGATATGTCCGAATCTGTGTTTATCAAATGTATTTTAGTATTTATCTGGAGATAAAAAATTTCTTCTTTGAAAACCCAAAATATGAGACACCCATAATTGTCATTCTCTGGTTAAAGAGGCATGAAGAACCAAGAGACCCAACCACAGGTAACCTGTGAGGGACCTCTCCAAAACCGGAGGACTCCATGGAACAAAGTTTGAAAACCACTGTTCAAAAATAAGTATTGTAAATCTGCCTATACAACTGAGGGCAGATGTCAAAAATTATTATCAAAGGAGATTTATAATGGATAAATAAATTTGATAATAATCTGGATGTAAAACTCCAGTTAATTTTAAAGTAATTTATAAACTGATAGATTTACTCTCACGCTACTTGTGAGAAGACGTACAGAGTAGAGAAAGGTAGCAGATACCATTTTATATTTGACTCTAGCAACTAGAGAATAGAGACTAAAACTAAAAGCAATAATTAGAATTAAAAAGCAGGAAAAAAAGGAACATGATCCATGTGAAAAACCCTACAAAAAAGGGAACACTATGGAAACATGAAAACAGAAAACATCAAACAAGATGAAAGAATAAAGATCTGATATATCAATTATAGCTGTAAATTACTGAGATAAAAACTACATAATGAAAGATTTGAACCTTCAGATTGCTTTAAAACATTCTATGAGATTCATCTAAATTCTGTTTGTAGGAAATATATCTGAAGCAATGCAATACAAGTTTAAAATGAAAAAAGTTATTTTAATAATGGGTATAATTCCAAATGAAAATATATTTAAGCAGACCAAATATCCCTTGAGATACGTAGTGCAAAATTTGTTCAAAATATAAAGAAAAATTAATCATTGACAGAATATAGAAAAATATTAAAAATGGAATATTTTCTATTTTCATTTCTATTATATTTTTCTATTTTCTATATCTTTTATAACTATTTGGATATTTCAGGTGTCCTTTTAAAAAAATGTTAATAAAACCTTTATGGAAATTCATCATCCATTCACTCCAAAAGAAAAACCTATATAAATATCAGTAGTAGAAATTATACAAATTACATTGTTGACCACAATATACTAAAAACTAGAAATTAACAACTGTATTTAAATAACAAATATTCATCTATTTGAGAACCACTAAAAAAATATAGTCTCCTAAATAAACGTGCGGCAAACAGGAAATTAAGAGGATAACTTCAGACCATACTGCTTAGAACAAGTTTCTGAAATTTGTAAGGTTAGGCCTCTTCAGCTAGAAAGATTTGGCCAACTTTTATTTAAAAAAATTTATATTGCACTATCCATGCAATAAAGTATGCAGATATTAAGTATAATTTGATGTATTCTGACAATTTATGTACCTGTGGTATATATTTAACTTTTTAAAAAATGGACAAAACCTTCAAAAGTAGTCTTTAAATTGCACCAGCAGTGAATAAGAATTCAGCTACTCCACATTTTTGCCAACATTGGCTATTTACTTAAAAAAACTTTAATTCCACTGGTTGTGATGTGGTATCCCGTTGTGGTTTTAATTCATATTTTCCCTGATAACTAATGATGTTGAACGTCTTTCCATGTGCTTATTAGCTATTCATGTATCTCTAAGTCTCAATTTTTATTTATTTCTTTTACTGCTGATTTACAGGAATTTAAAAATACATATCTATATTTTGGATATAAATCAATTTCCATATATAGATGTTGTAAATATTTTCTCCCAGTCTCTGGCTTCTATTTTTATTTAATGGTATCTTTTTTTAAAGATTTTTTTGATGTGGACCAATTTTTTAAAGTCTTTATTGAATTTGTTACAATATTGCTTCTGTTTTATGTTTTCATTTTTTGGCCATGAGACATTTGGGATCTTAGCTCCCTGACCAGGGATCAAACCTGCAACCCCGCATTGGCAGGTGAAGTCTTAACCACTGGACCACCAGGGAAGTCCCAATGGTATCTTTTGATAAGTATAAATTTTAATTTTGATAAAGTTCAATTTACTAATATTATATGGTTAGTGCTTTTTGTGTCTTGTGTGTTAGTCTATGCCAAAGTTGTGAAAATACTTTTCTATATTTTCTTCCAGAAGGGTTATTATTTTGTCTTTTGCATTAGGTATATTATCTATTTAATATAAATTTTTACATTTGGTGTGAGGTAGAGATTGAAGTTCAATTTATTTTTTAGTACACATATCTAGTTGTTTTTGCACCACTTGTGGAAAAGATTTTTCTTTTCCCAGTGATTTGCCTTGGCACTTTTGCTGAAAATGAATTGACTACACGTGTGGGTTTGTTTCTGGATTCTCTTTTCTGTTTCATTGATCTTTTTGGCTGCCTTTATACCAATGCCACATGCAGTCTTGATTACTGCAGCTTTATAATAAGTCTTGATATCTGATTTTATAATTTCTGACTTTGTTCTGCTTTTTCAACATTATTTTGACTATTCTAGGTTTATTGCAATTCTGTATAAACGTTAAGATCAGCTTGTCAATTTCTTTTTTTTTTTAAACATCTTTATTGGAGTATAATTGCTTTACAATGGTGTGTTACTTTATGCTTTCTTACAAAGTGAATCAGTTATACATATGTTCCCATATCTCTTCCCTCTTGCGTCTCCCTCCCTCCCACCCTCCCTATCCCACCCCTCTAGGTGGTCACAAAGCACTGAGCTGATCTCCCTGTGCTATGTGGCTGCTTCCCACTAGCTATCTATTTTACATTTGGTAGTGTATATATGTCCATGCCACTCTCTCACTTTGTCACAGCTTACCCTTTCCCCTCCCCATATCCTCAAGCCCATTCTCTAGTAGGTCTGTATCTTTATTCCCATCTTACCCCTAGGTTCTTCATGGCTTTTTTCTTTTTCTTAGATTCCATATATATGTGTTAGCATATGGTATTTGTTTTTCTCTTTCTGACTTCACTCTGTATGACAGACTCTAAGTCCATCCACCTCACTACAAATAACTCAGTTTCGTTTCTTTTTATGAGTAATATTCCATTGTATATATGTGCCAAATCTTCTTTATCCATTCATCCAATGATGGACACTTAGGTTGCTTCCATGTCCTGGCTATTGTAAATAGAGCTGCAATGAACATTTTGGTACATGACTCTTTTTGAATTATGGTTTTCTCAGGGTATATGCTCAGTAGTGGGATTGCTGGGTCGTATGGTAGTTCTATTTGTAGTTTTTAAGGAACCTCCATACTGTTCTCCATAGTGGCTGTATCAATTTACATTCCCACCAACAGTGCAAGAGGGTTCCCTTTTCTCCACAGCCTCTCCTGCATTTATTGTTTCTAGATTTTTTGATGATGACCATTCTCACCAGTGTGAGATAATATCTCATTGTAGTTTTGATTTGCATTTCTCTAATGATTAGTGATGTTGAGCATTCTTTCATGTGTTTGTTGGCAATCTGTATATCTTCTTTGGAGAAATGTCTATTTAGGTCTTCTGCTCATTTTTGGATTGGGTTGTTTGTTTTTTTGATATTGCGCTGCATGAGCTGCTTGTAAATTTTGGAGATGAATCCTTTGTCAGTTGCTTCATTTGCAAATATTTTCTCCCCTTCTGAGGGTTGTCTTTTGGTCTTGTTTATGGTTTCCTTTGCTGTGCAAAAGCTTTGAAGTTTCATTAGGTCCCATTTGTTTATTTTTGTTTTTATTTCCATTTCTCTAGGAGGTGGGTCAAAAAGGATCTTGCTGTGATTTATGTCATAGAGTGTTCTGCCTATGTTTTCCTCTAAGAGTTTGATAGTTTCTGGCCTTACATTTAGGTCTTTAATCCATTTTGAGCTTATTTTTGTGTATGGTGTTAGGGAGTGTTCTAATTTCATTCTTTTATATGTAGCTGTCCAGTTATCCCAGCACCACTTATTGAAGAGGCTGTCTTTTCTCCACTGTATATTCTTGCCGCCTTTATCAAAGATAATGTGACCATATGTGCGTGGGTTTATCTCTGGGCTTTCTATCCTGTTCCATTGATCTATCTTTCTGTTTTTGTGCCAGTACCATACTGTCTTGATTACTGTAGCTTTGTAGTAGTCTGAAGTCAGGGTGCCTGATTCCTCCAGCTCCGTTTTTCATTCTCAATATTGCTTTGGCTATTCGGGGTCTTTTGTGTTTCCATACAAATTGAGAAATTTTTTGTTCTAGTTCTGTGAAAAATGCCAGTGGCAGTTTAATAGGGATTGCATTGAATCTGTAGATTGTTTTGGGTAGTAGAGTCATTTTCACAATGTTGATTCTTCCAATCCAAGAGCATGGTATATCTCTCCATCTATTTGTATCATCTTTAATTTCTTTCATCAATGTCTTATAATTTTCTGCATACAGGTCTTTTGTCTCCTTAGGTAGGTTTATTCCTAGATATTTTATTCTTTTTGTTGCAATGGTAAATGGGAGTGTTTTCTTGATTTCACTTTCAGATTTTTCATCATTAGTGTATAGGAATGCCAGAGATTTCTGTGCATTAATTTTGTATCCTGCTACTTTACCAAATTCATTGATTAGCTCTAGTAGTTTTCTGGTAGCATCTTTAGGATTCTCTATGTATAGTATCATGTCATCTGCTAACAGTGACAGCTTTACTTCTTCTTTTCCGATTTGGATTCCTTTTTTTTCTTTTTCTTCTCTGATTGCTGTGGCTAAAACTTCCAAAACTATGTTGAATAAGAGTGGTGAGAGTGGGCAACCTTGTCTTGTTCCTAATCTTAGTGGAAATGCTTTCAGTTTTTCACCATTGAGGACGATGTTGGCTGTGGGTTTGTCATATATGGCCTTCATTATGTTGAGGAAAGTTCCCTCTATGCCTACTTTCTGCAGGGTTTTTATCATAAATGGGTGTTGAGTTTTGTCAAAAGCTTTCTCTGCATCTATTGAGATGATCATATGGTTTTTATTCTTCAATTTGTTAATATGGTGTTTCACATTGATTGATTTGTGTATATTGAAGAATCCTTGCATTCCTGGGATAAACCCCACTTGATCATGGTGTATGATCCTTTAAATGTGCTGTTGGATTCTGTTTGCTAGTATTTTGTTGAGGATTTTTGCATCTATGTTCATCAGTGATATTGGCCTGTAGTTTTCTTTCTTTGTGACATCTTTGTCTGATTTTGGTATCAGGGTGATGGTGGCCTCATAGAATGAGTTTGGGAGTGTTCCTCCCTCTGCTGTATTTTGGAAGACTTTGGGAAAAGTAGGTGTTGGCTCTTCTCTAAATGTTTGATAGAATTTGCCTGTGAAGCCTTCTGTTCCTGGGCTTTTGTTTGTTGGAAGATTTTTAATCACAGTTTCAATTTCAGTGCTTGTGATTGGTCTGTTCATATTTTCTATTTCTTCCTGATTCAGTCTCAGCAGGTTGTGCAATTCTAAGAATGTGTTCTTTTCTTCCAGGTTGTCCATTATATTGGCATAGAGTTGCTTGTAGTAATCTCTCATGATCCTTTGTATTTCTGCAGTGTCAGTTGTTACTTCTCCTTTTTCATTTCTAATTCTATTGATGTGAGTCTTCTCCCGTTTTTCTTGATGAGTCTGGCTAATGGTTTATCAATTTTGTTTATATTCTCAAAGAACCAGCTTTTAGTTTTATTGCTCTTTGCTATCTTTTCCTTTATTTCTTTTTCATTCATTTCTGATCTGATCTTTTTTTTTTTTTTTTTTGTGGTACGCAGCCCTCTCACTCTTGTGGCCTCTCCCATTGCTGAGCATAGGCTCCGGACATGCAGGTTCAGTGGCCATGTTTCATGGGCCCAGCCGCTCCATGGCATGTGGGATCTACCCAGACTGGGACACGAACCCATGTCCCATGCATTGGCAGGTGGACTCTCAACCAGTGCGCCATCAGAGAAGCCCTCTGATCTGATCTTTATGATTTATTTCCTTCTGCTAACTTTGTTTTTTTTTGTTCTTGTTTCTCTAATTGCTTTAGGTGCAAGGTTAGGTTTTTTATTCAAGATGTTTCCTGTTTCTTAAGGTAGGATTGTATTGCTATAAACTTCCCTCTTAGAACTGCTTTTGCTGCATCCCATAGGTTTTGGGTCATCGTGTCTCCACTGTCATTTGTTTCTAGGTATTTTTTGATTTCCTCTTTGATTTCTTCAGTGATCACTTCGTTATTAAGTAGTGTCTTGTTTAGCTTCCATGTGTTTGTATTTTTTACAGATCTTTTCCTGTAATTGATATCTATTCTCATAGCATTGTGGTCAGAGAAGATACTTGATATGATTTCAGTTTTCTTAAATTTACCACGGCTTGCTTTGTGACCAAAGATATGATCTATCCTGGAGAATGTTCCATGAGCACTTGAGAAAAATGTGTATTCTGTTGTTTTTGGATGGAATGTCCTATAAATATCAATTAAGTCCATCTTGTTTAATGTATCATTTAAAGCTTGTGTTTCCTTATTTATTTTCATTTTGGATGATCTGTCCATTGGTGGAAGAGGGGTATTAAAGTCCCCTACTATGATTGTGTTACTGTCAATTTCCCCTTTTATGGCTGTTAGTATTTGCGTTATGTATTGAGGTGCTCCTATGTCGGGTGCATAAATATTTACAATTGTTATATCTTCTTCTTGGATTGATCCCTTGATCATTATGTAGTGTCCTTCTTTGTCTCTTATAATAGTCTTTATTTTAAAGTCTATTTTGTCTCATATGAGAATTGTTACTCCAGCTTTCTTTTGATTTCCATTTTATGGAATATCTTTTTCCATCCCCTCACTTTCAGTCTGTATGTGTCCCTAGGTCTGAAGTGGGTCTCTTGTAGACAGCATTTATATAGGTCTTGGTTTTGTATCCATTCAGCCAGTCTGTGTTTTTTGGTGGGAGCATTTAATCCATTTACATTTAAGGTAATTATCGATATGTATGTTCCTATTCCCATTTTCTTAATTGTTTTGCGTTTGTTATTGTAGGTGTTTTCCTTCTATTGTGTTTCTTGCCTAGAGAAGTTCCTTTAGCATTTGTTGTAAAGCTGGTTTGGTGCTGCTGAAGTCTCTCAGCTTTTGCTTGTCTGTAAAGGTTTTAATTTCTCCATCAATTCTGAATGAGATCCTTGCTGGGTAGCGTAATCTTGGTTGTAGGTTTTTCTCCTTCATCACTTTAAATATGTCCTGCCAGTCCCTTCTGGCTTGCAGAGTTTCTGCTGAAAGATCAGCTGTTAACCTTATGGCGATTCCCTTGTGTGTTATTTGTTGTTTTTCCCTTGCTGCTTTTAATATGTTTTCTTTGTATTTAATTTTTGACAGTTTGATCAATATGTATCTTGGAGTGTTCCTCCTTGGATTTATCCTGTATGGGACTCTCTGTGCTTCCTGGACTTGATTAACTATTTCCTTTCCCATATTAGGGAAATTTTCATCTATAATCTCTTCAAATATTTTCTCAGCCCTTTCTTTTTCTCTTCTTCTTCTGGGACCCCCTATAATTTGAATGTTGGTGCATTTAATGTTGTCCCAGAAGTCTCTGAGACTGTCCTCAGTTCTTTTCATTCTTTTTTCTTTATTCTGCTCTTCAGTAATTATTTCCACTATTTTATCTTCCAGGTCACTTATCCGTTCTTCTGCCTCAGTTATTCTGCTATTGATTCCTTCTAGAGTATTTTTAATTTCATTTATTGTGTTGTTCAGCATTGCTTGTTTCCTCTTTAGTTCTTCTAGGTCCTTGTTAAATGTTTCTTGCATTTTGTCTATTCTATTTCCAAGATTTTGGATCATCTTTACTATCATTATTCTGAATTCTTTTTCAGGTAGACTGCTGATTTCCTCTTCATTTGTTAAGTCTGGTGGGTTTTTACCTTGCTCCTTCATCTGCTGTGTGTTATTCTGTCTTCTCATTTTGCTTATGTTACCATGTTTGGGGTCTCCATTTTGCAGGCTGCAGGTTCATAATTCAATTTCTTTAAAAAAACAAAACAAACATGCCTGCCAGGTTTTTATTGGAATTGCATTAAACCTAGTTGTTATTTTGGAGAGAATTGACAACTTAACAATATTTATTGTCTTCCAAATCATGAATGTAATCTATCTTTTCATACTTTTAGCTCTTCTTTAATTTTTCTTAGGTGTATTTTTTACTATTCAGTGTAGATGTCTTGCATGTCTTTTGTTAACACTATATGTTTTTGACACTATTGCAAAAGATACTATTTTGGTTTTATTTTCAATTGCTAATATATAGAAATATGATTGATTTTGTATCTTGTTTTTATAAAATATAATTTCCCAACTGCTGTTGTATGGAAATGAGATCACTCTGTTTATATTTACTTAGTATACTGTGATCTTGGTAAATTCACTTCTTAGTTCCAGTAGCTTTTTGGGAGATTTCTTAGCATTTTCTAATATACAGTCATGTCATCTGTAAATAAATACAGTACAGTATAAATTCATTAATACAATTGTATACTACTTTCTTCTTTTTCACTATTGCAACCAAATTTTTAATTTGAGCCAGCTTCACACTCAGTCTGAAATCCCTCCTGCATCTCTTTTTGCAGCCTTCAGTTTTATCTAACATTATGGTGACACACTCCTTTTCATTCCCGTTCTTCTGAACATAACCACTATTCACCTTCAGAGTTGACAGTTTAATTTGAAAGCATACTGAAAGGGGTTTACTTGCTTTTCCACTGGGTTAAACTAATAATTTTTTTCCCTTAATTGAAGTACATATAGCTGGATGACAATTAGCATCACTAGAAATCAGCCAGCATTGATCACACTCCTGTTCCTAGCTTTGGACATCTTATTATCTACCTGAAAAATTTGTCGTTTTCTACTACCTTTAATTGTATTGCTTTGTATGAGACAGAAAATCATCTGCATACACAAAAATTTTCCTTTCGACTGTGCTACATGGTGTGATTTTGGATTGCATTTTAAGTAAAATGCAGAAATCATTTTTAAGCTAAAATTTAACCCCATGTTGGCTATCAATGTAAATAACTCATCTGAAGTGACAATGGATGATTATACCTTCCATGCACAGTTAAGATCATGTGTATGTAGCAAGTACAACTGTGCCTCAACTTGCTCCTCTAATTGGCCATTACCAAATGTCTTTGACATCTCTTGAAAGATATATTCAAATTTTAGAAAAGTTAAAATTTGAAAATAACACTAGTGAATTGTAAAATGGAAAATTATTGAATTGCTTAATAAATTAAAGAGCTCTTTTTAAAGAAACAATCAATAAATACACTTGCATCTTTGGCAAGTGTATTCAAGGAAAAGCAAAAACTCCTAAACCACTATAAAATGTAAAATGGTGCAGCCACTGTAGAAAACATTTTGGGGGTGTCTCAAAAAGTTAAACATAGAGTTACTGTATCACAAAGCAAAGACTTGAAAACAGGTGTTCAAACAAAAACTCGCACACAAATATTCATAGCAGCACTATTCACAAGAGTCAAAAGTTAGAAACAATCCAAATATCCATCAAATAGTGAATAAACAAAGTGGATAAACAAAATGGATAATATCCATACAATAGAATATTACTCAGCCATAAAAAGAATAAAGGTTGATACATGCTGTAAGATGGATGAACCTTGAAAATATCATGCTAAGTGAAAGAAGTCACAAACAAAAGGCCATGTATCATATGATTCGATCTACGTGAAAAGTCCAGAATAAGCAAATTGATAGAGACAGAAGCAGATTAATATTCGCTAGAGGTAGGGAAGAATGGGGTTTCCTTTTGAGATGATGAAAATATTCTGGAACTTGATAGTGGCTATGGTTACACAACATTGTGAATGTACTAAATGTCACTGAATTGTATACTTTAAAATAGCTAAAGTGGCAAATTTTTATGTTATATGTATTTTAGCACAATAAACAAGGAAATTTACCCAAGATCACACAGCTGGTAAGTGGTGGAGCCAGGTTTTTGTTATTTTTTTAACATCTTTATTGGAGTATAATTGCTTTACACTGTTGTGTTAGTTTCTGCTGTATAAAGTGAATCAGCTATATGTATACATATATCCCCATATCCCCTCCATCTTGCGCCTCCCTATCCCACCCCTCTAGGTGGTCACAAAGCACTGAGCTGATCTCCCTGTGCTATGCGGCTGCTTCCCATTAGCTATCTATTTTACGTTTGGTAGTGTGTATATGTCAATACTACTCTCTCACTTCGTCCCAGCTTACCTTTCCCCCTCCCCGTGTTCTCAAGTCCATTCTCTACGTCTGCATCTTTATTCCTGTCCTGCCCCTAGGTTCATCAGAACCTTTTTTTTTTTTTTAGATTCCATATATATGTGTTAGCATACGGTATTTTTTTTTTCTCTTTCTGACTTACTTCACTCTGTATGACAGACTGTAGGTCCATCCACCTCACTACAAATAACTCAATTTCATTTCTTTTTATGGCTGAGTAATATTCCATTGTATATATGTGCCACATCTTCTTTATCCATTCATCTGTTGATGGACACTTAGGTTGCTTCCATGTCCTGGCTATTGTAAATAGTGCTGCAGTGAACATCGTGGTACATGACTCCTTTTGAATTATGGTTTTCTCAGGGTATATGCCTAGTTGTAGGATTGCTGGGTCATATGGTAGTTATATTTTTAGTTTTTTAAGGAACCCCCTTACTGTTCTCCATAGTTGGAGCCAGGTTTTTAACCCCAAGTCATCTGGCTCCAAAGTCTGGGTACATAAGCCTACTCTATTCCGCCTCTCAAACATTTAATGAGGGTATTCTAGCAAGTATTATATACTTAATATTACCTCCAAGTTTTCTACCAAGTTGTGTTGTGTCTGGCATGTTCTTCCAACTCCAGCTCACTGTATGACTGTCAACTAAAAAAATATTGAAAATATTTTCATCCATTGGAAATCTCAAAGTGCAACTTTTGAAACTCTTCTTCACCCTTACCAATCCTTCTATAATAGTCAGTATTCTTAACTTCATGTGATGGAAGCTCATCTAGATTAGATGAAAAGAGAAATTTATTGGAAGACTCACAAAACTGCAAGATGGGCAGGGGTAGAGCTGGGCCTTTGGGACCCCTTGAATCAGGGACTTGAACATCTGAGGGGCTTCCATGTTTCTTTCTCTTTGTCTACTGTCTTTGCTTCTCACTATGTATTGAATTTATTCTCTCACTCTTAATTTTTTCCACTAGGCTTGAAACATAGCTACTAGCAGCTTCCATGCTCATGCCCCAACTTTGCTTGTAGAGAGGGACTCAATCTCTTCTGCTAGCTCCTGTTTGAAAAATCCCGAGTTGGTCACATGCCTGTCATTTGATCCAAAAACTGCATGGGCACGTGTGTGTATGTGTGTGTGCATTAAGGTTGGTAGCCCTCGCTAAACCTGTATTACTAGAGCAGGTTCAGTTCACCAAAAGAAGAGCCAGGCAAAGGAAACAATAACAACATACAACACTTATTAAAACCATAAACCCATAACTCATACATAAGGTCCATAAATAACTTATGCATTTGTATTACACTCTCTCTCGGACTATAAACCCTAATTTCTTGGTTCAACTAAGTCATATAGTACCTAACCAATGCTACTAGCAAAATCCTTTTCTTGATCCAGTTTTATATTCAAGTTGCCATCTCCCCTTTACGCCACTTACTGAAAAAGAAGAGCTCTGAATATTCCCTTACCTCCCTTTCATTTCTCAGTGCATTTCAATCAGACTTCCACACTCCCTGCTCTACTGGAGCTACTCTAATGAGGGTTGAGAATGGCGTCTAAATATCAAATCCTACAGCCTCTTCTCAGTCTTGATCCTATGAGATATATTTTTCAGAGGCCCTTGTCTGTTGACATGCTGATAATTTTCTGTTCCCTTGAGACCACTGCTTCTCAGCCCATGTTGCTGGCTCCACTTTTGTCTCTGCCTCAGTCTCAGGTATTCCCCAAGGTTCCACACTCAGTTTTCTCTTCCAGCTGTCCGCTTCTGCCCTGTCAAATGGACCTCCATGGCTTTGCTTATCTCCATAGGTATGTGGCTTTCATGTCTATACTTACAATCCTGAATTGCTAGCTGCCTCCTAGACATCTTCATGTAGACACCTGCAAACACAACAATTTGAATGTTTATTTTATTTTGTATTCATATCACACCTCATTTCTAAAGGAATCTCAGAGGACTCAAACCATTTTCAATTCTGGTTGAAATCTTACTCCACCTTCAGAGTTAAGTTGAGAGTTGCCTCCAGTAGGAAGCCTCCCCACATTCCTGCAGCATAATGAATTGCATCACCACTGAGACCTTATGTCATTTTAATTGTGCCATGGTCACAGGTTTGTATTATAAAAAGTTGTGTCTGCATTCCCGATGATTTGGGAGTTGCTTGAAGGCAAGAACCAACGTTTTAATCCTTTTCCTTTTACCTGCCTAACTCTGAGCATAAGCTCTTGCAGATGGGGAGCATTCAGAAGCTGTTCTAATTCTGGCCTTTCTGAACTGAACTAGAACAGGAGGGCAGGGATCGATGCATCAAATAGGTAGTTTTAAAGCAAATAAAAGGGAAGCGTTCTTTTACACAGCAGGGAGCAAACCTGTTATTCATCTAGGTAGAAGAATGTAGAAGATGAAAATACACATAGATTCTACAAGAATTTAACCAAACTTAAATTTCAGTTTAGAGAGATGCATAATGTGTTACCAGGGGAAAGGAGGGACATGCCTTACCTTTCAAGTGTAGGCCATGCTTGACAATTACCATGATTTCTCAGGACTTTCCAGGCTCACACAGGACATCTAGTCATCCACAGATTTGGCAGCAGTTCAATTATTCTGTTCAATTCAGATCACCAAGCTGTCTAATGCATGCTTTCCACTTCACTGCAAGCTCTGGAGACACAAACGCTTGTCCACACCCCAGAATGAATCCAAACTGAGGTTCAGCACAATTAGTTATTTGTTTCCTCTAATATCTGAACCTTGTGAGATTCAGCCACCTCCTGGGAACCAGCCGTCTGCCAACGAGGCATGAATAAAACAGAGAAGGTTCCAGCTGGCATCACCTGCTGTGTTTTGCCTTATTTCTCTATACACATTTATAGACTTCTGAAATCCAGGGGCCTCTCTCAAGAGGATGAGACCTTGATTCTGTTGTTGAATTTAAAAATTTTTGAGTCTCAGTCTGACTCAGGTATTAGACAATGGATCTGGCCCCTCATCCTCAGATTCTCACATGTTTCTGACCTCAGCTACCCTCACATTCAGACTCTTTCTAGGTAGCCCCCTGGTTACTATTAATCTTCAGATCATATAAAATCTCTGTTTAAAAGCTCATCTTTTAAGGTACCTATACCCTGCCAAGATTTCTCTCTTGTCCTATAATATGGCGGTTGGGTTCATTTTCACTATTGTAAGCCAACGTATTGCTGAGTTTCCACTGCTCTTCTTTCATTTATAGTATCTCTCTGTGAATACACAGATGACCCTGTCTCTTCATTTCCACTGATGTCATCTTAGTTTAGCCTCTTGTGACACCTTGCTTGCTCTCTTAATGACTGTGAAAGTTGTAGCGGTTAAATGCCTGGATTCTGGAGTCAGATGTCTAAGGCTTAAATCCTTGGTTTGCCATTCACTAATTGTGTGGCTTTGCGTAAGTCACATAGTTTTTGTGCCTCAGTTTTCCCGTCTGGGAGCGTGGTAATCATACTCATACCCATCTCTTATTGGGATGATTAAATGAGTTAATATGTAACATATAAAGTGCTAAGAGCAGTACCTTGCTTATACAGGAGCTGCAAAAGTATTAGTTGTTAGGATTATTTTTAGTGTTGTTATTATTATCCTTCATACAATTCAAGATTCTGCTTTGGACGGAACATCAGTTCAATTTTTAATGAAAATAGGGTTATTTTATAGCCATTCTCTATGTTGGCAAAGAGAAAAAATTAAAGAGAGCACCTCTTGTAGATAGGATGCATTTGAGAGGAATTCGTTATCATGAGGTTTTCTAAGTACAGGTGATTCTCAGAGATGATACTGGAGAGGAAGAGGCAGGATAAACTGTAGGGGACCTTTAACACATGGCAAAGTTGCTGGAGGTGATGATGAAGGCAGAGGAGAACCCCAAGAGTTTTGAGCTGGGGAGAGATAATGAACACTGAGAGATTAATCTTCAGGAGATGCCTGATTCATTTAAAGGAGAATAGGGCTCCTTTGCAAGGCCAGCTCAATAGAGTCTGAGTTTCATTCATTCATTAAAAAGTTTTAGTGGGCATTTACTACTAGATGCCAGGTATTTTCTAGGTCCTGGGGATCCAGTGACGAGTAATACTGGCCCAGTTTATGTCCCCATGGATTTATGGTCTAGAGGGGAAGAGACAATTAAAATAAGCAGCTACAACAGCATGGTAAGTGCTGTAAAGGGCATGGAGACTGCCTCTTCCCCATTCATCTCACCCATTCCTCTTCACCCTAGAGGAATTACTGGTGTGGGTGGGATTGACTCTACTCTTAACTCCAGGAGTGTGGTTTGATTAATGTAAACCAGGTGCTTCTAACTCTGATGCACATTCCAGTTACTGGGGGAATTTAATAAAATTACACATTGATCGAGGGTGGGGCCTGAGAATTGGTAGTGCATACACAGCTCACTAGATGATGTGGATATGCAGCCAGGGCTGAGGGCCATTGGTCTAACCAAGCTGGACATTCTTATCTCTCTTGCTAGGATGTTTTGCTCAGGCATTTTTCTGGCGATGAAGAACAGAGACCTAAGATAGCCATAGCATATTATCACCCTTGGTCATTGAGACTGGTTTAAAGGGAGTCATCAGAGTGAACCTTCGTAATTTTGTTTGGTGTTCTCTGAAGTGGCACTTTCTTTTCCCTGGATGTGAGTAACGACACAATTGCTTGTAACCACTTTGCAAAGCCAACTCACAGAGTAAAACATAGCCAACAGAATGTCAGAGCAATGGGGCTGGAGTCCTGAGCAGAGCATACTTGCTCCTTCCCTACCTCTGAACTTTCTAGTTGCATGAACAGAACAAACTTCCTTGAAGGTTTAAGCCAGTTTGAGTTAGGTTTACTACTACTTGGAACAGTAGCGTAACAGCAAAAGCATCCTAAGTCATTACAGAGATACATTATGGAAAATTCAGGGTGCTTAACACTGAGAAAAGATCAGAGAAAGGAGTGGGTATTGGAGAGGAAGAGGATACTCTGTAGTTAGAGGGACAATGTGACACATTGGAAGGAGTATGGGCTTTAGAATTGGACCTATCTGGGTTTCAATTGTAGTTCTGCTACATACTAGCTCTCTGACCTTGTTTCCTCATCTTTAACTTGAGGGTATTAATAGAACTTGTATGATTGTGATGAGCTCTAATTGAGATTATGAAACTGGCTGAGCCCACTGCCTGCCTGGTACATTGTAGATACTCAGAATATGAAGGCTGTTGCTTTTGTAGTGGTAGCTGCTGCCAAAAAAAAAAAAAAAAAAAAAAAAATGGTGATGAAAGGTACCAAGTTCTAGGGCTAGAGACTGAATGACATACAGTAGGGTTCCATAGGTACTATAGCCAATGGGATGAGGCTCCTGAAGTCTCAATAGGCTTGGGTCTGATTGGGTGCAGCCATTATTATGAATAGCTGGAATAAGAAGGACAAGACAAAAATGGAATGGAAAGTTGGATGCTTTAAAGGGCTATTTCTGTTAGGCAGAATTATCTGACTGGATTGCCCCTTTTGTGGTAGGTATTCTGTTGCTTGGGATGGCTTCTCCATTCATAAAAATAACATTCCTTACCTGGTTCTGTGTAAGGAATCAAAGTGGCTCATCTATAATGCAAACACCCTCTTCCTTGTATACTGCTGGATAAAAATTGATAAATTGATGTTTGTTATCTAGTTCATTCTTTTATCACTTCTCTGAAGTAACCTGTGCAAAGCAAGTAATAATATGATCAGATATCACTGCTATCTTCACCTCTGGTGCATTCCAGTCATGTCTTCCTAGAAATGTAGTCTAGTCATCATGAATGAGTTGGTGAAATACTTTGGTATCTGATGGAGACTTGGGAAGTCACTCTTCTTAGCAACATATTTATAAACATTTTCTTAGGATGGGTTACTTCTACAGAAAGTTATATTATCTATTACATATTAATTATTTACTAATCTCAATTTTATTTTTTAATTTTTTTAAAAAGATTTTTTTGATGTGGACCATTTTAAGTCTTTATTGAATTTGTTACAATATTGCTTTTGTTTTAAGTTTTGGTTTTTTGGCTGTGCAGCATGTGGGATCTTAGCTCCCTGATGATTGAACCTGCACCCCCTGCATTGGAGTGCGAAGTCCTAACCACTGGACCACCAGGAAAGGCCCACTAGTCTCAATTTTAGAAGACATCTTTGCTTTGTTTTTTTTTCCTAGATGCTGGGACAGCATTCTGTGCAAAATCAATGGCCCAAACTTCTCACCTGTGTTTGGGCACTAGAGTTAGCTTGAGAGAATTATGAAAGGAGAGATATCTGGAACCTACCCCAGCCTCCTGGATCAGTCTCTCCTATACACCCTACTGTTATGGCTTCAGCTGCAATTTAAAGTAAATGTAAAGGGACATAAGCAGCTAAGTATAGATACTAATTTTTCTTAACTAAGCTTTAATTGTAATGTCATTGCCTGATCTAACTTTTAATCGTTTTTTTCTTTTCTTCACTCTGCTCTAAGGACACTTTTTGTCTTATTTTCTCATATTTAGACAAGAGGGCTTAACTCTTAGTAAGAGAGTTTTCCCCTCAGGCTTTGGTATGAATCACCTTGCCAGCTCTTAGTATCCTGGTAAGAGAATATTTTCTTTGACATATACTAATCTTAGGGACACAAAATTCTTCTTTCATATAGGTGTTCTTAGCTCCAGGCTTGACTTTTGTGCTGAAGGAACAAGATTACTAAGGAAGGCACAGAGCTCCTGGCTGTCATTTTTCAATCAGATAAAGGTTATGTCTGGCTAACCATTTTTATGTTATTCCTCCCAATTTCACATGTCTGATATGGGGGAAAGATATGGGCTTTGGGTTCAAGACCCACCATTGCAATTTATCTTTGTGATCTAGGGCAGCTACTTAACCTCTCAAAAACCTAGTTTTCTTATCTCTAAAATGGACAATAACTAAAATCATACGATTATTATGAATGTAAAGTAAGAAAACATGTAAACCGCCTAGCATGGTACCTATACATAGTGAGTACTCTATAAATGTTAATTCCCTAATATCCCTTATTCCTCTCTTTTGAAGCTTATAATTGAGGTAAAATTATTTGCACAAAATATTAATTATTATATTTTAATTGGTCTAACAGCTTGTAACATACTTCAAACTTTATTCTCAAAAGAATGATGCCTAATTTTTCTTGGACTTAAGTATATAGTTCACTGCATTTATTACTTGCCCCAGAATACTGAGAGAACTGGCAGTTAAGAATTCACAGCTATTATCAGTGATTTCTGATAAGACATGGAGGATAGGAGGGATTCCAGAAAACTTGGAATGAGCAAATATTCCAAATTTCTAAAGGAAGAACAAAATATGTATCTCCCCACCCCAGTCTCACCAAATGACAGAGTAGCCAGCTTGATATCATCCCTGGAAAAATTCTAAAAATGCAACTATGCTTACAATTTGTAAGCATTTAGAAAAGAAAGCAGTGATTGTTAGGAGCTAGTGTTTCACTAGAATTCAGTAGGACTAGGACATTTCCTCTTTCTTTTAAATGACCGTTAAGTCCTGTGGATCACATTAATGCTGTAGACATAGTGTATTTTGATTCAGCAAAGTATCTAAAAAAATTCTCATGATATCCTTGTGGATAAAATACTTAGAGAAATGTGATCTGGATTATCTACCCATCTATGTTCCATCTTTATTTTTGTTCTAACAAGATTTTTTGGTGGCTTTAAGAGTATGTAAATTTTAATCAAATGAAGGAGAGAGAGCAAGAGAGAGGAGGGGAGGAGAGGGAAGGGGAGGGAAGGGGAAGGAAGGAGAGAGGAGAGGAGAGGAGAGGAGAGGAGAGGAGAGGAGAGGAGAGGAGAGGTGAGGTGAGGTGAGGTGAGGAAGTTAGGATAAAGGAAAAACAAGGTTAGGGAGAACAAGATGAAACCGTGAGTGTGTGGTTGGTCCATAAAACGTATGCCATGTGATTCTGTTATTCCATGCTCTGTACTTTTTCTAGAGGTGGCTTACAGGTTTTGCTGTGGGCTTCCTAACAGTCCAAGCAAAGAGAAAACATCATAAATAAAAGTGTCTATAAGAAAGAAAAACACTGAGAGCAGGAAGAAACTTCTATGGGTTCTTCCTAAAGATGACATATGTCATATAGTAAACCACCTGCTCAGTACATCCTTACATGAAATGCAGTGGTGAGTTTCAAGGGCTGCTCCTTATGAAGTACCTTTGTGTAGGCCAAAGCACCATCTTATAAAAAAAATTTTATGGAAAATTGGGGGTGAGGGGTCTTGAGAATTCCATCAAGACACACAATTCTCTGGCAGTTGGGGACTGCTTTTACCACTAGGCTCTAGTTCAATAGCTGATTTATAAAACTCCAAAAATCATCGATTAAAGGATTGATGTCTCTCCCCCTCTGCTCTATCCTTGTATACCCAGAACTATCATCAAGATGAAGCCATTGAAGACACTCCTCACATTTTCAGAGAATGAGAATTTGGGAGGGACAGTGGGTATAGTTAAATGGTCTTAATACCTGAAATGTTGGGCCTACAAAAATAAAACTTGTACAAAGCCTGAAAGATAAACACTAGATAGCTATAAATATATAAAATACTGGATTTAGGTTAAAAAGCAAATCCTTGAGTTGTAGAACCAGGGACATCCTGAAAGCAAAGCAGACTTTGCTTTCTGAAAAGAAAGCAAAGATTTTCAGATTCTGAAAAGAATCCCAGGAGCTTCTGTGACCGTAAACTTAGATGGGCCTATAGTGTAACATGGTTTCCAAAAAACCTAAATTTGCATCTGTAGAAACATTCTGCCCACATAGTCCTTTCATACTGTGCCCTGACTAGATTGCATCTGGAACCTTGTGTTAAATTCTTACACCATTGTACACTATTTTCCAAGAGAGACATTCAATCAAAGGAGAGTGTCTGAGATACTGAGGATGATAAAGTAAAATTTAGAGAAACTGCAAATGCTTATCCCAGAAATGAGTAGATGAAGCAAAACAAAATCTGCCTTTGGTGAAGATGTATTATGTGGATAAGAGCATAATTTCTTCCTGGATTAATCTATAAGGAAATATAAAAAAATGATTCATATAGGAACACATTAAAGAAAATAGTCTAATGAGAGATATCTGAAAAATCAAAATGTCCTCTCATATGAGTAGTGAGCTTCCCATCACTGGGAGAAATCAAGGACCGTCTGTATAGTTGCTAGGAATATTATAATAGAGAATAGTTTGATGAGGGTGAGAGATTGTTCTAAGTGACCTCCATGTTCTCTTCCACTTCTAAGATTTTATGTATCTTTATCTGAAATGGCAGAAATTTCAACAGTTAAAAAAAATCCACAAGTTATTTAAGGAAGAAAATCAATCTAGTCTCAGACTATTGTTAGTGCTTCAGAAGATCAGCCCCCAAATGACTAAGTTAAAATAACACAAGCAGAAGATGATGAATCATGCTGCTTTTCCTAATGGTCTCTAATGTGCAAAGCCCAAGATCACAGCTGCCACTCTGAGTGACTTCGTGGGGAGGGAGAACTAAATTATGGTAGGTATAACACTGTAATGTTCCCAGTTGGTATCTTGTGTGGATGTGATTACCTAGTATTCCTTAACAGCTGTTTTTTAACATTAGTCATACTGATTTAAAACAACCACCTCTTTTCATTTATCTCAATAAGCACTGTTCTTTTAGAAGGAGTAAGACAATTCATTTAAAAGTGGAAGCTTTTCTTAAGTGTACATGATGTGATTGGATATATATGTACTTCACAGGGGTCATTGTGAGTCTCAGGTGAGGTTAATTATTGAGGCTCCACTCTCTTCTTATGCTTGACCCACGTCATTGAGGTTGGGCAGGGTCACCGGAGTGGGAAAATCAGTCTCTTCTTCTTGGGCCAGAATAAAGGAAGGCTTTAGTGGGTGGACAAGCTTTTGGAAGGGGCCCATGGAAGGTGAGAAACCAGGACAGTTGGTCTCCAACTACCTCTCCCTGTTCCCAATGGGAGGGGTCTTAGACAGGTGAGTTTTCTTTCTTGGTGCTCCTGAGCTTGAATGAGGGAAAACTCTGACGTGTGCTGGACAGATAATAGGGATTTGATTGCGCCAGAGTCTGGAATGGGGATTGGGTAACCAAAGGTAAGCAGGTTTAGGGACTGGAAAGAACCCTGAAGCAATTTAATCAGGAGTGGAGGGGAAAGGAGTCTCTGAAAACCTAATTCCAAGGTCTAAAGCCAGAGTAAGAACCAATGGGGTGTCTGGATGTTAGAAGCTAGAAAAAATATCAGATGAAGGCTGTTCCTACAGATTCTGCTAAAAGGGGTTGTTTACTTCACAGGCTAGCTTTGTTATGTCTCTCATAAGACACTTATACTCTATTAATGAGAATGTAAATTGGTACAGCCTTTATGGAGGCTAATCTGGAAATATATATTAAAAATGTGCGTCACCTTTAGTCTAGTAATTATACTTATAGAAATGTATTCTGGGCTTCCCTGGTGGCGCAGTGGTTGGGAGTTCGCCTGCCAGTGCAGGGGACACGGGTTCGTGCCCCAGTCCGGGAGGATCCCACGTGCCGCGGAGCGGCTGGGCCCGTGAGCCGTGGCCGCTGAGCCTGCACGTCCGGAGCCTGTGCTCTGCAACGGGAGAGGCCACAGCAGTGAGAGGCCCGTGTACCGAAATAAAAAAAAAAAAAAAAAAAAAAAAAAGAAATGTATTCTAAGAAAACAATTGTCTTCAACTGTTTACAAGGATGTGTTTAGAAGGATGTTTATTAAAGTCTTATTTAAAATAGCCAAGAGATATAAAAACATAAATTCCAGAAATAGGAAATTGTTTAAATAAATAATTTTATATTCATATAATGGAATATTAAGTGATTATTTAAATTACAATATAGTTGAGTATTGTTAGAAGTGGCTTTAGTTGGAATTAACGGAGTTGTTCTGAAGTCACTGTTAAGTGATAGGGATGAGGTCTTTTCTGGTCAGTGTTTCTTTTCTTGTCCAGGATCAGACACTGTTACAGTCCTGTATCATTATGTGTATCTCAGGGTCACTAAGCTGATAACGTGTAATTTCCTTTTTCTTAGGAACTTTTCACTTAGACCTTTCCTAGAGTTAGCATAAAGGTGTTGTGCATATTGGTATGTGACGCTTTTTCCCCCTTACTCGTTCTGCCACATGGGCTCTGCCCTCTCAACATTGGCATGTCCTCATGTTTGGTTCTCGGACCTGTTTGTTTTCTATCTACACTTACTACCTTGGTAGTCTTTTCTAGTCTATGGCTCCTGATACCATCTATGTGCTGATAACTCCCAAATTTCTAACCTGGACCTCTCCCCTAGACTCAGACTAACATATCCAACTATTTATTTGACATCTCCACTTTGATGGCTAATCAACTCAAATGTCCAAAGCTGAATTCCTAATTACCTCTGCTGCAAACCTGCTCTTTCCACAGTGTTCCCCTTTTAAGTAAACAATAACTCTATTTTTTCAGTTTCAGGGACAAAACTTGGGTGACATCCTTGACTCTCCTCTCTTTCTCAAAACTGTCACCATATGCTAAGACTGCAGCTTCAAAATCTATGCAGAATCTGACTGCCTCTTCCCACCCACACTGCCATTCTCTGGCCCCAGCCACCATCTCCTGGATTGTTCCAGTCTCCTACGTGGTCTCCCTGCTTCCACTCTTGCCATCTATAATCTATTCTCAACAAGATGATGTTCCAAAAACTCCAGTCATGTCATGTCCCTCTTCTCTGCTCAACACTCACCAATGGTTACCACCTCCTGCAGAGAAAAGTTCAAGATGTTCCATGATCCACAAGGCCCCATGTGATCTTGCCTCTGGCTACCTTTTCTGACCTCATCTTCTATTACTTTTCTCCTCACCCTGTTCCACCCACGTTGGCCTCCATTCTGATCCTAGAACATGCCCGCCCAAGTACTTTCCCACCTCAGGGCCACTGTCTGAAAAGCTCTTCACTTACTGCCCTTATGGTACACTCCCTTCCTTCTTCAGTCTTTGTTCTAAAGCCACCTTTTGTGTCAAGGACTTTCCTGACCATGCTATTTAAAATCATAGTCCCCTTCCTCCTTCATGTCACTACCTATCCTCCTTCCTTGCTTTTTTTGATAGTAGCTATCACCATCTAACATATTTAATTACTTTTTATTGTTCATTTCCTCCAAAAAGAATAAAAGCTCCACAGAGATTTTTTCCTCTTTTGTTCACTGCTTTATCCCAAATGTTGAGAACAGTGCCTGGTACATAGTAGATACTCAATAAATATTTGCTGTTGAATGAATCTACAGATGCTGTATCTGAGGAAATACTAAGGTATTACCTTTGGTGCTAAGGTGGTGAATAAAGCTCAGAGTCATTTGGAAACTTTTAAGTGCTCATGGAATGAATGACTGCTGAAATATAAGATGCCCAGAGGTAACAAGGGAAAAGTAAGATGAGACCTCTGTGGCTCAATTAGGATGACAGGTGTTTTTTCACTCTTTTCTGATTATGTTCCTGTCTTTTGACTTGGGATGTAACTTGTTATGATGATGGAGGGAAGGGTGCTGAAACTGGCAGTGGATTGTGAAATATTATATGGGAGATGGTTCAAAATATGCCTTTTAGAGCCAGGTGGGAGACACTCATGAGGAAGACATTATCTCATTACTTAAATCTCCTATGTGTATCCTGCCAGTTTCTCGCTTATTTACATTACTCATTACTTCAAGGCTGTTATAGGGGCTGTCTATAGGGGGTTTCTGATTCTGGCAGAATATATAAAGTGACAGCAGAATATATTCACTGTACACTGAATTTTAAAAGAAGATTATAAAATACTATAAAGATGGTAATCTTGTCTAGTTAGAAAAAAACCTGCTTTTTATTATTTATCTATCTAAAGATATATGTGCCAAGAAAATGTGATGGAAAAATATATACCATGGCCCTAACCATGAGTATCTCTGGATGTTAGGACTATATTTTCATTGCTTTTCCTTTTGCTTACCTGTATCTCTATTTTCTAATTTCCTACTGTGAATATATTATGCTTTTATAATAAAAATAAATTGTTAACATGGTTATGGAGTTATTAAGCTGTCTGAAGGTATGGGTAGCTTGTAGGCAATGACCGTGGAGTCTCAATTTTGGAAATGACTTTTAAGTTATAAAGCGAACCGCTGCAATATACTTGCCAAGTGGTTTTCTACTTGTACGCTTTTGACGGCTGAGAGCGCACTGCCTTCTGAGTCAGCCTATACAAGATGCCTGCCTATGACTTCCACGCAATGGAGGTTCCACCCTTTGGAGTCATGGATTCTGCATTTTTGCAATAGCCACCTACTTGGTCTTCCTGCTTCCACTCTTGCCTCTTGATAATCTATTCTCAGCAAATTGATCCCCGCAAAACCCAAGTCATATTATGTCACTCTTCTGCTCAAAACCCACTTGCCAGCTCCTTCAGAGAAAAGTCAAGGACTTCCCATGACTTACCAGGCCCTACATCATCTAATCCTTCTCCTATATGAAAACCAGCTCCCTTAATAATTGCGTATGTTTTTGACACCCATCACTTCTCTGGGCATTTCATTGGGATATTATTCTCCTTTTAGTTTTCTTTTATAGTGTTTGTTTTTTGAGATGAACACAGTATTCCTGGGATTACTGAACATCACAGAGCAGAGGATAATGTTTTCTTCCTTGTTCTGGGTATTTTACCTCTTTTAATTCAGCCCAAATTTGAATTATCCTGTTTTGATGACTTGTCAAGAGTACAAAGAAAGAAAGATCATTACAAAGTTCTAGTTTCTCATTTATACATGGTTCATGGCTAGAGAATTTTCTAGATCTATCACTCTCTCTCTCTCTCACACACACACACACACACACACACACACACCCCTGTATATAGTACTGGAAGCGGAAGAAGGGCAGAAAGAAAGCATAAGGAGGATTTGATAATAGGGATTGAAACTTCGGAAAAAACAAAAGCTGTCTTGGTGCTAGAAGTATCACTGATACAATTAAATGTATTCTAGTTCTTTGAATTTTTTATAGCTATAATCTATCTTTAATTTAATGAGACTAAATTGTCTTCTGTGGAAGGAACACTGTGGTAGGCATTGTTGGTGAAGATGGAAAGCAAAAAATATGAGAGGAGTTAAAGAACTTTTCCCCCAGAAAACACTTTGTCTAGTGAGGGGTAGCATAAATGCTTGAAACAGATATTATAAAGCATCCTGAGAACAGACACAATGTACCATAAAATTAACCATAGACATAGGGCTTCAGAGGATTAGTAAATTAAGGGGTGATGAGAGGGCACTGGTGTTCATATTCCACTCAATAAATATTTTTTGAATACCTCCTCTGCAAATGACTATGCTGAGTTCTACGGAAATATATAAAAAAGAATAAAACATTGACCTTACCCTTGGTGTCTGTGGCTCAGTGGAATGCAAGCTTAAACAGATATAGGAGTTTTTAAAGGCTGGGGCAAATGTTCACGATAACTTTAAATAAATGGCACACAAAATTGCATATTCAGTATGATTTCAACTGTATAAAAAGTTCCGAGAAGATTAGAAGAAACTATGCTGAAATGTTAAAATTAAAAAATAAATCACATCAGGGTGGAATTATGGTGATTTCCCAGCCCCACCCCACCCAAGTTCTTTATACTTTTATGTACTTACCAATTTTCTGTTGTAAAATGTGTCCTTATGTTTTGCAATCATTAAAAAAAGTTAATTCCACCCAATTTACTGACATTTTTGTTTTGTACTTATTGTCATAGCTTTTGACCAACTATTCTTTTTTAACAAATACTTGATTTGTGCTTTTCTAATTCTTTCACATCTTGTGTTTCTCTTTCTGCCCCCCTAGCTCCCAACTTTGTGTTTCTAAGACTCCATCCTTAGCCCTTACCTCTCTCTGGGACTACTCTGTACAGAGGCTAAGGGGTCTCTCTCTCTGGGACTACTCTGTACCATCTGTGACCTTGGCAGTACGTCCAATTCCTGAATCATGACACTGGAATCCTGACCTCTCTAAGGGGTATCAGGAGCCAAAGTGCTCCCCTGTCACATACACGTGCTCTGGCCCTTCCACAACAGATCATTTCAAAGATAATGTGAGGCAGTGGGACAAAGAGATGGAACTGGGTCTTAACTGATCTGAGTGTTTCTTCGTTTGTAAAATTGTAGTGAGGGTTATTATGAAGCTTCAAAGAGTTAAAACATGTGACGCACCCAGCATGGTGCCCACATGCAACAGCTGCTCTAGGAAAGTTCTTTCCCATCTCTTCCCCCTTCCTCCATTTCTACCATCTGCCTAAAGACAAGAATGACGATCTTCAGGGCATACTGTCTGCAATTCTTACTATATACATCTATTAAAGATCCAGTTAATCTGTCTTGGTTGCCATCAAAGCAAAGGATTGCCATCAAAATGTCTATTTATGCAAACAAAATGGAGTACTTTATTGATCCGCCAATTAGTAGTGTTCTACTGTTTTGGTCTAGTCTCAGCTTTTGGGAGTTTCTTCTGCAGTTAGCAGAATGTCAGTGAATAAACAAATAAAATAAGTGTATTTATGTGTGGGATTTATGTATTAATTTATGTATTAATGTGTGGGATTAAAACAGTAACAAAAAGGATTATTGAAATTACTTAGTCTCATTTTTTTTTTTAACATCCTTATTAGAGTATAATTGCTTTACTATGGTGTGTTAGTTTCTGCTGTATAACAAAGTGAATCACCTATATGTATACATATATCCCCATATCCCCTCCCTCTTGTGTCTCCCTCCCACCCTCCCTACCCCGCCCCTCTAGGTGGACACAAAGCACCGAGCTGATCTCCCTGTGCTATGTGGCTGCTTCCCACTAGCTATCTGTTTTACATTTGGTAGTGTATATATGTCCATGCCACTCTCTTACTTCGTCCCAGCTTACCCTTCCCTCTCCCCATGTCCTCAGGTCCATTCTCTACGTCTGCGTCTTTATTCCTGTCCTGCCCCTAGTTCTTCAGACCATTTTTTTTCTTTTTTTGTAGGTTCCATATATATGTGTTAGCATATGGTATTTGTTTTTCTCTTTCTGACTTACTTCACTCTGTATGACAGTCTCTAGGTCCATCCACCTCACTACAAATAACTCAATTTTGTTTCTTTTTATGGCTGAGTAATATTCCATTGTATATATGTGCCACATCTTCTTTATCCATTCATCTGTCGATGGACACTTAGGTTGCTTCCATGTCCTGGCTACTGTAAATAGAGCTGCCATGAGCATTGTGGTACATGACTCTTTTTGAATTATGGTTTTCTCAGGGTATATGCCCAGTAGTGGGATTGTTGGGTTTTATGGTAGTTCTATTTTTAGTTTTTATTTTATTTTATTTTATTTATTTATTTTTTGTGGTAAGCGGGCCTCTCCCGTTGCGGAGCACAGGCTCTGGACACGCAGGCTCAGCAGCCATGACTCACGGGCCCAGCCGCTCTGAGGCATGTGGGATCTTCCCGGACCAGGGCACGAACCCATGTCCCCTGCATCGGCAGGCGGACTCTCAACCACTGCACCACCAGGGAAGTCCTATTTTTAGTTTTTTAAGGAACCTCCATACTGTTCTCCACAGTGGCTGTATCAATTTACATTCCCACCAACAATGCAAGAGGGTTCCCTTTTCTCTACACCCTCTCCAGTGTTTATTGTTTGTAGATTTTTTGATGATGACCATTCTTAGTCTCATTTTAATCGTTTTCTTAGTGCCTGTTTTACCTGTTTTTCTCTATCATTTATGAAGTCTGAGGATAGTAAAGTTCTGGGAAACTGCCCCAACAATATCCACTAGAGTGTTGAAAATAATTATGATTTATCTTGCCAGAGGAGACTTTTCTTTTCCCCACCCTTAGGTCCCTTGGCATTAAAGTGAGAGGCGGTGTGGTATAGTGGGGGATGTTTTGTACTTGAAGTCAGAGTAGCTAGATTTGCATTCAGGCTGCAAAGAGTGGGAAATAATTCCTGCTTCACAGAGCCACTGTGAGAGTTAAAAGTTTACATCTATGAAATCATTTTTTTTAACCCTAGGAATGTAAGTCATTATTATTTCTTAAGCTGATACACAGATCATCCAGAAATGTCTGTCTCTAGACTTCCTGATGTAGTTAAATATTTTTTCCCCGCCATGCTTACCCTGTAAGCAATAGCAACAAAAGAAAGAGAGATAATTATCTTTAAAAAAAATTAGCAGCCAAAGAGCCTCAGCTACCATATGTTTCGTCATGTATGACTTAGCGTGGATGCTCAATAAATGTTTATTAAATGAGTAATGAATGAAACAGATTTAACCCTCTCTTGTAATAAGAATTAAGTCATGGTGACTTTTCAACACAGAGACCACCAAAATTCACTGAAGCTGTGATCAACTAGGACTAGAGCTCTTTGAATACTGCATACAATATATGCCATTAGATTTCAGCTTGGCTTCTAACTAATCTGTATTTTTTAACTAACGAGCTTTAACATTTGTTGAGTACTTTGTAGTTCTTGATGCACTTTCATTTCAATATCTCCTTTAACTTTATAGTGTTGTCTTATTCGTGTATTAGAGATGAGAAAATACAATTTAAAGAAATTAAATAACTTGTTTAAGGTAATGTGGAAGGTAAGAAGAAGAATCTGGCTGTGAACATAGGTCCTTTGGGTCCAAGCCCAGGGCACTGTGACCTAGGACTTCTTTTGCCATGGCTGCTGCTAATATGGTACTGGAGTGTTTTGCCTCTGAGTTTCCCCAGGGCCTGGGATGAGACACTGGGAGGCAATTTGGTTCTGGAGGTGTGGAGGGGGAAGCTGGCTGTTCTACAATTGCTTGCTGAGCCATCTGTTCTCTCTTCCTCTTCAGAAATGATGCAGTTGTTACTGTGGGCTGCTTTTGCTGAATACTTGGATTATGTCATTTTCCTTGTATGTCACATGTGGGGCATTTTGTGACATGCAACTCAACCTACATTGGTTTCCCTACATAATGTGATAGGTACACACATTTGCTTTCATTTCAGTGTCTGAGCAATTTTAATGCCATTTTGACAAGAGTCACATTTCTGTGCAACAATAGAAGCCTTCACATTTCCAACTTCCCTTTTTATATGATACTCACAGAAACTGGAGGAAAAAAATAAAACACACAAATGCACACACACACGCAACAAAAACAAATGAAAGAAACCTATCGATTAGGTAGAACACTGGTCCACCATGTATCATTAGCAATAATTGTGTGTGTGGTGCTGTCTGTTGTTTTACAGCTTAGTATCGAAACCTACTGATGTTTGGTAATAATTATTACCAATGGTCCTGGAACAGTTTTTAAGTGAACCAGTGGATGAAAGGCTTATGTGTGGGTGGGAGAATTAATTTTTATCACTGTAGGAATATTTGGTAAGATGATTAGAAATCAACAGACTTTGGTTAACAGACTTTGGTTAACAGACTTTGTTGCTAATTTGCTTTATGAACTTAAGGGAAGTGATTTCACCTCTCTAGGCCTCAGTTGTCCCATCTATAAGATAATGATTGCAAAAAATTTCTGATAGTTTTAACTCTGTGGCTCTATGATCAATCAATTTTGTGATATACAGGAATTAGGAATGACATGCGTGGGGCATGTTTTCAGGGAATAGAGAAATGGCTCCAAACATTCTGTTTTATCCTTTGTGATTAGAAGGAAGTGTTACAAAAGTGTTGTCAGGTTGTGAAGATATCTCTAAGCTTAGAGTATGGAATTTATTGTTTATATATAAAGCCTACATGAGGCAACATTTTGGCAACAAAAGATTGGAAAGATTCCACTTCTGAGAATGTATTTAATGGCCTCCTGGTTTATTAGGGTATTCAGAATCCCTGAATATTACCTGACCTTCATTACCTGACCTCAAGGAAGAAACTGTGTGGGGAGAGGGGTGAAAGGTGAGAGATATATGGGAACTCTCTGTACTTTCTGTGCAATTTTTCTGTAAACCTAAAACTGCTCTTTAAAAAAGTCTATTAAAAAACTGATGGAGATTTATCAAAAGGACAGAGGTACCAGCTTGAAGGGACTCCCATTCTGGGACAATTAGAGCATCAAAATAGTGACTTTGATTGATTATAATCCCTTGAATAAAATAGAAATCCATGAGTCCATACTGATTAGATAAATGAATAATTAAATGAGCAGGTGGAGATTGAAAAGCTCTCCCTTATATGCCAAGTAATAAATTTAGAAAGAATTATGTAATTAAAAGATCACCATTTGGCAATTATCAAAAAAAAATGGGAGATGGAAACTCATGTGCACTACTGGTTGGAATTTACCTTTGTCAGCCATTCCACAAAGCAATGTAACAGTGTTTATTGTACATATGTACTATGGCCCAGCAATCCCACTCCTGGATAAATTCCTAAAAAGATAAAAAAGGGTTGATGTAAAAGGATGTAGTAAACAATTGAAGATAAAGTTCACTTTCTTCCTGCAGAGAATGGATAAATAAGTTGAAAGTAAACTTGACTTTCTTCCTGCAGAGGATGGATAGGTATCATGGAATACTATGTGGTAAAAAAATCAATAAACTTAAACATATACAGCATAGAAATAGATTTTACACACACACAGACAATACATAGTGTTGAGTGAGAAGCTTCCAAACTGTTTTCCAAAGTGGTTTTGCCATTTTACATTCCAATCAGCAGGATGTATGAGTTCCAGTTCCTCCACATCCTTACCCACAGTTGATATGGTCATTTTATTTAATTTTAGCCTTTCTAATAGGCAAGGAATGGTATGTCATTGTGGTTTTCATTAGCATTTCTCTAATAACTGATTATGTTGAGGATTTTTTTTGTGTGCTTATTTTCCCTCTATATATCTTTTTTAATTGTTCAGATCTTTTGTGCACTTTTAATTGGGTTATTTTCTTATTGAATTCTGAATGTTCTTTATATATTTTAGATTTAAGACCTTGATCATATATTGTATTTGTATAAATACTTGTATTTATATATCCTATGTATACTTGTATTTATGTGTTTGTATTCCTATATACTTGTATGTCCTAAATACAAGTACTTTGCAAGTATGTTTTTGTAGTCTGTGATTTGTCTTTTCACTGTCTTAACAATGTCTTTCAAAGAGCAGAAGTTTTAAATTTTGATGAAGTCTAAGTTATCATTATTTTCTTTTATGGATTGTGCTTTTGTTTTCCTATATAAGAAATTTTTGCATAACTCAAGATCACAAAGATTTTCTCCTATCTTTTCTTCTCCAAGTTTTATAGTTTTGGGTTTTACATTTATGTCTATGATCCATTTTGGGTTAATTTTTGTAGAAGGTGCAAAATATGGATCAAAGATTATTTTAAAAATATATAAGCTAACTTTTGTAGCACCATTGGTTGAAAATGATTTTTTTCTCCAGTGAATTACCTTTGCATCTGTTAAAAAATTAGTTGTCCATATTCATGTTGGTCCATTTCTGGACTCTTTATTCTGCTCCATTGATCTACTTTTCTATCTTTTCATCAATAAACACCATTTTGATTGCTGTGGCTTTGTAATAAGTCTTTAAATTAGGCAATGTTAAATCCTCAAATTTTCTTTCTCTTTTTAAAATTTGTTTTGGCTATCCTAGGTCCTTTGCATTTTTATATGAACTTTAGAATTGGTTTTGTCAATAACTAGAAAAAAGCACACTAGAATTTTCATTGTGAGTATGTGAAGTCTACAGATCAATTTAGGAAGAGTTGATCTTAACAATGTTGAGTCTTCCAATTTATGGACAAGGTATACCTCTCCATTTATTTAAATTTTCCTTAATTTCTCTCAACAATATTTTTTATAATTATTGCTCATATTTTTTTTTCAGATTTATCTGTAAGTAAGAAATCCGTTTTTTGACATAGTAAAGCCATCAATATATTTTTTTAATCTTATGGTTTGTGCATTTTGGATCTTATTTAAGAAAGCATTTCATATCTCTAGGTCACAAAGATATTCTCATATTTTATTCTGTTAGCTTTATAACTTTATATTTTGTAGGACGGTCTTTAATTCATCTTGAGTTCACTTTTGCATATGGTGTAAGGCAGGGAGTCCAACTTTATTTTTATTGATATAGTGAGCCAGTCTTTCCAGTGTCACCTAGACAATTATTTTCCCCTTGTTTTGAAATGCACCTTTATCATATATCAAGTTTCCATACAAATATAAATTTATTTCTGAGCTCTCTGTTTGATTCCATTGACCTAATTGACCTTCACCAGTACCATATTGTTTTAATTCCGTTATCTTTTTAGAATGTCATAATATCTGGTTAGAGGGAATCACTCCCTCTCTTCTCCTTTTCTTCAAAAATTTATAAGCTATTTGGGGACTTTTATAACCCCTTATAGAGTTTGGATTATTTGTTTAAATGTTTTTAAAATGCTGATGTTTTCTTTGTGACTGCATTGACTTTGCAGATTAAGTGGGAAGAACTGACTAAGTTAATCATCTCTCCATGAATCTGATATATCATTCCATTTACTGAAATTGTTGATGTTTTTATTGGAGTTTTCCTTTGTTCTTTGTTAGGTTGACTGCTAGATACCGTTTAGCTCTTTTGTTGCAACTATGTTGCATTATTATCTAACACATAGTTGGTATTTGAATGCTATTGATTTTTATAGGGGTCTTGTTTCTGACAACCTTGATGAATTCTCCATTTAGTTATATTTATCTATTTCATTCCATTGTGGTCAGAGAACATAATTTGTATTATTTCAATCCTTTTGCATTTGTTGAGATTTTTTTTTGTAGCCTCATATATGGTCTATCCTGGAGAAAGTTTAATTTGTGCTTGAGAAGAATATATATCCTGCTGTCATTGGGTGGAGTATATTCTGTTGATGTCTTTTAGGTGTAGTTGGTTGATAGTGTTGCTCAAGTCTTCTCTTTCCTTTTTGGTCTTGTGTCTAGTTGTTGTATCCATTATTAAAACTGAAATACAGAATTCTCCAACTAATACTGTTGAATTGTCTATTTCTTCCTTTAACTTTGTCAGTTATTGCCTCATGTATTCATTGTTAGGTTCATTTGTATTTATAATTGTTATGTCTTTCTGATGAATTGACCCCTTTCCCATTTAAAAATGTTTTTCTCTGTCTCTATTAACTATTTTTGACTTAAAGTCTAGTAGCTGTTGTTTTTATTTTTCTTTCTGATACTAGTATAGCCACTCCAGGTCTACTTTGTTTACATGGCATGCTGCTTTCTATCCTTGTCTCTTCAACCTATTTGTCTTTGAATCTTTGCATGTATCTTGTAGAGAACACATATAGTAGGCTCATGTTTTTGTTTTTAACCATTTTGCTGATCCCAGCTTTTTAATTGGAGTGTTTAATCTATATATAGTTACTGTAATTACTCACACAGTAGTATTTGTGTCTGCCATTTTATGTTTGCTATTTGTTTTCTACATGGTTTAAGTCTTTTTCTCCATCTGTTTTTCTATTACGGCTTTCTTTTGTGTTAAATAGATATTTTTAAATGTACCATTTTAATTCCTTTGTCATTTCTTTTACTGCATATTTTTTATTAGTTTCTTACTGGTTGCCCTGGGGATTAACATGTTATAACAGTCCATGCTGGATTAATACCCACTTAATTTCAATTGTATAAATTTTTTTTCTCCCATATAGTTTCATTCCTCACCCCCACCTCCTATGTGCTATTATGATCATACAAACTACATCTTTATACACTATAAGCCTATCAACACAGTTTTCAAATTACTGCTTTGTGCAGTTGTCTTTCATTTTTATTTTATATAGCAGGTTCTTATTAGTCATCAATTTTATACACATCAGTGTATACATGTTAATCCAAATCGCCCAGTTCATCACACCACCCCCCCACACCCCCGCTGCTGTCCCCCCTTGGTGTCCATACGTTTGTTCTCTACATATGTGTCTCAATTTCTGCCCTGCAAACTGGTTCATCTGTACCATTTTTCTAGGTTCCACATATATGTGTTAATATACGATATTTGTTTTTCTCTTTCTGACTTAACTTCACTCTGTATGACAGTCTCTAGATCTATCCACGACTCAACAAATGACTGAATTTCGTTCCTTTTTATGGCTGAGTAATATTCCATTGTATATATGTACCAATCTTCTTTATCCATTCATCTGTCAATGGACACTTAGGTTGCTTCCATGACCTGGCTATTGTAAATAGTGCTGCAATGAACATTGGGGGTGCATGTGTCTTTTTATATATATATATACATTTTAAAGTAATAACTAGAATTATGACTTATAACATTATACCAGAACATATAAGATTTTTAGAAATTTCATGTTATGTCTGAAACATTTATATTAACATATTTGCATGCAAATAACCTAAAGAAAGTTTAGTTTAAATTTTTTTTTTGTTTTTTTGTTTTTTTATACTGCAGGCTCTTATTAGTCATCAATTTTATGCACATCAGTGTATACATGTCAATCCCAATCACCCAATTCGGCACACCACCATCCCCACCCTTCCGTGGTTTTCCCCCCTTGGTGTCCATACGTTTGTTCTCTACATATGTGTCTCAACTTCTGCCCTGCAAACCGGTTCGTCTGTACCATTTTTCTAGGTTCCACATACATGCATTAATATACAATATTTGTTTTTCTCTGTCTGACATACTTCACTCTGTATGACAGTCTCTAGGTCCATCCATGTCTCAACAAATGACTCAATTTCGTTCATTTTTATGGCTGAGTAATATTCCATTGTATATATGTAGCACATCTTCTTTATCCATTCATCTGTTGATGGGCATTTAGGTTGCTTCCGTGACCTGGCTGTTGTAAATAGTGCTGCAATGAACATTGGGGTACATGTGTCTTTTTGAACTATGGTTTTCTCTGGGTATATGCCCAGTAGTGGGATTGCTGGGTCATATGGTAATTCTATTTTTAGTTTTTTAAGGAACCTGCATACTGTTCTCCATAGTGGCTGTATCAATTTACATTCCCACCAACAGTGCAAGAGGGTTCCCTTTTCTCCACGCCCTCTCCAGCATTTGTTGTTTGTAGATTTTCTGGTGATGCCCATTCTAACTGGTGTGAGGTGATACCTCATTGCACTTTTGATTTGCATTTCTCTAATGATTAGTGATGTTGAGCAGCTTTTCATGTGCTTCTTGGCCATCTTTATGTCTTCTTTGTAGAAATGTCTGTTTACGTCTTCTGCCCATTTTTGGATTGGGTTGTTTGTTTTTTTAATATTGAGCTGCATGAACTGTTTATATAATTTGGAGATTAATCCTTTGTCCGTTGATACTTTTTGCAAATATATTCTCCCATTCTGAGGGTTGTCTTTTCATCTTGTTTATGGTTTCCTTTGCTGTGCAAAAGCTTTTCAGTTTCATTAGGTCCCATTTGTTTATTTTTGCTTTTATTTCCATTACTCTAGGAGGTGGATCAAAAAAGATCTTGCTGTGATTTATGTCAAAGAGTGTTCTTCCTATGTTTTCCTCTAAGAGTTTTATAGTGTCCAGTCTTACATTTAGGTCTCAAATCCATTTGAGTTTATTTTTGTATAAGGTGTTAGGGAGTGTTCTAATTTCATTCTTTTACATGTAGCTGTCCAATTTTCCCAGCACTACTTATTGCATAGACTGTCTTTTCTCCATTGTATATCCTTGCCTCCTTTGTCATAGATTAGTTGACCATAGGTGCGTGGGTTTATCTCTGGGCTTTCTATCTTGTTCCATTGATCTATGTTTCTGTTTTTGTGCCAGTATCATATTGTCTTGATTACTGTAGCTTTGTAGTATAGTCTGAAGTCAGGGAGTCTGATTCCTCCAGCTCTGTTTTTTTCCCTCCTGACTGCTTTGGCTATTCGGGGTCTTTTGTGTCTCCATACAAATTTTTAAGATTTTTTTGTTCTACCTCTGTGAAAAATGCCAGTGGTATTTTGGTAGGGATTGCGTTGAATCTGTAGATTGCTTTGGGTAGTATAGTCATTTTCACAATATTGATTCTTCCAACCCAAGAACATGGTATATCTCTCCATCTGTTGGTATCATTTTTAATTTCTTTCATCAATGTCTTATAATTTTCTGCATACAGGTCTTTTGTCTCCCTAGGTAGGTTTATTCCTAGGTATTTTATTCTTTTTGTTGCAGTGGTAAATGGGAATGTTTCCTTAATTTCTCTTTCAGATTTTTCATCATTAGTGTATAGGAATGCAAGAGATTTCTGTGCATTAATTTTGTATCCTGCAACTTTACCAAATTCATTGATTAGCTCTAGTAGTTTTCTGGTGGCATCTTTAGGATTCTCTATGTATAGTATCATGTCATCTGCAAACAGTGACAGTTTTACTTCTTCTTTTCCAATTTGGAGTCGTTTTATTTCTTTTTCTTCTCTGATTGCCGTGGCTAGGACTTCCAAAGCTATGTTGAATAATAGTGGTGAGAGTGGACATCCTTGTCTTGCTCCTGATCTTAGTGGAAATGCTTTCAGATTTTCATGATTGAGAATGATGTTTCCTGTGGGTTTGTCATATATGACCTTTATTATGTTGAGGGAGGTTCCCTCTATGCTCACTTTCTGGAGAGTTTTTATCATAAATGGGTGTTGAATTTTGTCAAAAGCTTTTTCTGCGTCTATTGAGATGATCATATGGTTTTTATTTTTCAATTTGTTAATATGGTGTAGCACATTGATTGATTTGTGTATATTGAAGAATTTTTGCATCCCTGGGATAAATCCCACTTGATCATGGTCTATGATCCTTTTAATGTGTTGTTGGATTCTGTTTGGTAGTATTTTGTTGAGCATTTTTGCATCTATATTCATCAGTGATGTTGGTCTGTAATTTTCTTTTTTTGTAGTATCTTTGTCTGGTTTTGGTATCAGGGTGATGGTGGCCTCATAGAATGAGTTTGGGAGTGTTCCTTCCTCCTCAATTTTTTGGAAGAGTTTGAGAAGGATGGGTGTTAGCTCTTCTCTAAATTGTGCAGTTGGTCTTTTAACTCAGATTGGAGAAGAAAAGATTTACAAACAATATACATTTATGTTATCTTATATATTTACCTCTGTAGTTACCTTTACCTGTGTCCTTTTTTCTTCTTGTGGATTCAATTTATGGTCTAGTGTCCTTTCATTTTAGTCTGAAGGACTGACTCTTTAGTATTTCTTGTAAGGTAGGTCTGCTTATGACCAATTCTCTGTTTTTGTTAATTTGGGAGTGTTTTAATTTCCCCTTCATTTTTGAAGAATAGTTTTGCTGGATATAGAATTCTTGACAGTCTTTCAGCACTTGAAAATGTCATACCACTGCCTTCTGTCCTCCCTAGTTTCTGATGAGAAATCAGCTGTTAGTTTTACTGAGAATATTTTGAATGTGATAGTTTCTTCTCTCTGCTGTTTTCAAGATATCCTCTTTGACTTTTCTTTGACAGTTTGATTATAATGCAACTTAGTGTGGATCTCTTTATTCTACTTGGAGTCCATTGAGCTCCATGGATGTGTAAATTATCGTTTTTCGCTATTTCTTCAAATATTCTTTCTACTCTTTTCTGTCTCTTCTCTCCTTCTGGGAGTCTCATATGTGTATATTGGTAGGCTAGATGGTATTCCACAGGTCTCTGAAATTCTACTTATTTTTCCTCATTCTTTTTTTTTTCTTTTTTTGCCTGTCGCTCTCTTACTTTATTTTTTCATTTTTATTTTTATTTTTTACATCTTTATTGGAGTATAATTGCTTTACAATGGTGTGTTAGTTTCTGATTTATAACAAAGTGAATCAGTTATACATATACATATGTTCCCATATCTCTTCCTTCTTGCGTCCCCCTCCCTCCCGCTCTCCCTATCCCACCCCTCCAGGCAGTCACAAAGCACAGAGCTGATCTCCCTCTGCTGTGCAGCTGCTTCCCACTAGCTATCTACCTTATGTTTGGTAGTGTATATATGTCCATGCCCGTATCTTGCTTTGTCACAGCTTACCCTTCCCCCTCCCCATATCCTCAAGTCCATTATCTACTAGGTCTGTGTCTTTATTCCTGTCTTACTCCTAGGTTCTTCATGACATTTTTTTTTCTTAAATTCCATATATATGTGTTAGCATACGGTATTTGTCTTTCTCTTTCTGACTTACTTCATTCTGTATGACAGACTCTAGGTCTATCCACCTCATTACAAATAGCTCAATTTCGTTTCTTTTTATGGCTGAGTAATATTCCATTGTATATATGTGCCACATCTTCTTTATTCATTCATCCAATGATGGACACTTAGGTTGCTTCCATGTCCTGGCTATTGTAAATAAAGCTGCAATGAACATTTTGGTGCATGACTCTTACTGAATTATGGTTTTCTTAGGGTATATGCCCAATAGTGGGATTGCTGGGTCACATGGTAGTTGTATTTGTAGTTTTTTAAGGAACCTCCATACTGTTCTTCACAGTGGCTGTATCAATTTACATTCCCACCAACAGTGCAAGAGGGTTCCCTTTTCTCCACAGCCTCTCCAGCATTTATTGTTTCTAGATTTTTTGATGATGGCCATTCTGACTGGTGTGAGATGATATCTCATTGTAGTTTTGATTTGCATTTCTCTAATGATTAATGAAGTTGAGCATTCTTTCATGTGTTTGTTGGCAGTCTGTATATCTTATTTGGAGAAATGTCTATTTAGGTCTTCTGCCCATTTTTGGATTGGGTTTTTGTTTTTTTGTTATTGAGCTGCATGAGCTGCTTATAAATTTTGGAGATTAATCCTTTGTCAGTTGCTTCATTTGCAAATATTTTCTCCCATTCTGAGGGTTGTCTTTTCATCTTGTTTATAGTTTCCTTGGCTGTGCAAAAGCTTTTAAGTTTCATTAGGTCCCATTTGTTTATTTTTGTTTTTATTTCCATTTCTGTAGGATGTGGGTCAAAAAGGATCTTGCTGTGATTTATGTCATAGAGTGTTCTGCATATGTTTTCCTCTAAGAGTTTGATAGTTTCTGGCCTTACGTTTAGGTCTTTAATCCATTTTGAGCTTATTTTTGTGTATGGTGTTAGGGAGTGATCTAATCTCATACTTTTACATGTAGCTGTCCAGTTTTCCCAGCACCACTTACTGAAGAGGCTGTCCTTTCTCCAGTGTACATTCCTGCCTCCTTTATCAAAGATAAGGTGACCATATGTGCGTGGGTTTATCTCTGGGCTTTCTATCCTGTTCCATTGATCTGTCTTTCTGTTTTTGTGCCAGTACCATACTGTCTTGATTACTGTAGCTTTGTAGTATAGTCTGAAGTCAGGGAGCCTGATTCCTCCAGCTCCATTTTTCTTTCTCAAGATTGCTTTGGCTATTAGGGGTCTTTTGTTTTTCCATACAAATTGTGAAATTTTTTGTTCTAGTTCTGTGAAAAATGCCAGTGGTAGTTTGACAGGGATTGCATTGAATCTGTAGATTGCTTTGGGTAGTAGAGTCATTTTCACAATGTTGATTCTTCCAATCCAGGAACATGGTATATCTCTCTATCTGTTTGTATCATCTTTAATTTCTTTCATCAGTGTCTTATAGTTTTCTGCATACAGGTCTTTTGTCTCCTTAGGTAAGTTTATTCCTAGGTATTTTATTCTTTTTGTTGCAATGGTAAATGGGAGTGTTTCCTTAATTTCACTTTCAGATTTTTCATCATTAGTGTATAGGAATGCCAGAGATTTCTGTGCATTAATTTTGTATCCTGCTACTTTACCCAATTCATTGATTAGCTCAAGTAGTTTTCTGGTAGCATCTTTAGGATTTTCTGTGTATAGTATCATATCATCTGCAAACAGTGACAGCTTTACTTCTTCTTTTCTCATTTGGATTCCTTTTATTTCATATAATCATTTTCACAATGTTGATTCTTCCAATCCAAGAACATGGTATCTTTCCATCTACTTGTATCATCTTTGATTTCTTTCATCAGTGTCTTATAATTTTCTGCATACAGGTCTTTTGTCTCCTTAGGTAGGTTTATTCCTAGATATTTTATTCCTCATTCTTTTTTCATTCAATTCCTCAGACCAATTTCAATCAACATAACTTCAAGTTCACTGATCATTTCTTCTGCTAGTTCAAATATGCTGTTAAGCCCCTTTAGTGAAATTTCATTTCAGTTATTTTACTTTACAAAGCCAGAATTTCTATTTGTTTTTTAAAATAATTTCTATTTTTTTATATTCTCTAGTTTATGAGACATTTTTTCATACTTTAGTTCTTTAGACATGGCTTCCTTTGGTTCTTTGAATGTATTCATAATAGTTGATATAAAGTCTTTTTCTAGAAAGACCAACATCCATGCTTCCTCAGGACAGTTTCTATTGACAGTTTGTGTGTGTGTGTGTGTATGTGTATGGATCATACTTTCTTAGCATGTAGTATAATTATTTTTGTTAAAGCTAGACATTTATAATAATATAATGTGGCAACTTTGGAAATCAAATCCCTCCTCCCCCAGAGTTTATTGTTGCTGTTTGCTTACTTAGTGACTTTCCTGAACTAATTCTGTGAAGTCTGTATTCTTTGTTTTATGTGGCCACTAAAGTCTCTGCTTAGTTAGCTTAATGATCAGATAATGTTTGGACAGATATTTCCTTAAATGTTTTGCCAATAATTTTCCAAGCCTTGGCTGAGTGACTCAGTTTGTGTGTTGAGCACACTTTTAACACAGCCAGACAGTTTACAATTCTGCCTTAGCCTTCACCTCCTGCTTGCACAGAACCTCAAGTTCAGAGGTGATAAATTACGGACTTCTTAGGTCTTTTCTGGATATGTGCATTGCTCTGTGTGTGCATGTAGCTTCTGGATTCCAGGAATATGTTGTAGCTTTTCAAAGCCCCTTATGGATATCTTATTTCCCAGATTTTCCTTTTATGTCTTTTTAATTGATTTATAATTAATGTACAATATTATATTAGTTTCAGATGTACAACATAGTGATTCAATATTTTTATACATTGTGAAATGATTACCACAATAAGTCCAGGGACCATCTGTCACCATACAAAGTTGTTACAATATTACTGACTATATTGCCTATGATTATGTTATACCCTCATAACTTATTTATTTTATAGCTGGAAGCTTATACCTCTTAATCCCCTTCTCCTATTTTGTTCATCCCTTCATCCCCCTCCCCTCTGACAACCAGCAATTTGTTGTCTGTATCTATGATTCTGTTTTATTTTGTTTGTTCATTGGTTTTGTCTTTAGAATTCCACATATAAGTGAAATCATACAGTATTTGTTTTTCTCTGTCTGACTTATTCCATTTAGCACTAGAATAATACCCTCCAGGTCCATCCATGTTGCCACAAATGGCAAGATTTCATTTCATATATATCTCACATCTTTTTTATCCATTTGTCTATCAATGGACACATGTTGCTTTCATATCTGGCTGTAATAAATAGTGCTGCAATTAACATAGGGGTACATATATCTTTTCAAATTAAAGTTTTTTGTTTTCTTCTGATAAATACCCAGAAGTAGAATTGCTGGATTTTATGGTAGTTCTATTTTTATTTTTGGGAAACGTCCGTATCATTTTCCATAGTGACTGCACCAATTTACATTTCTACCAACAGTGCACAAGTGTTTCCTATTCTCCACATCCTTGGCAACACTTGCTGTTTCTTGCTTTTTTTGTTTGTTTGTTTGTTTGTTTTAAGAAGATGTTGGGGGTAGGAGTTTATTAATTAATTAATTTATTTTTGCTGTGTTGGGTCTTTGTTTCTGTGTGAGGGCTTTCTCTAGTTGTAGCAAGCAGGGGCCACTCTTCATCGCGGTAAACGGGCTTCTCACTATTGCGGCCTCTCTTGTTGCGGAGCACAGGCTCCAGATGTGCAGGCTCAGTAGTTGTGGCTCATGGGCCTAGTTGCTCCGCGGCATGTGGGATCCTCCCAGACCAGGGCTCGAACCCATGTCCCCTGCATTAGCAGGCAGATTCTCAACCACTGCGCTACCAGGGAAGCCCCTGTTTGGCTTTTTTGGTAACAGCCATTCTGATATGTGTGAGGTGGTATCTTAGTGTAGTTTTTATTTGTATTTACCTGATGATTAGTGATACTGAGCAACTTTTTCATGTGCCTGTTGACCATCTGTATGTTTTCTTTGGAAAAATGTCTATTCAGGTCCTCTGCTCATTTTTTAATTGGGTTGCTTGTTTTTTGATATTGAGTTGTATGAGTTCTTTATATATGTTAGATATCAACCTATTATTGGATATATCATTTGCAAATAGCTTCTTTTATTCAGTAGGTTGCCTTTTCTTTTTCTTGGCAGTTTCCATCACTATGCAAAAGCTTATTAGTCTGATGTAGTCCCATTTGTTTGTTTTTACTTTTGTTTCCCTTGGCTGAGGAGACATATCCAAAAAAATATCGTTAAGACTAATGTCAAAGAGCTTACTGCCTATGTTTTATTCTAGGAGTTTTATGGTTTCAGATCTTACATTGAAGTCTTAAATCCATTTTGAGTTTATTTTTGTGTGTATATGGTTGTCTAGAAAGTGTTCTAGTTTCATTCTTTTGCATGTAGCTGACCAGCGAGCAGGGGCTACTCTTCGTTGTGGTGCGCAGGCTTCTTATTGTGGTGGCTTCTCTTTGTTGTGGATCATGGGCTCTAGGCACGTGGGCTTCAGTAGTTATGACACATGGGCTCAGTAGTTGTGGCTCGCAGGCTCTAGAGTACAGGCTCAGTAGTTTTGGTACATGGGCTTAGTTGCTCCATGGCAATGGGATCTTCCCGGACCAGGGCTCAAACCCATGTCCCCTGCATTGGCAGGCAGTTTCTTAACAACTGCACCACCAGGGAAGCCCCTGCAATAGATTTCTGTATATTAATTTTATATTCTACAACTTTACTGAGTTCATTTATTAGTTCTAATAGTTTTGTGTGTGTGTGTGTGCGTGTATGTGTGTAGTCTTTAGGGTTTTCCATATACAGTATAATGTCATCTGCAAATAGTGACAGTTTAACATCTTCCTTTCCAATTTAGATGCCCTTTATTTTTTTTCTTGCCTAATTACTGTGGCTAGGACTTCCAATAATATGTTGAATAAAAGTGGTGAAAATGGGCTTCCTTGTCTTGTTCCTGATATTACAGGAAAAGCTTTCATCTTTTCAACATTGACTATGATGTTAACTGTGGATTTGTCATATATGACCTTCATTGTGCTGAGGTATGTTCCCTCTATACTGACTCTGTTGAGGGTTTTTATCAGGTGTATCACTTTGATTGATTCGTGGATGTTAAACCATTCTTACATCTCTGGAATGAATCCCTCTTGATCATGGTGTATGATCCTTTTAATGTGTTGTTGAATTAGATTTGGTAATATTTTGTTAAGGATGTTTGCATCTATGTTTATTAGGGATATTGGCCTGCAATTTGTGTGTGTGTGTGATGTCTTTCACTGGCTTTGGTATCAGGGTAATGCTGGCTTTGCAAAATAAATTTGGAAATGTTCTTTCCTCTTCAATTTTTTGGAATAATTTGAGAAGGATAGGTATTAACTCTTCTTTAAATGTTTGGTAGAATTCACCTGTGAAGCCATCTAGACCCAACTTCTGCTTTTGGGGAGTTTTAAAATTACTGATTCAATTTTACTAGTAATTGGTCTATTTAGATTTTATATTTCTTCAGTCTTGGAAGATTATGTTTCTAGAAATGTATCCATTTCTTCTAAGTTGTCTAATTTGTTGGCACGTAATTGTTCATAGTATTTTCCTATGACCTGTTGTATATCTGTGCTGTTGATTGTAATTTCTCCTCTTTCATTTCTGATTTTATTTATTTGGGGTCTCTCTCTTTTTTTCTTGATAACTCTGGCTAAATGTTGTCAATTTTGTTTATCTTTTCAAAGAACCAACTTTCAATTTCAATGATCTTTTCTGGTTTTTTTGTCTCCATTTCATTTATTTCCACCTGATCTTCATTATTTTCTTTCTTCTACTAACTTTAGTCTTTGCTTTTTCTTCATTTTCTAGTTCCTTTAAATGTACATCTAGACTGTTCAATTGAGATCTTTCTTGTTTCTTGAAGTAGGCCTGTATTGCTATACATTTCCCTCTTAGGATGCTCTTGATACATCCCATAGATTTTGGAAATTTCTATTTCCATTTTCATTTGTCTCAAGGTATTCTTTAATTTCCTCTTTGATTTCTTCAGTGACCCATTAGTTGTTTAGTAGCATGTGGTTTTATCGCCATGTGTTTGTGCTTTTTCAGTTTTCTTCTTACAGTTGATTTCTAAGTTTCATACCATTGTGGTTGGAAAAGATCTTAAATTTATTGAGATTGCATGTTAGGCCACTTGTTTTGTGGCCTAACATGTGATCTATCTGGAGAATGGTCCATGTGCACTTGGAAGGAATGTGTGTTCTGCTGCTTTTGGATGGAATCTTCCGTATATATCTAGGAAGTCTATCTGATCCAATGTGTCCTTATTAATTTTCTGTCTGTGATCTATCCATTGATGTACATGGGGTATTAAAGTCCCTTGCTATTATTGTATTGCTGTCTATTTCAACCTTTATTTCTGTTAGTATTTGCTTTACATAGTTAAGTGCTCCTATGTTGGGTGCATAAATGTTTACAAATGCTGTATCCTTTTGTTAGACTGACACCTTTATCATTACATAATGCCCTTGTCTTTTGTTATAGTCTTTGTTTTAAAGTCTATTTTGTCTGATATGAGTGTTGCTACCTCAGCTTTCTTTTTTGTTCCATTTGCATGGAATACCTTTTTCCATCCTTTTACTTTCAGTCTATGTGTGCCTTTAGATCTGTGGTGAGTCTCTTATAGGCAGCATATAGATGGGTCTTATTTTTTTATCCATTTAGCTACCCTATGTCTTTTGATTGGAGCATTTACTCCATTTACATTTAAATAAATTATCAATACGTATGTACTTATTGCCATTTTGTTAATTGTATTCTGGTTGTTTTTGTAGGTCTTCTCAGTTCCTGTCTTCTTCTCTTGGTTTCTTCCCTTGTAGTTTGATGAATTATTTTAGTGTAGTGCTCGGACTCTTTCTCCTTATTTTTTGTGTATGCATTGTAGGTTTTTGGTTTGTGGTTACCATGAGGTTTATATATATAGACCTGTATATATAGCCATTGATTTTAAGCTGATAGTCACTTAAGTTTGAAAGCATTTTAAAAGCACTACATTTTACCCACCCCCACCAGTGTTTTTTGATGTCACATTTTACATCTTATAATTTTGTGTGTCCTCTGACTGGTTATTGTAGTTATAATTGATTGTACTACTTCTGTCTTTTAAACCTCATACTAGCTTTTAAGTGGGTGGTCCACTGTCTTTACTATATATTTACCTTTACCAGTGAGATTTTTTTCTTTCATATATCTTCTTGTTTCTAGTTGTGGCCTTTCTTTTCTGCTTAAAAAAGACCCTTTAACATTTTTTGTAAGGCTGGTTTAGTGGTGATGAACTCCTTTAGTTTTTACTTATGTGGGAAACTCTTTATTTCTCCTTCAAATCTAAATGACAACCTTGCCAGATAGATTATTCTAGGTTTTAAGTTTTTTTTTTTTTCTTTCTTTCAGCCCTTTAAATATATCCTTTCACTCCTTTCTGGCCTATAAAGTTTCTGCTGAAAAATCAGCTAAAAATTGTGTAGGGCTTCCCTTGTATGTGATTTATCTTTAATTTTGCCATTTTAATTATAATATGTCTTGGTGTGGGTCTCTTTGGGTTCTTCTTGGTTGAAACTCTTTATGCTTTCTTACCTGAATGTCTGTTTCCTTCCCTAGGTTAGGGCAATTTTCTGCCATTATTTCTTCAAATAAGTTTTCTGTCCCTTTCTCTCTCTTCTCCTTCTGAGACCTTTGTAATGCAAATGTTAGTATGCTTGATGTTGTCTCAGAGGCCCCTTAAACTCTTCTCATTAAAAACAAATCTTTTCTTTTTGCTGTTCTGATTGGGCGATATCCACCATTTCATCATCCAGATTTCTTATTCATTGTTCTATATCATCTAATCTGCTGTTGCTTCCGTCTAGTATATTTTCATTTCAGATATTGTATTCTTCAGTTCCGATTGATTTTTACTTACATTTTCTAAGTCTTTGCAGGCGTTCTCATTGAGTTCCTCCATTCTGCTCCCAAGTTCAGTGAGCATCCTTATGACCATTTCTTTGAACTCTTTATCATGTAAATTACTTATTTCCATTTCATTAGGGGTTTTTTCCTGGTGTTTTATTTTATTCTTTCATTTGGTACTCATTCCACTGTCTCCTCATTTTGTTTGACTTTTGGTGTTTGTTTCTATGAATTAGGTGAAACACTACTTCTCCCAGTCTTGAAGAAGTGGTTTGTGTGGGAGAGTCCCCTGTGTAGACTGCTTGGGCTTTTTTGCTTTGTCAGGCTGGCTGCAGCTGGGACAGGTGCAGGCCAGGGGCAGTCCCTGGGAGTGCTGTGCTGAGGTTGCCTTGGTGGAGCTGGAGTGGGCATGGGCTGGAGGCAGTCTTGGGAGCATCACGTCAAGGCAGCCATGGCAGGACAGCTGGAGCTGGAGTGGATGCAAGCTACAGGGAGTCCAGGGAGAAATCCAACAATGGTGCTTGCTAGTGCCTCTGACCCTGAAGAGGACTTCAGCAGTTCACTATCCATTTGACAGAAGCCCTAAAGTTAGTAAATGGATTTCCTTGCCGTATAGTCTAGGTACCCTTTAAACTGCTGTTTTTCACTGTTTCCCAGAGTGAGCAAGTCTGTGCTAAAGTTCCTCAGCAATATCCCTCCCTACTGCAGGTCAGTGTGTTGGGGGTGGGGTTCCCATGGATATTGTGTCTGCATCTTTCTTACCATTTCTACATGGTCCTTCTATGTGTAGAAGCTGTTCAATCAGGCCTTGGGTCTCCTTTAGGAGGAATTCTTCTGTGTGTAGGTATAGATTTGGTGTTTCTGTGGAAGGAGGTGCACTCACAGTCTTCTTATACTGCCATCTTGCACCTCTTCCTTCCTTTGACTTTTTTCAGGTCAACTTCTTTTTGGCCCCAACTTTTATCAACATTACAGGCAGCCATTGTGTTAAATGATGGTCAGTTGATACTTTTTGACAAATGGCTCAGGTAAAAGTTTGTTCTCATTGAGCAAGCCCTGAATCAAGTTGTATAAAGATGAGCTTTGAAAATGGGGGTTACTACGGAAACGGCTAGACATGGCCAATAGCAACAGTTCTCTGGAGTTGGGACTTTTGGGCAGCTTCAAACATGTCAGCCTTCTCCAGTGGCTGCAAAGCTGCTGTTTTTCACAGCTACCATGATTATGAGGTTGTTGGTTTTCAAGACTACCATGGAGATGGGAGAGGAGGATGAGAATAGAGCAAGGTAAAAACTCACTGTTTTTATTAAGCCTCAGCCATTTTGCTTGAATAAATGATCTTCAGATTGTTGCAAATCTTTGGTTAATCTCCAGAGTTCTGAAAAAGTTGATTTTGACTTTTTTTCCTGGTTTTCTTGTTGCTTTTAAAATGGAGGAGCAGATTTTCAGAGGTCCTTACTTCGTCATTCTGGAAGTCAGTCTCTTCCAAATGCATTTTAAATACTCATGATTTTTCTCTTTTACTTATTTAGTATTTTGAATTACAATGACAGATTTCCTTTGAATTCCTAGGGGAAAATTCATATAATCATGATGTATAATTTTTAAATATATTTTTGAATTCAGGTTGGTTAATATTTCACTTAGGACTGTTTGCATCTGTTATTTGTAGAGGTACTGGGCCAACATTTTTATTTTCTTGTTCCAATCTTATCCAGTTTCGAAAGTTTGATTATATTGGGTTGGCCAAAAGGTTCACTCATCTTTTTCCATAAGATGGCTCTAGTAGCACTTAGCTGTCTTTAACTTCATTCGAAACAATTTTGTTAGATTGTGTATGACAGCTGTCATATCAGTATGCACTTAAAAAAAGACATCAAAATAGGTGAGTTTTTGTGTAGCCATTTTAATATTGAAGATGGAAGACAAAAAGCAACATTTTTGGTATATTATGCTTTATTATTTCAAGAAAGGTAAAAAAGCAACTGAAACGCAAAAAAAGATTTGTGCATTTTATGGAGAAGGTGCTGTGACTGATCGAACGTGTCAAAAGTGGTTTGTGAAGTTTTGTGCTGGAAATTTCTTGCTGGATGATGCTCCACAGTCAGGTAGACCAGTTGAAGTTGATAGCGATCAAATCCTGACATTAGTTGAGAACAATCAACATCATATCATGCAGAAGATAGCTGACATACTCAAAATATCCAAATCAAGCACTGGAAATCATTTACACCAGCTTGGTTCTGTTCATCACTTTGATGTTTGGGTTCCACATAAGTTAAGCAAAAAAACCCTCTTGACGATATTTCCGCATGCAATTCTCTACTTAAACGTAATGAAAACGTTCCTTTTTTAAAACAAATTGTGGATACTGTACAATAACGTGGCATGGAAGAGATCATGGGGCAAGCGAAATGAACCACCACCAACCACACCAAAGGCCAGTCTTCATCCAAAGAAGGTGATGTTGTGTATATGGTGGGATTGGAAGTGAGTCCTCGATTATGAGCTCCTTCCGGTAAACCAAACGATTAATTCCAACAAGTACTGCTCCTAATTAGACCAACTGAAAGCAGCAGTCAACGAAAAGCATCCAGAATTAGTCAACAGAAAATGCATAATCTTCCATCAGGATAACACAAGACCACGTGTTTCTTTGATGACAAGGCAAAAACTGTTACAGCTTTGGCTGGGAAATTATGATTCATCTGCCATATTCACCATACATTGCACCTTTGGATTTCCATTTATTTAGGTCTTTAAAAAATTCTCTTAATGGAAAAAATTTCAATCCCCTGGAAGACTGTAAAAGGCACCTGGAACAGTTCTTTGCTCAAAAAGATAAAATGTTTTGGGAAGATGAAATTATGAAGTTGCCTGAAAAAAATGGTAGAGGGTAGTGGAACAAAACAGTGAACATGTTGTTCAATAAAGTTCTTGGTGAAAATGAAAAATGTGCCTTCTATTTTTACTTAAAAGCCAAAGGCACTTTTTGGCCCACCCAATATTACTGTTAGAAAATGAGTTAGACTGTTTTATCTCATTTTCTGTATTTTTTGAAAAAACTTGTATGAGATATAGATGATCTGTTCCTTGAAGGTTTGGCAAAATGTACCTATAAGTTCAACTGAACTGGGCAATATTTGGGGAAATATGTTAATGTCCTTAATGGTTTTCATGAAATTTAGGTTTATTTCTCATTCTTTTGTAACGTTTTACTTTTTCCCTCCCTTTTTTATTGCTCTCTGATCCTCCTTCATGGAGACCCAGTTTTTGCATCTGAGCAAATATCACACAAAAATTTCTGATGATGTCTTCTGCTTCCTACAGAGGATTATTTTCAGAAAATTCCTTTTTCTTTTCATTTTTAGGATGATGGACTTCTTCCCTTCTTCTGCATTATTTTTTTACAGTCCTCATTGTGTGTGTGTGTGTGTGTGTGCATGTGTGTGTGTGTGTATGTGTGTGATTTACTCATTTTCAAATGAGAGAGTTATCCATATGGAAGTTTTTACAAAAGAGAGATGGCATGGCTTCTCCTTCTTCTGTCTTCTGTGCCAAATCCCTTCATAGTTCTACAGTTTGTTGCATGCAATTTTGAGCCCAATTCTAAGTATTTATTCAGAATTCATGTAGTGTGGCTTTGCTCACCAGAGGTGCTATCTTCTGTTCTCTCTTTCAAGTTTTCTAATGTTCTTAAACAATGGAATAAATGAAAAATTGTAGTTCCCCAAATGAACTGTACTGTACCAGGCCTCTTTCTTTTTTGCACCTCCATATAATCCTTTTCTTGAGAAGAATTTCCATTTCAGCATATAATCCCTGTTAGTTTTTTCTTTTTTTGTGAAACATTACTCCCCCTTTTAACAATCTGTTCCTAGAAGTACCTCCTTTGAATGAATGTAGAAAGAAGAGAGGGTTGAAAGAAAAGTCATAAAATAGGAATATCATGATATCAGAAGGATGGATGCTCAACAATCGGGTTGGCCCTGATCCTAGTTTTCTGAGGCAGGGAGGAGATTGTGAATGAGAGACAAGTGTCTTCACATTTTATTTCATGTTGTTTGAACTTTTAAGAACTATTATGTTGTTGTAAAGCAAAAGGAAGTCACCAGTTGTTTTTTCTCAATCCAGCTCCATAGGTCTTATAGATAATGAAAATTCCTCCCAGATTCTGGCATCCAGCTTGTCTGCATGTCTCAGTTTTCAGAGTTGTTTTTAATTTTGGACTTATCCTCCTTTTCGGTAATTTAACTGGGCTGCTAGAAGTAACTGCATCAAGGATTGCTAATTTGATTCCATTTTAAAAAGGAATTCCATTGCAAATGAATTTAAAAATATTTTTCAAGTTATATTAGGAATAGTTGAAGTTCACTTTGAAGTTGTTTTAATTTACAAATTAACCTATGAAGGATTTTCATTTCTGTGATATTTATATTTATTTTTCTATTCACAATTTAGCATAAATTTTGCATTCCTTTAAAACATCTCTATTCTACATTTTCATTGTTGGAATTAATAAATTGTTTTTAATTTTAATTTCTGACTACTTTTAATGATATGGAAATGGTGTAGAGCAATACTATGGATTTATATATTTATATTATCACTGACTATTTTGCTAAACTCTTTTAATAACTGATAATTTTATAGCTGATTTTAAAATATTGGTATACAATACTTCTGAAATTAACATTTTCTTTTTTTCTCTCTAATTTAAAATTATTTCCTTAAGTGTCATTGCATTTGTAAGAATCTGAAATGCAGTATTAATTAGTAAACAATGACAATGGGCATTTGCACTTTGTTTCTGTTGTTAATGAGAACATATTTAATGTTTTCCTCCTTTATGTAGAAAGCTAGTTCATGGGTTTAAGTAGATCCTCCTTTCAATATCTTTTCACATAGTAAGGATTTAATAGCATTTTTGTGAGGTTATAATGAAATATCTTTCTATTCCGGTATTTTCTGTTTAAGTAAATAAATTCTGATTTTTTTTTTGAAAACCCTTTGAGCATATGTTTAAGTATGGGTTTTTATTGTTTTGTTTTGTTTTTTAATTTAATTTAATTTTTTTGAATTTTATTTTAATACAGCATGTTCTTATTAGTTATCTATTTTACACATATCAATGTATATATGTCAATCCCAATCTCCCAGTTCATACCACCACCACCACCCCACCGCCACTTTCCCCCCTTGATGTCCATACATTTGTTCTCTACATCTGTGTCTCTATTTCTGCCCTACAAACTGGTTCATCTGTACCATTTTTCTAGGTTCCACATATATGCATTAATATACGATATTTATTTTTCTCTTTCTGACTTACTTCAATTCACTCTGTATGACAGTCTTTAGGTCCACCCACGTCTCTATAAATGACCCAATTTCGTTCCTTTTTATGGCTGAGTAATATTCCATTGTATATATGTACCACATCTTCTTTATCCATTCGTCTGTCGATGGGCATTTAGGTTGCTTCCATGACCTGTAAATAGTACTGCAATGAACATTGGGGTGCATGTGTCTTTTTGAATTATGGTTTTCTCTGGGTATATGCCCAGTAGTGGGATTGCTGGGTCATATGGTAATTCTATTTTTAGTTTTTTAAGGAACCTCCATACTGTTCTCCATAGTGGCTGTATCGATTTACATTCCCACCAACAGTGCAAGAGGGTTCCCTTTTCTCCACACCCTCTCCAGCATTTGTTGTTTGTAGATTTTCTGATGATGCCCATTCTAACTGGTGTGAGGTGATACCTCATGGTAGTTTTGATTTGCGTTTCTCTAATAATTAGTGATGTTGAGCAGCTTTTCATGTGCTTCTTGGCCATCTGCATGTCTTCTTTGGAGAAATGTCTATTTAGGTCTTCTGCCCATTTTTTGATTGAGTTTTTTTTTTTTTAATATTGAGCTGCATGAGCTGTTTATATATTTTAAGTACTTTTTTTTGGTTTGTTTATACTATTAATGTGATATATTGTTTTGGTAATTTTTCTTATGTTGAATATTCCTTAAATTTCTGTGACAAATCCCACTTGTTCATAGTGTATTATTTTTTAGTAAATAGCTGAATTCTCTCTGTTACTATTTTGTTTAACATTTTTACATGTTTATTAATAAATAAAATTGGCTTATAGTGGGGTTTTTTTGTACTATCTTTATCAGGTTTTATAGCCAAGATCAGAGTTTACTTATAGTTTTACCATTTTTGCTATGCTTGAAAGTGGTTTATAATAATTGATATTATTCCCTGATCATTTTATATAATTTATCTATGAACTCATATAATCCCTCTGCTTTCTTTGATATTATCTCCAATTTATTTTTCAGTTTTTGTTTATCATATTTTGTAAAAATAAATTATTCATTACGTAGAATTCATTTTCATACAACTGTGTATTTACTCTATTTTGTATTTTGATTTTATATTCTTTCTCACTTCTATTTAATTTATTTGCAGTTTACTCTTGATTTACTTCTTGCTGTTGGTCTATCTGTTTTTAGCAAGTAGGATCATGGTTTCATTTTTCAATTACATTTCTGTTCAATTTTCCAACTTGGCTATTTAATTTTATTTTTCTCTTTTCTTTCCTTTTTTTTTTTTTTGGTTTGAGTTGCCTTTTATCCTTTAAAATGTTCAGCTGATTTTCTTTAACTTTTACAAAAAGATGACTAACATCATGACTTTTTTCTCTGCAAGTTACTTTTGCTGCATTCAGTAGACACATTGAGTTTTCAACAGCATCATTTTCTATATTGTCTGATATTGTCTTCTTAATTATTGTTCTATAAATACATTGTGTTTATGGGATTTTTAAAATATTCAATGGTGTTCACATTCTTGCTATTAACTTCATAATAGCAATTTTTGTGGCTTGTTCTATATACAACTTTGTCAGAGCACCTAAAGTTTGTATGACTTGGGGATGGTAAGCTCTCTTCAAAAACTGTAGAGAGCAATGATGGATGAAGAGCCTATTTAGCTCTCTCCTTTAGCTGATTTATTAAGGTCAAGGTCAATAACCTTGTTATTATTTTTTTCGTAACCTTGTTATTAAAGTTAATGTGTGAAAAACAGAATTACCAATGTATCTCTGTGGGTTACACATACAATAAACTGTGGTAAATGGCTATATTATGCTGTAGGAGCTTTCATGTAAACCTCATTTTCTTAATTCTTTATTTCTGTACACCATTTCATAGTTTTACAGAGACATTTTCATAGATACTTTCATTTGATCCCCGTAAGAACCCTATGAAACAGGCAAGTAGGCATGTGGTGTTAATGTATTTTACACATGAGAGAATTAAGGCGTATGGAAGCCAATGCTTTACTCAAGTCAGTAGGTTAATTAGTGGAATATCTGGATGTAGAACTCAAATCTCTTGCCTCCTAGTCCTATGCTTATTGCACAATGTCACAGTGCTCCAAGTTGATCCTAAACTTAAACACTGCAGTGTGGATTCTTTTCTAGTAGTTGGCTACAAATGGTATATAATTTTAATAACATATGCTTATTTCCAGAGAAAGGGTTTTACTCTCATTCTATGCCAATGTTATTTTAATGTGTGACATTACATAGCAGGCTGCATACTCTTACATGAAAAAATTCTAGGAAAAAATGTTTGCCTGTATCTATTTTTGCAGATCTATTCTAATTTAAGGAATCATGATGATTGAAAACCCACACTTCAGAACAATTTAGAATAAAAATTTTTGTTACATCTTGACTTCTACCTCCTTTGAAGCCAATGTAATTCTAATGGAAATCTAGGGAGATATTTTAAATTTCCACCCTGAATTTCATGAATGAAGTCACAGGACAGGTGTGTGTTGGAATCCTATAATTTCCTTCCTGTCTCACCATACCAGAGAACTCATCAGTGGAGCTGCTTCTCAGGCATGAGACCTACTTTAACAATTGTAGCTGTAATAATACCTATTCATTCCTCTACTCAGCACTTCAAAGTTTACAAAGCCCATTCCCAGATGCTCTTTTTAAACTCCTATGTGAAAGATTGGTCAAGGGTTATTAGCTCCATTTTACAGATGAGAAAATAGACTCAGGGGTATGAAAGGTCCTGCCTAAATTCATAATGGGTGGAGTTCTGGCTTAAACCCATGTCCTTTGGCTCACTGTTTGGGACCCTTTGTACCATGCCATACCTCCTTCAGTGTGGTCAATAGGGAGATCTCTTTGAGAACTGGAATGCTAAAGGTTTAAATTGTTCCAGACTATAGTAGCAAAGTCAGTGAGAACTTTGTAAGACTGAAGAACAGAAGGAAACAATTTTTTTACAAGATGTTATGAAATACCTTAGGATGAAAATGTAAAAGATTATGCAGTTCAATATCAGGACTTAAAAAACAAAAATGAGACACATGTATCTACCTGACTCTATTGGCATTATTTTGATAGGGAATAGTCCATTTTGATTTTTTTTGTATGTAATGTTTTTAAGTATCTATTGCATTACATCAGCTAATGTGTCCACATGCATAAACACATGCACACACATAAGATAGATGCATATGTACACATACTCAGATATGCATGTGCTCATATGTACTAAAACACTTTCTGTTGCCATTCCCCAGCAGCCCAAGAGAATTAGAACTGCCTCTAAAACAGAGTCAGAGGCTCATCTCCCAGGCCATGTCCATAGGCAACATGAGCACAAAGACTGCCCTCCAGAGTTTTAGAAAAAATCTGGCCAGTTCCCTGGACAGGCAAATAAATCAGGGCGTACTCAGCTTTGTTTGCATGAGGGTGAAGTGATTTGCGGAGGTGTCTTTCTCACTTCTGAATTCAGTCCTAGGGCTGCAAAGTTATTTCTTTTCTTTTTAAACTTATTGCTATCCCTAGCTGTCTAGCTGGGTGCTTTTTTAAAGTGTACACTTGGCAACACTCTACTTCACAATAATAAATGACAGAGAGGAGGCCCTCCACTCTCGAAATCTTGGCTACACCAGCAGACAAAGACTGTCAACGATGTGCAAGTGCTTTTGTCATCGTTGTTGTACCATTGTAATAGGCGCCATTGTGTTCTTCTTCTGGTCTTTATGCCCATGAGATCATTGATGTGGCAATCCTGACAGCTACTCAGTTGTCCACTCAAACAGCTGATAAGGTCATTCTCTTGAAGGTCCATAATGATCCCCTAATTACCAAATCCAGCTCCCTATTCTTAATCTCCATACTCCTGGAAGTCTCTGTTTCTCCAGAGGAAGCAAACTGTAACCAAGAGGAGGAACTTGGGTTTGGGAATGATGGAAAGTGAGAGGGAAGGCAAATCTCTAAAGAGCCCGTAATCTGAACCTTAAACATTATAAGGCAGAAAGCAAGGACTCCAGACCATGTCCCAAGGTGGAGAAAGAAGAATGTGACAAAGATTCCCTATTTAAAATCAGATACTCAGTAAGAGGAATGTGATTCCCAAAGCGTTGAGCACCAAAATTGTTAGCAGAAGTTTTTAGTTCCTTAATAAGAGTCTTTCCAAAGCATTCAATTTAATTTGCATGGAAACAACAACTCTCTTTTCATATTCATATTGGTTTGTGTAGTATTTAATTAAATTATGTATTACAGTGACAAATGCAACTGGCCTAAATAGGTGGCAGAAAAAACCCAGCTGGCTCTTCCTAAGCATACAGTTCATCTGGCGGAAGTACATGTAGGCAGGTGTCCTAGAGAGGCCTATCAGCCCTGAGTAGTCAGCATATATTACAATATGTCTTAGAGATGAAATAGAGAACACAGGCTACCTGGGTGAGCTGGTTAACAGATTGTAGTGATTGTCCTGTCAATCCTTATTGGTCTGTCTTGCTCCTGGCCTGTACCTCCTCCTGGAACCCTTTTCTTTTCACCTCTTGCTATGGGCAATCTTTGGTGGGCAGAAGACGGGGCCCCAGCAACATCCACATCCTAATCTCTGGAACCTGTTACTATGTTACCTTACATGGCAAAAGGGACTTTGCAGGTGTGATTAAGTTAAAGATCTTGAGATGGAGAGATTAATCCTAGATAAGCCAGGTAAGCTGATGTAATCACAGAGAACCTTTTCTAGCTGTGGTCAAAGGAATATAAAAAGAGATACTATATTGCTGGCTTTGCAGATGGATGAAGAGGGCCATGAGGGTGGTCTCTAGAAGCTGGAAAGGCGAGGAAGTGGATTTTCCCCTACGGCCTCCAGAAAGGAATGGAGTCCTGCTCACACCTTGATTCTAGCCCAGGGAGAGCCATGTTGGTCTTCTAACCTACAAAACTGTAAGATAATAAATTTGTGTTGCTTTTAAGCCACTAAGCATGTGATAGTTTGTTAGCAAAAATAGAAAACTAATACAAAATCTATTCAATTGTCCAGGCTCATCTTAAATTCAAAATCCTCCGTGAAGATTTCCTTAATACCTGTGATTTGGTACGAATTTTTCCTCTTTTTGACTTTGTGTCCTTTTTATTGTACTTCCCATAATTTTCCTTATAGTATAGTAATCACTGGCCTTCTCTTAACACTCTTTGACTATAGGCTTTTATCAGCAGGGACTATACTTATTTTTGTACATAAATTCGGATAGTCTGTAGGTTTTGTCCTTGGATTAATGTAGACTTGTGCTGTACAGTAGTATAGCCACTAGCCACATGTAGCTATGTAAGTATAAATTAATTTAACTGAAATAAAATAAAAAATTCAGTTTCTTAGTCTCATTACGCACATTTCAGGAGCTCAACAGCTACATATAGTTAATGGCGACTATATTGGGCAACACATATATGAAGCATTTTCATCATTTCAGAAAGTTCTATTGGATAGCACTGTTCTAGACTGTTTCTGTATACTTGAACAATATTTCTCACCTCTTACAGAGGTGTTTTTATTGGGATGTAGCTGAGGGCTATTGTTATGCTCTGACTTTTCTTTTGAGAAGTAAGCTTTTGAAATGAGGCATTGCTGTAGGAATTCATCTGTATCAATCAGGGTCCTGGTAGGAAAGCCACACCATTCTTTCAAAGGAAGTCTTCAAGGACAAGTGTGGATAGAGTTAAGAGAACTAACAAAAAATGTTGAGGTGGCTAGAGGTTGGCAAAGTGGGAGGCTGTTACCAATTTGGACTGAAGGGTTATTGGAGTTGTGAGAAGTGCCACGCAGCATAGCTTGTGGTCCTGAAGGAATGCAGCCTCTCACAGAAACATGGCCAAAGCAGAGAGGAGCAGGGAAGGAATCTCTAACCTCTCTCTTCTCCTGACCTCCAGTCTCCAGCCAAACCCAACCTGAAGCCAACCAGCAAGGAGCCTGGGAGGGACAGTGTCCTGCAGTACAGAACAGAGAGAAAGGCAGAGAGCGAATTTGGGGTGGAGGAAGAACTGGAAAGTAGCTAGCACCATGGTTAAGGGCATTACATCACATTCCTCAACCGCATTTAGAGATATTTATTTTAGAGGTAAGTGATAAAAAAAGATAGCTACATTTTAGCATCATGAATAATAAAAATAATGCTTCCCTTTTGCCGTGGCATTCCGGAAGATTAGAGTGAACTTTATAGTTCACAGTGTGGGAGGGCATCGTGATTGCCTATCTGAGCTTGTTTTTCCCTAGCCTATAGCTCTTATTTGTATTTTATTTTGTCCTGTTGTTTTATTTTTATATTTTTCAATGCTATTGTAAGCATTTCTCTGTGTTTCCATTGTGAAATGAGGCAAAAATAAAATAGACAAATAGATAAATGCCTGTTTTTTTTAATTCTCAGAATCATGTAGCATTGTCTTGCCTAGAATTGGCATGTTTAGTTACATGTGGAGTCAACCAGGCAGATAAATAATTTACATGGTAATTTCTATTTCTACCCATAGCTAATGCTGATTATTTTATTCCACATCTATTTCTTCTACCTGAAATGTCTGGATAACTTCTAACTATCTACATCCTCAGAGGAAAAAATAAAAGGAACTTAAACTGAAACTCTGATACTTCAAGTGAAGTTTTAACTATATGAGTCACAAACTCAAAAAAAGAGTTCTTCCATCATGTCCTGACTGTTTTGGTGAGAGTCAGGGACTTTTATGAGAGAATTTTACAGAACTAGGCAAGATGAAATAACATCTGCCTAAAATATATATCATTGTAGCTTAACACTAGTTATTTCAACTATTTTCACATTCATTTTTTGTTTCACGATGAACTGTTCTGCTTAAGTAATGGATTCTTAGATATAAAAGAATAAAATAGATATCCATTCACCTTCCGCCCATCTCTTCACTCCTAAGTGTTCTACAGATTCATTAAATTATGCTTTCATATTTTTTTGATGTTAAGAAACAACAAAAGTTATCAAATTCAGAAATTTAGTAAAAATTATCAAAATCTCCCTTTAGTCATTTTTTTTTGGGCAACATATTCTCAGTTCCCCTTTCCCATTTTTTTAATTGGTCATATATTATAAATAGGTTAGCATTTTAGACATTTACATTTTATTCCATCTGGTCACAATTTTTTCTTTATTAAAAATTTGAGGGAAAATTATATTTGAAATACTTAATGGCAAGGCACATTCTATAATAATTCAGGTCCATCTTTTGGGAACTCATTGAAGGATTATTATGAACTATAATTCAGGTTTGTGAGATGGAGTATTTGTAACACCTTGAATCTATACATAAGATAAATATATATTTTTTAATTACAAAAATACTTTACTTTGAAAAAAAGCAGTTATATTTTAGAAAATGGACTCAATAAATACTCTTTCCAGATTACAAAGTTACTTTTGTTTACAAATATAAAATATTTTATGCATAATTTCATTTATAATTTTACTTGATATATTTGTGTTAAATGTTTCTATTAAGAATTTAAAATGGAACGATTAAACTCCCTTTTATATGTTTTCAATTTTGCTCTAAATGGAATTTCTAGCTGTTGAATTCTAAGGAAGAGGGTATTTCTTTGTTTTCCCTTGTTTATAGGAAGCCTTAAAAATTGAGGACAGTGAAAATCATCAACACTACAGTACAGCATGGTAAATTCTTAAGTTTGCTGGAAGTAGTGACCTTCATGGTATCAAGCAGAGAGAGAAAATTTTCATCTTCAGGAATAGAGTTGTAAAGAGAAGGAGAAAAATGTGCTTGAAGCTCATTGAAATTTGTCCAATTAATGTTTTTTCTGAGCTGACATTAGTGGTAATATCTACTTCTTCAAATGCTTGCCTATATCATCTTCACAGATGTCTATAAATTGCAGTGCCCGCTCCCTCAGATTGTGATGAATTGCAATGAATTTTCAGCAGAAGACTTTGGATTTGGTTTCCTATGTAGAGCTGTATGAAATTGCTGATATTTGACCATTTCTTTTGATTTTCAAAAGTGGTTCAAACTAATATTGCAAAGTATCTCTTATAAAGACATGGAAGAAATAGTGCTTTTTTTGGTGGGAGACTTACCTACAAAGAGGGATTTTAACTAAATATTGTAGAGGAGAATAAAAATGCTAAATGTAAGAGCAACACAGATTCTAGTAGGTGGGACCTAGAAGAAGCCAGTGGGAGACAGTGCAGAAATTCTCAGGGGAAAATGACAGGTCAGGTACTCAAATATTTCCATACACATGCACAGAAAATGTGTAACTAATATACTAACCTTGAAAGACAATACATAGTGATTCTATAAACATCCCTCCAGGTTGGTATCACATTTTTAGGGACTGAGAGAACTGTTAGGAGTTGAAGCTAGTTAAACAACCTTTTACACCAATGGAGCTATCTCTTCTGGTTGACCTTAGTACACTAAACAAGACTCATTGGGCAACTATATGATCATTCAATCTGTATTTCTTCTTCCGATATATAAGTATATTATGAGACACTTGGTCAGATATAATACTGGTTGAGATATAATATTTTATATCTGTGGTCTTCTTCTGTATCAAAAAAGTAGGTGAGATTTTCTGTGTCTTGTTCTTGGTGAACTTATGCCAGCTGTGTTCCACAGAGGGGACTCTGCTCAAAGTACAGTTGCCATCTTCTAACTCTTTCCTGGCTGCTAAGGGAGTAAACCCTAGCCATAGCATTTGACAAATTTGTCTTCCCCTGAGACCACCTAGCCTTTTGCTCTTTTGGAGTTTGCAATATCAAAACAATTTTCAAAGTAATAACGTAAACCAAGGAAGATGTAGTACTTTTAATCCAAAGGATACTTGCTACAGAGGTGAGAAAATGCTGCGTAAGGTAAAGATAAGGTCTCAGCAATGTCTCAGTGGATGCTCAGGAACCCTTGATGATTTCCCCTTTCTTTCCCATAGTACCACAAAAGTGAGACTGGCATCAGCGTGCAGTTAAGGAAAGGACAGCAGGGATGGTACTATGCTTTGTTGATGAAGTGGTTAGTAGATCTCTACTTCCTAGAGCCAGGCAAGCCAGCAAATTTCTTTATGTGACTTGGTTTTATAGTTTCTGCAGAGTTGGAGGGTTTTCATCTGAGTAGCTTGAAATACAATGGCTCTTCTAATTGTTCAAAATGAAGAGAGGGGAGTAAAGGCAGCTGCAGGTTGGCCTCAGAGAGCAGAGAAAGTGGCCACTTGCCACTGCTAGTACAATTCATTGGAGTCACAAGTGTGTGCAGAAAGTAACTTTTATTCTATGAATAAAAGTTTTAAGGAATCAACACATCCTTTTTTATTTTTTTGAGACTCCTTCTTCACCCAGTTATATTTTCGAATTGATATCTATGGTTTTGCTGATCACATAGGCCCATTTACTAGGGAAAAGGGTAGGATGAACATATCATAGGCATTCAAAATGCCAAATTGCCGTGTGTGTGTGTGTGTGTGTGTGTGTGTGTGTGTGTGTGAGTGAGTGTGATAGATATGCATGTGCTGCATTTTAAACATGGCTTCAGAACTTTTATGGAACTCACACTAGTTGCTGATGATCACACTTTTCTAGTACTTTCAAACAAAAATATATGTAGTGATCCTTTGTGGGAGCTGATTACCTTTATTCTGTTTCTCTTCTCTCTTTCATTTTAGCCAGTTCATGTGATTAAAACGCTTTATTTTCTGTCCCCATGTCCTTACAGAAAGGCAGATGCCAATGTTTACAAGCTTGTATGATCTTGTATACCCTTGTTCAGTGCCTTCCTCCAAATAAGATACCTGTTGCCTTGACATCTTTCTTCATTAGAGAAGTTGAATTAGTGGGAAATAGGGCAAAGAGAAGTCCTACTGGCTCAACTTGCCTTGCTGCTACTGGGGAGGAATAACTTGGACCACCTCCATTTAGCTGTGTTGATTCCAGTGGGGATCACCAGTATTTTCCGGATAGGATCACTTTGTCAGAAATGGTCTATTTGCTGAATGAAAATGCAGCTCTGTTTTTATAGCAACCATGTTTAGTTTTCTGAAAGTGATTTACTTTGAAAAGAATCCTTGATCCATATTTCTTAATAAGCTATGCTGTGTTTTAAAATATTCACCATCAATCTTACCTATTCAAGATACTAGCTTTCTATTCTTAATTTTGTACCCAGATAAATGTTTTCTTTCCCGCTTTGTACCTACAGTGTTGCATGAGGTTGAGAAAGGATCTAGTATCTCAACAAAAAGAAACCCCTTCTGCAAATAAAGGAGATACAAAAAGGCATTTTATTAAACAAACAAAAATGCCATTGCACAATTGTGATTCTCCCTGGGAAACTTGTATTTTCTAGGTGCACTCTCTTGAAAATGGCATTAAAGAGGGTTCACACATAAGCCCCAGTAGTTCAAGTGGGACTTAGTTCTTGGCATGATTAGCAAAGTGGGTTTTCCAACACATTTATTTGGGGGACTTTTTTGCCCTGTGAGTCTTTAATTTGGTTGCCAGACCTTTCATTAATTTTATTGTTCTGTGTTTTTTCTCATTGAGGATGTTATTGGGTAAAACTTACAGGCACATTACTCAGCCTGGCAAGAGTGAGGGATAATGACCATTTCCTGACATTCACTATTTAAGGAGATTTGCTTGTTTCCCTGTTTGATCGAGTGCACTGACATTCTTCCTATGTGTTGCTACATAGTCTAACATTTAAGGAAGACTTCATTCTAAAACATGATATTTCATCCAAACACTCGCTTGGTGTAGCTATGTAAGTAAAACCTTAGGGCCCCTGCCATGGTACCACTCTTGAGATAAGAGCAAACTTCCTACCCTTGTCCTCCCTCACCGTTTTCAGCGACCACCCCCCCCCCACCTTTTTGGTAGAAACTTCCCCTTCTGAGGCTAAATTAAAATCTTTATGTATTTTTCTTCTGAATCCAGGTTCATGTGACTGACCATAGATGGAAAAAGGCTCATGGGTTAGTGCAGAGCCTACACCGAGTATCAATACAAACTACTTCCTCCCTGTAGGGCAGATCCCCTAAATAGATCACCTTTCATTGGCTTCACCTTGCCCTCAAACTCCCTCAGCCAAACTAGTCTTGAGTCTTGTCTTTTGGCTCAAAGGATTGACCATTTTTGCTCCTCTCCAAATCTGCACGTCTACAAGCTTTTATCTCCATGACCAGCTAAGTGCTACTTTATCCACAGAGCCTCTCATGAGCCTCCTTGTTCCTCATATGAAAGTAATCTCTTTCTTTTTAAAATTTTTAGCACTTAACAATTTCCTCATCTGTCTCTGAGTGTTTTCTCCTTGTTCTTGTAGTTATTTTACTGCATTATTTCCATATTAGAAACTAAGGTACTCAAGCAGGAATCATGCGTGATTCTCTGTGTCAGTCCTGGTCTCTGGCACAGACCCTGATACGTAGAAAGTGCTCAGATGTGTTGAATGCTGATGAAGAGATGAATACAAGGAGCAGGTCAGACCTTCCCTCAAAAATAATATTAGGTTTGATTAGTCATGAAGGGGTGGATCAGGATCAGCTGTCTTCATTGAAGTCTTGTGAAGAGGGAGGAACTTAAGCCATGCTGGAAGGATTCTGATGCAAAATTCAAGCTGTGGAAGCCCATCAACCAAGGCCCAAGATCCTTTACTAGAGAGGCTTGGAATTGCCTTTGTTAAAGTGTTTAAGGTAGGCTTTGGAGCTTTGGATGTGGACAGATGAAGCTGGGGTGAGGAAATTAGAACTATCTTCCGGTTTTATTGTTGTTTCTAGGAAATCAGTCCAATTCAGAACAGAGATTTCCACAAATCAAAAATCATGGCCCAAATAGTCATAGAGGGCTCCCAAGGATGAATGGGAAGCTTGATTCTACTTTGAGGAGATAGCTGCATGTGTGCTCTCTTAAACACTGAATGAGATGAATGATGACAATTATTAACGACACTAGAACAGCAACCCAGTTATAGTATTTCCAGAAGTCTCCACCAGAGTCATCTGTTTCATCAAACCCATTATCTTTTTCCTCAAATCTATCTTGTTGGTAGAATTGCTACTTTCCCCCCAAACAAACACAAATCCTGGCCTTCTTTGAGTCCTCCTCCCAACCATGTGCCTCCCAACCAAAGATTTCCAGATCCAGGTCCTACTTCTTTACCACTTTCTGTAGCAGTGAGGCCCTATATGCTGGGACTCTAAATCTGGACACTATATTTACCTCCTTCCTGATGGGTTTCCCTCCCTCCTATCTCTCCTCCCCTCTCTTCAATGCAGCATTCCTAAAGTCTACATTCATTGTTGCATTCCCATGCTCAGTAACTTTTAGTAGTTCTCCATTGCTTACAAGATCAATTCTAAACTCACTAAAATGGCATGCAAAAACCATCTGCAATTTGTCCCTTTGCTCTTTTTCTTTCCTATCAAAATTTTATCCATTCTTCAGGATCCACATCTCTATGCAAATTTAATTACAAAAATAAAGGCAGTACCCAGCACAAAGAAACACTTATGAGGGTAGACTATGTCTTATTCACCAGGCACTCACACAGGGTCTAGCTCTGACAAACATGTGTCGAATTATGAATGAATGAAAAACAATGAATTTCCAAGAAGGAAGGTGTAGTCCATCCTGCTCCCAGTTCCTCTTCAGAGAAGAGGCAGTATGGAGTCAAATGGTTGGCTAAAATGTTGACTCTTCTGTTGTCGCCTATTGACCTTGGGCTTATCACTATTCTCTGGATCTCAGTTTTTGTTGCTTTCATAAGAAGTTAAGTCATATCTAATTGTGTGTGTGTGTGTGAGAGAGAGAGAGAGACAGAGAGAGAGAGACAGAGACAGAGACAGAGAGACAGAGACAGAGAGAGAAAGAGAGAGGGAGAGGAAGAGAGAGAGAGAGAGAGAGAGAGGGAGAGGAAGAGAGAGAGAGAGAGAGAGAGAATGGTGTGGGGGGTAGAATGCCATTGGTATTTCCTTGGGGAAAGAGAAATAATCTTCCTCGCAATTAGGCTTCATTTATATAAATTACCACAGGGTGATACCAAGGCCAAGAGAAGTTGAAGTTTAGAGTTCAAAGAGGTTCTTTTATCTCCTGAAGCTGGACAAAGCATTGATTTATGTTTGCAGCCTTGACTTGGCTCCACAATCTTGGGACCTAATAATGATAAATCACATCAACAACTAAACTCATCCTCTGTAGTTTACAGAGTACCTTTGTTGCCAGCTTCTTTCTGTCTTTCTGTTTTTCTTTCTTGTTTTGCTACAGATATTTTCCAAGCCCTTTCAAATGTTGAATCATTTCATTGGAGCTTCTTAAACACCTTATGAAGTAACTTGGGAAGATATGAAAATGATCCTTTTTAATTGTATTTTGGCTTTAGAATTAGTCTTTTAATTTTTAAAAATCTTTTTATTATGAAATATTCTAACCAACCTTGGTTGGGGATGCTAGTTTATTTCTTACTAGGAGAATGACCTGTGGCAGATCACTTAATCTCTCTGAAACCCTGTCCCTCATCTGTAAAATGGAGTTATCAGCCGTACCTACTACACAGGTTTGTTGTGAGGATAGCCCCTGGAATTTTTTTGTTCTTGTTTTACTTTCTTCTTGGAGTTGCTGTTAAGCAGAAACTCAGAGCCAAGTCACCTTAAAGAGCTGAATCTCTTTATGTTGTTTTCAAGGTTCATGCATTTTTATGTCACTACGTGCACCCTAGATCACTCTCTAAATAAGGAGTTCAAAGAGGTCCTTCTACTTTTTCTATAGATCCTGATTTCCTTGAGGACACAGAGTATTTCTTGCCTGGCAGATCCTGGCCCTTGTCCAAATCCAGTCTTGTCCCATTCTTTACCCAAGTATGATTCCTAAAGAGCATTGATTAAAAAGTTTTTTTTAGGGCTTCCCTGGTGGCGCAGTGGTTGAGAGTCCGCCTGCCGATACAGGGGACACGAGTTCGTGCCCCGGTCCGGGAAGATCCCACATGCCGTGGAGTGGCTGGGCCCGTGAGCCATGGCCGCTGAGCCTGCACGTCCGGAGCCTGTGCTCCGCAACGGGAGAAGCCACAACAGTGAGAGGCCGGCGTACAGCAAAAAACAACAACAAAAAAGTTTTTTTTAGAAAAAATCGCTTCTAAGAAATAGGATTTTGTAAAACAAAGGTGGAAAATGTTACTGCTGCAGTCATTATTGACGTATGACAAGATTCTGTCCTTGCTACTTGCTACTCAGAATTCGGCCCTTAGACCAGCAGCATCAACATCACTTGGGAGTTTGTTGGAAATACAGAGTCTCTACCTGGCCTCAGATCATTTTAACAAGTTTCCCATGGAAATCTACACACATTAAAGTTTGGAAAATGCTGCTCTAAAAACATGCTCTTATCCGACCCAGTGATAGGTCCTACCTGAAGGACACAATGCTCACCAGGTTAGTTCCCATACGGGCTATTATTAACTCACCTGATTCTTGATCTTATCTCATTTTGCTCTGTTTTGATACCTGCTCATTTCTTTGTCTTTCTATTTACACTAATTTGGCAACCCACTCAAATTTAACTTTGGGGGTGCATGGCCTATCTGCTTTGCTTCCCATTTAACAAAAAGCATTCCCATTTCTGGCATGGTTTTCGTGCAGATTGCTAGTCCTAAACCCTCCATATCTATCTGTTCTCATGGGCTACTCTCATTAGGCAATCCCTCAGGACTTCCTTGCTCAGACCTTAGTCAACAGGACCTTTCAAAAGGCATCTATTAAGAATTATTTGTGTTGTTTGTGTAGTGCAAATGCAGCCAGATATACTGAGCCCCAAAGGAAAGGTGCAGATATTAGTGAGACAATTTATGAAAGTGGTGATAACTGTTTCAAGAGATGGTGACTATCCTGTACCAGCTAGACTTTCTAAAATGCAGGTGCTACATTTGTCATACAGAATTTTTATTAAAGAGGACTTATATGATTGATGCTGTTACACTGAATTTTGAACATTCCATTCTGTTTTACTTAAATCAAGCCTCTGGGGAAGTATATGATTTTTAAAGATTTTATTTTGGGGGAGAGAGACTTTGAATTTCTTCTCATTGAAATTTTTTTGTGTGCACAGCAAACTACCAAAAGGAAAAAAATTCAGTGCAAAAAAAAAAAAGTTAATTGACCATTAAAAAAAAAGGAAATGAGGAGCTTAGTGGCCTTGGATGTTTTCATCATATTTTTTGAAATATTGTTCCTCCCTTTTGTAAGGTTTCAGAGTGAAATAACACCCTTGTCAAAATGTCTAAGCACTTCAATAATAGGTGATGGAGAAATGGTGACAGAGAGAAAATGGGTGTTTTAGCTCACTAATGTAGCATGCAGGCAAAGATTTCCATTTTTACCTGCTCCACAGAGTAAATACTTTAGAACTACAGTCTTGATGAGAGCAAAAATACTGTGAATAATGCCCACTTTCTGTGAAGGAGAATCTTAACCTTAATATTACTACTTAAAATGAGATTTCACCTATTTTTAACCTTCTCTTTGGTTACCAAGTCTGTAAAAAAAAGAATCTATTAATGACTATGTTAACACGTGCTAATGAGCTAAGAAATATTTTCTTCCCTCTAATATGGAAACCTCAATAAATATATGAGAAAAAGTTTTATATTAATGATGGTTTATGTTTCTGTCATTTAATTAGAATTAGGTGATATAAAGTGATCTGGTGATCCTATCAAAACTTACAGATTTCTTTTTCCTTTCCTCAGTGCAATGATATATAATTATATTAGATAAATATAATAAGATAACAACAGAAAAATACTTGCAAACTCTACATTGTCATACAATGATATTCTGTTCTGTAAAACTGAATGCATGATCTGATGAGGAAATTTAAACAAATGCCTTATTAGCTGAGGATGGCTTAATATATTAGAGTTGGGTAAGAGTTGCTTTGTGACAGCCTCTTGCAATCTCTTACCCTAGAGAAGTGAGTAGTGTGGAGGTTTTAAGCCAAGGCACTCTAATTAGGAGTTGCTTTTTGTTCCGGGCAGCCTGTCTTATCATCCCTAAAGTCAGGACTACTGCAGTCACACAGCTCCACACATCAGCATGGTCTCCCAGATTCGGAGAGACCATGGTGGCATGGCCTGAAAGCCCACCACCTAGCAGGGGACATTTTTTGCCCTGGTGAGAGGGCCCACATTTTCCTGTGAACCAGACTTTCAATATGCCGCTTTAAAGAAGCCAGTTCATCTTTTTGTTTAAAAATCTTGATGCATTTGACTTCTAGAGTTTTCAAGAGTATACAAGTAAGCTACAGGTTAGAACTGTGCTGTCCAATATGATATAACCTCTAGCCACAGGTGGCAGTTGAGGACTTGATGTGTGGCTAGTCCCAACTGAGACGTGCTGTTATTGAAAAATTCAAACTGGATTTCAAAGAGTTAGAAAAAAAAGAATGCAAATATTTCATTAATAGTTTCTTTATGTTGATTAATGTTGAAATGATATTTGAATATTTCAAATGATATTTCAACTATGGTTGTCATAGTTCTTTCAGGCTGCTATAACAAAATACCATAGACCAGGTAGCTTATAAACAGAAATTTATTTCTCACAGTTCTGGAAGTTGTGAAGTCCAAGATCAAAATGCCAGCAGATTTGGTATCTGGTGAGAATTCACTTCCTTGTTCATAGACAGCTGTCTTTTCACTATAACTTCACATGGCAGAAGGGGCAAGGCAGCTCTCTCGGGTCTCTTTTATAAAGGCACTAATCCCATTCATGGAGGCTCTGCCCTCATGGACTTAATTACCTCTCAAAGGCCCCATCTCCTAACACCAACACATTAGGTATTAGGTTTCAATATATGAAATTTGAGGGGGCACGATATTTCAAAGTTTTTCATTATTATGATATTTATTGTAGTATCTGTGATCAGTTAGCTTTGGTGTTACTACTATGACTCACTGAAAGCTCAGATGATGGTTAGCATTTTTTAGCAATGAAGTATTTTAAAATTAGGTATGTACATTGTTTTTTCAGACGCAATGCTATTGTACACTTGAGACTACCGTATAGTGTGAACATAACTTTTATATGCACCAGAAGATTTGTGTGATTCGATTTACTGCTACATTCACTTTATTGTGGTGGTCTGGAACCAAAATCACATTATCTCTGAGGTACGCCTGTATTGCTCCTGACTTGCTTTATTATCAAAGATGATTTTGTAAGTCTATTGGCTTCCTACTGCTGCTGTAACAAGTTACCACAAACTTGGTGGCTTAATACAACACACTTTTATTTTCTTACAGTTCTAGAGGTCATAAGTCTGAAAATCAGCTACACTGGGCTGAAATCGAGGCTTTAGGGGGTAGCCCATTTCCTTGGCTTTTCCTACTTTCTAGTGGCAGCCAGCATTCCTTGGCTCATGGCCCCTTCAGAGCCAGCAGTATAGCATCTTGCTTCGCTTGTCACACTGCCCTCTTTTTCTGTGTCTTTTTCTCTGCCTTCCTCATAATCTCCCTATTTTAATATCCTTAACTTAATCACAAAGTCCCTTTAGCCGTGTAAGGTAACATTCACAGGTTCCAGAGATTAGGACATGGATATCTTTGGGGACCATTATTCAACCTACCACCATGAGAAAAACAGAAGACCAAATTTTAACTTCATATGATGAAGTCACCTGTCACCTAGTTTTGTTGTAAATGTTGTCTATGGATTTTGGTTTTGCTGTCTAGTTTCTCTGTTTTTATGTAGAGATTTGGGTATATCCAAAAATGATCCTACCATTGTCATCTTCATCTCCCCAGAATCCTCCCTTGCTTTCTAAGTTACATGTTGAAGCTTGTTTACATTATTGCTGTGTTCAAAGACCAGCTCTTGGGTTTATTTACCAATTCTGAGTACTGGGTATTTAGGGGTTTTTTTATCATTTTACCTTTTTTTATGCTCTTTTATGTTTATTCATTCCTTTTATTTTTCAAATATAAAAAGTTTACTATTTTTATACTGTTATACTATTTTTCTTTTTCTAGATTTTAATTAACAGATTAGTTCATTTTTCCCCATCATGTTACACACTGAAATATTTAAGACTATGGACTCCTTTCACTGAGAACTGTTTGGGTATTTCATATAAATTTTTATATATAGTTTTCTCATCTTCATTTAAAAATTATCTACATTTATGATTTCTATTTCCTCTTTAACAATTGTTTAGTAGAGTGATTTTTAAATTTCTAAGGGGCTGGGATTTTCTTTAAACTTTCATCATTAATTTAAAATTTTATGAAATCATATTCAGAGATACAGCTTGTGAAACTTTGGCTTTGGAACTTTGAAAGTTCCTCTATATCCTAATATGTGATAAATTATTGTAAATAGACTATAGGTCTTGGAAAAGAAAGTGTATTTTCTGTTTGTGCAATATTGTTCACTTTTATAAAATCGTATATTGTCAGTTTTAATAAATAGATTAATCAGCACCTTTATATCCTATATTTTCATTTATTTTGTCTGTCAAAGACAGATGTATTAGCATTTCTGAATATAATCATATTTCTGTCATCTTTCTCATTGTATTTCTAACAATTTTTGCTTTACATTTGCTAATGCAGTGTTATTTGACATATAAATGTTCAAGACAATTATATTTTCACTGTAAATTGAACCCTTCACCAATATAAAATGATGGTTTCTTTTGCACTTGCCTGGTATTCAATGTTATGTGATAGTACTATTGTAGTGATGCTTTATGATTTTTTTAGCATTTACATAATATTCCTTCACCTTTTCTTTATATTTTTGTGCTGATTTGTATTAAGGTGTATTTGGTAAGCAACAAATAGTTAGGTTTTGTTATTTGCCCCAATCTGAGGATTTTTGAATAGGGCATTGTAACTCCTTTACATATTCTTGTTAAAACAGATATATTTTATATATTTTTTTTATCATCTTGTTTCATTAACTTTCCTTTTTCTACTTTTTCTTACCTTTTAGGGGGTCCTTTTCTATTTATGGTATATTGTTTCTTTCTTCTTAGCTTCTCCATTGTTTCGGGAAGTATGTATTTATTTTAAATTCTACATTGCTTTTGTAACAAAAAGCATTTTCTAACTTGTTTTGTCTAAGTTTTAGAGAAGGGAGTAAACAATATCTTTTGACTTTTTCTTCCTGGAGTCAAGGAACTTCACTCCTTAACTCATCTTTTATTCCTGGCTTCCATTCTCCAGTCTTATTATAGATGTTATTTCAGGTTTTGATCCAGATTTTAACTGTAAGATATTCTTACATTACATATTTCTCTTAAATAATAATAAATATTTATTAATTAAAAATTTTTGATGTCAATAATTTAAAAAAATGTTCAGCCCTGACACAAAGGACTGGATAAACATCCATGAAGAAGATTCTAAACTTTATAATCTAGTAGGTGTTGGAGACAAGTAAGTAGGTGATCATAATATATCAACTAGTGGCCTAAGTTCTGTGATTGGGTTGGTAAGAAGGTGCTGTAGGGGCACCTGGGAGAGACCCTAACCCGCTTTTGATGGGTCAAAGAAGGTATTCTTAATCCTCACAACCTTCAATTAGGAGAAGAAATGGCTCCCCACATTTTTTAGTTTCCTTTACCTAATGGAGACATTCTCCAGATTTCTTCTGACTTCTTTGTTCTCAAGTAAACCTACAGGAATAGAGGAAGAACTCAGAACATCTTTGAGGCACAACTGTTTCAGAGGCATTATGCCAAGTGCTTTACATTAGTCATATCTTTTGAAGGTCATAACAACCCTGTGTGAAAGATACTCTTTTTCCACTTCACAGATAAAGTAACTGAGGCTCAGAAAGGTTAGGTAATTTGCTTTTCAATGCATGACTGGAAAGTGATTCCGATCCAAGCCTGGATGGCCTCAGAGCCCCTTCCGCTATAAGCTGCTGAGACTGAGTGTTTGAGTCTTGACAGGGTTCTTATTTTTGGAGGTAGGGCCCAGGAGTTTGATGCATCAGTTTCGGTATAGGAAGCACTTCTTGTTTTGTGGGGGAGGAGTTTTGTGTGTGTGTGTGTGTGTGTGTGTGTGTGTGTGTGTGTGTGTGTGTGTGTGTATGTGTGTGTGTGTTAGAGGGGATGGTAACAAGATTCTTCCTATCTCCTGGTGCCTGAGACTCATTGAATTTGATATGAGGAATATAGATTGTTGCCTTTTTTAGAAAACTGGGACATTCCCATCATGGTAAGAATTGGTGGGAGTTTCATTCCTTTCTTCACCACTTTTTAGGCTACCAACATTGGTTTTGAGTCCCTGCCTCTTTGGAATAATTTTGTTTCCAACTCAGCTGTTTTCTTGACCATAATTTCCCTTACAGGCCAGATATGCAGGAAGGTATTTCTTTGAGAGCCTTCACTGTGACTCCTGGGGATGGTGGGGGGAGACCATTTGTGGTATGGACCACAACAGAACACTTCTCTTCTGGCTTCACAGTGAGCTGGCCAACTTCTATGCCCTCCCCCCACCAAAAATGTCCCTGTGTGTTGCCACAGAAAACTGCTCTGTCAGTTCAGTTCCTTGTCTTACAGAAGGGCTGATTTTAACCCTGCCTGGAGACTCTCCTTTCTTTGCTGTTATTCCTGTTAACCTGATGGTTTGCTAGTAATCAATTCTAATGAGTCCAACAGCAATCTCACCTTCCCTCCTCTGGTAAACATGGCCCTGGGTGTAAGTGTTACATTGCAGTATCTTTCTTTCTCCACTGGAGACCAGTACCTTTGTAATGAGTTGATAGGCAGCTGAGCTGTCATAGGAAGAACCTGGGCATCCTACTCCTTCAGATCCTCCATCATAAAGGCTTTCTGGAAGAACTGACCTTTGAGCTCAGATCGGATCTGAAAGGTGAACTGAGGAAGCAGAAGAGCTGGGGAGTGGGGTGGGTGGCACAGGGAGGCAGGTAGGAGCAGAGAAGAGTGTGTCAGACCAAGGCAGCTCCTGCCCCACAGGATTTTTGGAGGGATTCATGAGGAACATGCCATGCACTTGTCAGTGGCTAGGTCCCCACCTGGGTATCTATTGCGACTAGTGCTCCTGTGCCTGGCATCTGTGTATCTAGAGAAAATTGCAATTGTTTTGAAATTTTACCTCTAGAATTTTGGGGATGAAAAGGTCCTCTTTGGGGAGGGATCATTTGTTCGTTCATGCATTCGTGGAGAGTGTGTGGGACACAAAGAAAGGAGGGCCAGTCCTGCCAGGAAGGCAACGACTCTTCAGTGTGTAACACATTTTGCTCCAATCTGATAGGGCACTATCATGCTTCTATACACAGGGGGTAAATGTCATCCTGGCACACTAGTTTATCACTTACAAGCATCTTTCAGATCCATTTTCTCATTTGAATGATTATAGCAGTCATTTTATAGACAATGAAGCAGATATTGAGATGTTAAACAATGTGCTGGGGGCGCACAGCAAGAAAATGGCAGAGACGGGACTGAAATTCAAGACTCCTGACTGCCAGTCTTATCTTTTTGGCCGCTGGAAGGATCAAACTCTTTTGATCTGGGGGGGTCTTCACTGCCCCGGAGGATTCATTCATTCATTCCTGCCTCCATATTCCAGGCATCACACTTGGCTTTGAGGAGCCTGCCGGTCTTCAGTCAGGTGGTCAGGCTTGGTGGGGGCTGCACACCCCGTGCCTTGAGAAAGGCATGCAAACTGCTGGAAAGGCATGAGGCAGTGGGGGCAGTAGAGGAGCAAGGAGAGCGCCTGGCAGTGGGTGATGGGCCGGGCTGAGCCAACTCCCAACAGCGCTCAGGCTGAGCGCTTCTCCTTGGCTCCCTTAATCACTGGGGCCGAAGCACCGTGGCTTCTGGGGGCCAGCTTCAGCGCTTCCCCAAATCTACCCTCTCCCCTCCCCAACCCATCCAACTGGGCAGAGGCTGCAGTCTTCTCACAACCGCTCTGAGCTCAGCAGTGGCAGCCTGCTCTGGTCCCCTGTGACTGCCCTGTCTCCAATTTGGTAGAATATGCTGTCCCGAAAGAGTATCTGGAACTTCAGCATCTGGCTTTGGGCGAGGTAGTTAACCACTCTAGCCCTCTGTTTCCTCATCTGAAAGGTAGAGGATTATTAGTGCCATGTCATGGGACTAAATGAGATAATACACATAAAAGGCTTAGCTCAGAGGCTAGCATATAGATGGTAAGAACTGGTGGGAGTTTCATTCCTTTCTTCACCACTTTTTATCCTAGATAACTAAAATAAATAAATAAATAAATAAATAAAAAATACAGGTTCCTGGGCCCACTTTTACTGATTTTGACTTAGTTATACTAATAGTTAACAATTATCAGTGTCTTACTGTGTCCCAGGAAGGCCCCATTCTAAGTACTTTGCATGGGTTATCTCACTTCCTCTTCACAACAACCCTATAAAGTAGGTACTATTATAATATGATGTTCAGTTTACATGCCAGGAAACTCAGGCTAAAATAGATGAGGCAGTTTGCCTGAGTTCACGTAGCTAGTAAGTGTGTGGCGTCAGGATTTGAAACCATTAGTCTGACTTCAGGACCTGGATCCTGCTCTCCACCTCTATACTACTTACGAGGGCTGCTTCTGAGGCTGGGGGATCTACTTTTGTCACCATATCCTTTTGATTCAGAAACATATGGTCTGTGGATAATGCTTTAAGAAACACTGTGAAGGCTATTAATCTGTCTCCTTCAGCCTCAGCCTCTAGCATCCCCCATGTGCTCAGGGAGCTGGCTTCCTATGACCCATCTCTGGCTACTGCCTCTCACCTGACAGGCATTTGTGCCCACAAGTGCTTGACGACAGTTTATGCAGAGGCTTCTGGGAGCGGGAGTTGACAACTCCATTTGTCTGTGGCCAGAGCCTGCAGGTGTCTTTTCTTTCTACACCCTTTCCTGTGTTTCCACTTTACTTTGTGCTGTGGCCTTTGGGGTTCCCTGCTTATCACTTCCTGTCCTGCTGTTTCCCTTTGGAGTTGGGTCCCTCCTGTTTACCTATCCCAACTACCTGGTACACCTGAGGGAGGAGAGCTGGAGGGAGGGTGGGTGGAGGGCTACCTAAGGTCTCTGCTGAAATCTCTTCCCATAGTGAGAATGGTTACCAAAGCATTATTTGTGGATTCATGTTTCTTGGATACTTGGAATATTTGGTTGCTTTGGTACCCTGGGATACCCTTTTCCCTTGGGGCATGGTATATATATGTGGCCCTGGGAGGGAATGGAAGAGAGATACAGGGGTTCTGACAAGTCCCTTAGAAACCTAACTTTAGACACAACAATTGAGGGAGGTTGATACCACCCTTCTGTCTGGTCACATCTCTTCTCCATTTAAAATGGATTAATGGCTTCCAATTGCCTTGAGGCAGAGTCCAAAAATCCTAATCAGTCCTCCAGAGTCCTACATGAGTTGGCCCTGCCTACCTCTCTGGTCTTTGTTTGCCCATTCTCTGTTTATTCAAAGTCTTCTGGCACTTCGACCTTCCTTCCAGTCTTTGGATGTGCTGGACTCCTTACCCCAGCAATGTTGTGTATTGTTTCCTCAGCTTGTAATCTCCTCCTCCCATGACCAGCTTACTTCTACTTTAGCCCTTAATGAAAATGTCACTCAGGATGGCCTTTCTTGACCATCCAGGGTAAGTGAGGACCCCCATCATGACACGACATATTTTTGCCATTTAGCACTTACCACGTCGTTATTTAGGATAATTATTTGTTTGACATCTGAGTTCCCCGTTAGATAGTCAGTTCCATGCAAGCATGGCCTATGTTTGCCTTGCACAATTCTGTGTTCCTAGTATTTAGCATTGTGCCTCGCACACAGTGGGTGCTCAAGAGCTGAAAAAATGAGTCACAGGGAGGTCGGGGTCCTGGAGCATCTTCAGAGCTACTGAGTGGGTCTGAGGACAGCTGGAGGCATGTGATATTGTGGTGCTGCCAGAAGGCTTTCTTCCAGGGATCTTCGGTGAGTTCCTCAAAAAGAGCTGGGCAGAACCATAGCAGCCAGGGTAGGGGAAAACCTAGGAGCTAGGAAGCCAGGCCTTTTCCAAGAATGTACTTTTGTAAGTTGGTTTCAGAACAACAAAGGTTATCCCAAGAAATAGAAACTTATTTCTCTGTAGGAGCAGTAGGTATACTCCTCGGGCTTATACTATGATGGTCAAAGCTGAAAGGAAACTTAGAGATGTCTAATTTCACAGATACTGAGCCCGGAACTCAGAGAGGGAAAGCACCTCATTCAAGAGAGACCATAACCAGATTTCTTGTCTTTCAGACCAGTTCTTATTTCATTACAACATACTGCACTTTGATTTGGGACCACTGTTGGAGGTGAAAAGAAATCATTAGAAAATGAATGTTTCCTGAAATATCACCTGCAATTTATTGCACTCAGAATTTCACACTGATAAATAACCTCTTTCTCATTAACATGCAGGCTCCCTACAATTAGCACTCTCATTTGCACTATGTAAACAGCTTCTAACTGTGCCTTTTACCTCTTTGTTCAAACAAAGATTTCTGTTAGCCAAGAAACAAGAAGGAAATTAGTAGCAGGTGAGAGCTTATTTTTAATTATATTGAGATTGACTGTTGTTCTCCAAATCTTCTCTAATTCCCCCAAGATATTTATTTGCAGACCAAATAATCTATTTCAATCTATTAAAGCAGCAGCCATTTCTGATCTTTATTTACTAAATGAAAACACAAATGGCAGCAGTAGATTTCTGGCTTGGTGCCAAGAGAGGCAGCTTTGGGGGATGGAGCTTGCATCAAGCTTTGATCTGAGAAGTGTAGCAATCACAGTGCAGTAGTAAGTACAGAAGACGTAGAAGAGCACCAGTTGGGCATGGGATGGGCTTAGAGTCCCAAAGTCAAGGCTTTCTCAGTGGTAACTCCCAAGGTCTACGAAGTCAAGTTTATGTTCTTTAGCAGAAGAATTTTAGCCTGTCACCAAGAATGAGAAACTTTGTGTCTGCCAGTGATGAAGGGACTGGCTTATAGCCAGTCAGTCTTACGGTCAGAACATTTCAAAGAATATCTATTGCAGCTTCTCACTAAGGGCAAGAATCCCTTTTGAAATATCTGGCCACTGATGTTGCAGCAGCTCACCGTTTCACTTGTTAATGTATTCTGTTCTGAAATTTGTCTTCCCCTAATTGACGTCTTGTCTCCAGTAACTTTCACACGTTGGGGAATCCATACTGAAAGAAATAAACTTCTCTTTTACATGACAATTCTGTGTTACCTTGTACATCTGAAGACCGGGGCCTGTCCCTTGAACTTGCTCCAGTCTGCGTTTACCATTGTTTCCAGGCCCCTTATACTCTGGTTGGTTTCCTTTGGACATGCTATAGGTGGTGAAGGCCTCCTACAGTGAGCTGTCAAGGATTGAAAACAGTGCACCAAGCATTATCTGATCAGTGCACAGACAGTGTAAAGCTGGACACCCTGACAGCCAAAGGCCATGCTTCTCGCTGGGGTCTCACTCTGCACACTGCCCTCTTGCAAGTTTTCATCTGTTTGAGGAGCGCATTAGAATACTCTAGATTTCTTTTTAAAACCTACCGTTCCTTCCTTGAAATGGGAAAGCACTCTCTGATGAAGAGTCAGTTATCACATCTGAGTATATTTTATTTAGCATTTCTGAGCTATTTCCATTAGTTGTTAAATAATTTACATCTTATAAAACATTTCATTTTACAAAGAACTTTCGCAATAACCCCAAGAGACGCGGAAGGTCAGGATTGTTACCCCCTTTTCACAAATCAGGAAACTAGACCCACAGAGGTAATGACTTATGGAATGCCATACAGAGTTGGGATTCCAACCCCCATTCTCTGGCTGTAGGTTCACGCCTTGTTGTCACTACATCACAGCTGGCTCTCTTTAGCAGATAATTGGGTTGAGAGGGAACAAGTGAGCTCATAAAGCAGCTGAACACGCCTTGGTTCCTCCACTTTGTCAAGTTTAGCAGTCCTTCTGGGCCCTTTATCCTCTGTCATTTGTCCAATGAGTAGGTGGACGGAAGCCCCATCATTGATATGAAGTTGTAAAATGCGAGATTCGCCCCCATTTATAAGCTGAATAGAGAAGGTGACTTTCTGAAATTTAAGGTAAAGTTTGAATTGGAATTATTTATATTGCACTAATTTGTAATTTATGCGTTGACTATTTCTATGTGACTTAATTTGAAGTTACATTTGAAAAGAATACTTCGAGAACCTAATAATAGAAAGGGAAACAATTGTACCTAGAAATCTAAACCAGGAAGAGTTACTATCAGCTTTCAGTTTCCTGGTGTCCACAGCGAGAATGGAAACACAGTGGGTTACTAAACTCTCCTTTTCTTGTAAAAGGAAGCAAAGAGTTAGAAAGAAGTGACACCTACACCAACTGGAATCTCTCCCTTTCATCATTATATAAACAATTCTGAACAGCAGAATGATCCATGACTTCAATCGCAATTTACAAACTGCTGGAGATTCCATTCAGGTGGTCTGAGAATCTACCCTTTGAAACCGCTCCCAGATGCTTCTGGTAATCAACCAAGTTAGGGAACTACTTAGGGATGCTCATTAGAAATGCAGATTTCTGGCTCTGCCCCAAAGATCCATGTGCCCCGGATTCTTACCTCTCTTGCTAGGCTTTTGATTAGAGCAGTAGTTTGTAAAGCTAATAATTGAGGCTCTTTAAGTGAGGTCTAGAAGGCAGGGCATTCTTTCTTTCTTTTTTTTTTTTTTAAAGATTTTTTTTGATGTGGACTAGACCTTTTTTTTTTGTTTTGTTAAAGTCTTTATTGAATTTGTCACAATATTGCTTCTGTTTTATGTTTTGGTTTTTTGGCCACGAGACATTTGGGATCTTAGCTCCCCGACCAGGGATCAAACCCTCACCCCCTGCATTGAAAGGCGAAGTCTTAACCACTGGACCGCCAGGGAAATCCCAAGGGCGTTCTTCAGAGCAGCAAGGAAGCAGCAGCAATGACGTTTTCATCTGACAGTTAGGGATTTGGATTTGTAACCTCACCAAGACAGAGGATCACTCCTCCTTTTCGTGGACCAGTAAGGATTACCTAAAACATGTCTTACTTAGGTAGCAGTTTGGATTCTGATCAGTTGCTCAAGGCTTTTACGGCTGAAGGGTTTTATACCACAAGGCACAGGAGAAACAGTTTCATCCAGGAGGATTTTGGAAGAGGGTCTTGTCAGTCACCTGGCTGTTGACAGAAGAAGCTTATTAGGGATCCTATGGAGTGTTTGATACTGTGTAGTACTGTAGTTATACGGTCCCTCTGTACAGCTCAATGCAGCTCTGCATAGCGCGATAAATTTACCTGTTGGAGTTATTTAATGTTGTGCATCTGAATGCTGAAGAATGTCTGCACATAAGAATTAACGTCAGTCTTGGACATGATAAATATGATTCTAGTGGCTCCTCTGAGAAGCTTCACTAGGGTACCGTTTTATTGTCTGCTGTCTCAAAGGCTTAAATCTTTTTTTCTGTCTTCAGTTCATAGGATAAAAACATGTGACATCTCTGGGATTTATATAGGCAGATTTGGCAGCTCTTTCACTTTTTACTTGGACTGTCAGATATAAATCAACGTTACAGCACTCTTTCCAAGAATGTGTTAGAATGTGCATGTGTTTGGGGAGCAGACATGGTATTTCTATTATAATTTTGTTTGTTAGGTGTGATCGGAATTGTTTGGCTTTGTTTTATAACATTCACAATTTGTGGTTATTTAATTGGTTCTCTTCTGTTATCCCTACCCAGTGACTGTCGAGTTCTTTTTTTGTGTGCCTCTGTGTCATTCCTGCCCGGAAGTCCCACCCCTCCCTCCCATCCATTAAGACTAACTTTGGCACCACTTTCTTTCTTTTTTTTTTGCGGTACGCGGGCCTCTCACTGGTGTGGCCTCTCCCGTTGCGGAGCAACAGGCTCCGGACGCGCAGGCTCAGCGGCCATGGCTCACGGGCCCAGCCACTCCATGGCATGTGGGATCTTCCCGGACCGGGGCACAAACCCGCGTCTCCTGCATCGGCAGGCGGACTCTCAACCACTGCGCCACCAGGGAAGCCCACCGTTTTCTTGATAAAGGCTTTTCTAGTATCTCTACCCTATATTGATCTTTCCTTAAACTTCTTCATAATTTGTTGTCCTTATCATTTTACTGTACATTTTCTAGTTATTAACCATCAATCCAGCACTTTATTTTAAATTGCTGTTGGCCAACAGTTTCACATGTGTGTCTCATTTTCCCAAATAGATTTTGAGCTCACTGTGGATAGAGTCCATATCTTATGTATCTTTTTTTATATCACTCCCTCCCCAGTTGTATGTACCCATGCTGGGCACATGCAGATGTGACTTAGTTCAGGCTGCTTTGAAAAAAATACCATACACTGTATAGTTAAAACAATAGAAATTTATTTCTCACAGTTCTAGAGGGTGGGAAGTCCAAGATCAAGGTGCTGGGTGATTTGGTTCTGCATGAGGGTCTGCTTCCTGGCTGTCTTTTTCTTGTATCCTCAGATGTTGGAAAGCAAAGAGAGGACGCAAGTCCTCTTGTGTCTCTTCTTATATGTGTACCAACCCCACCATGAGGACTCCACTCTCAAAGGCCCCATCTCCAAATACCATCACATTGGGGGTTAGAGTTTCAAGATACGAATTTTGAGGAAACATAAACATTCAGTCCATAGCAAGATGCTTAGCAGGATGATTGATTGTTTTACAACCTCACCACTACAGTTGGTGAAGATTTCTATTTTCAAAATCAATTGAAGGAGCAACAAGGACCATTTGATTATGAGCCCCACAAAGGCAAGAACCATGTATGCTCTATTTGTCATGGCATCTCCAGTATACATCCTCAACAACTTGAACAGTTGCTGAATTAATCACTTGAATGACTTTTGTCTAAATCTGATCTCACATTTCACATGAATCTTATGTGCAGAAATGGAAAGCAAGGTATTTATTTCTGTCAAGGTAGACGCTCCTGGAGTTTGAGATGAGCTGGAGCCTATTCTTCTCTTGCCACTTTCTAAGCCCATCCCTCCCTGACACATCCCCAAATGGACAAAACAAAAGAGGCAAAGGGGAAGCTTTGATTCTATGCCATTATGAGGACAGTATCTTGTGCCTTGACGAAACCCCCAATAAAGTCTCTAAACATTTGGACTTTCCTGCACCCCATAGAATGTTAAATCCTTTTATATCCTCCCAGTATACAGTATTAAAGTAACAATATGAAAGACGAAAGTAGTCAGCTACATCTTTGGTTTCTATGGCAAAGGCTTAAGAAGTGACAATGACAAGAGTGGGGGTAAACCTTTCCCCTTTCAGAGCCTCAGTTTCCTTCCTTTCAAAATGAGAAGGCTGGGCCACGGACCTTCGAAGTGCAGGTGGGCCCTCCATTCTGTGCTAATGATAACAATCCAGGTAATTTACCATTCAGTTTTGAGGTCACATTGCTAAGAGCACATCCAGGTGGTGTGTCAGGTTCTTAAGTTCTTAATTCTTGTCCTTTGGGAGACGAGAGGGAGAAAGTTCAGCCTTGTTCCCATGACCTCATACGCTGTGTATCAAAGGCCTCAGAGACTTTTTTGGCTGCCTGCCAATTTTCTTGGTCGTTTTTACTTCCCAGCTTTGTCTGTGTGCACAAGGACCTCAGTGAAGCCCCAAGAGACATCATTGCCCAACATGAGGGAGCGAAAGTCTTCTCTGAAGCCATCGAGGACTGGCTCTGTTCTAATAGTGCTGGGATTTTGCCTCTGATCATTTGACATGTTCTTAAATTGGAATTTATAGGAGCTCCTTTCCCCAGTCCTAGGATCCAGAGGTAGAAATGGATGAAAGAGAAGGCCCACTCTCTTTTCTTAAAATCTCAGTGCTGGCAGATTACTCAAGCACACCTTTGCTTATTAAACTTCTTTTTTAAAGGTCCTCAAAAAATTAATCACAGAAATGCAGGATGTGGGACATATACAATCCTCATTCACTCATTCATTCAATCAATACCTGAGCGCTCACCATGTGCCAGTTGTTGAGATAAGCATTCTATTGGTTTGCCAGGGCTGCCATAACAAAATACCACAGACTGGATGGCTTAAACAACAGAAAGTTATTTTCTCACAGTTTTGGAGGCAGGGAAGTTCAAGATCAAGGTGCCAGCTGCGTTGCTTTCTTCTGAGGTCTCTCTCCTAGGCTAGCAGACAACCACCTTCTTGTCCTCACTCAGTTGTCCCTTAGTCTGTGTGTTGCCTGTGTTCTAATCTCCCCTTCTTATAAAAACTCCAGTCATATTGGATTAGGGTCCACTCATATGACCTAATTTTATCTTAATTTCTTCTTTAAAAGCTCTAACTTCAAATAAAGTCACATCGTGAGGTACTGGGGATTCGTACTTCAGCATGCAAATTTGGGAGGGAACACACCGCAACACAACACAAAATTGTGACTTAGTGGCAGATATAATAATAATGAAAATAAGATTTCAGCTGACAGGGAAGTCAACATGATTTAACTGACTGCCTAACGTTATGGCAATCTCAAGCTGTGTGACCAGATATATGACACAATATATGTTCTGTTAATCAGTTTCCACTTAATTGACTTCTTGGATTCATGTATTCTCTTGATTACTTTGGTGGCTATGCCAACCAAGGCCCACAGCATGCTGCATGCTGGTAGCCGGGGGGGGGGGGGGGTTCTTTTTTTTTTTTTGAATTTTATTTTATTTATTTTTTTATACAGCAGATACTTATTAGTCATCCATTTTATATACCTCAGTGTATACATATCAATCCCAATTTCGCAATTCATACCACCACCACCACCACCTCCATGCTGCTTTCCCCCTTTGGTGTCCGTAAGTTTGTTCTCTACATCTGTGTCTCAATTTCTATCCTGCAAACCAGTTCATCTGTACCATTTTTCTAGGTTCCACATATATGTGTTAATATACGATATTTGTTTTTCTCTTTCTGACTTACTTCACTCTGTATGACAGTCTCTAGATCCACCCACGTCTCAACAAATGACTGAATTTCGTTCCTTTTTATGGCTGAGTAATATTCCATTGTATATATGTACCACATCTTCTTTATCCATACATCTGTCAATGGACACTTAGGTTGCTTCCATGACCTGGCTATTGTAAATAGTGCTGCAATGAACATTGGGATGCATGTGTCTTTTTGAATTATGGTTTTCTCTGGGTATATGCCCAGTAGTGGGATTGCTGAATCATATGGTAATTCTGTTTTTAGTTTTTTAAGGAACCTCCATACTGCTCTCCATAGTGGCTATATCAATTTACATTCCCACCAACAGTGCAAGAGGGTTCCCTTTTCTCCACACCCTCTCCAGCATTTGTTGTTTGTAGATTTTCTGATGATGCCCATTCTAACTGGTGTGAGGTGATACCTCATGGTAGTTTTGATTTGCATTTCTCTAATAATTAGTGATATTGAGCAGCTTTTCATGTGCTTCTTGGCCATCTGTATGTCTTCTTTGGAGAAATGTCTATTTAGGTCTTCTGCCCATGTTTTGATTGGGTTGTTTATTTTTTTAATATTGAGCTGCATGAGCTGTTTATATAATTTGGAGATTAATCCTTTGTCCGTTGATTCATTTGCAAATATATTCTCCCATTCTGAGGGTTGTCTTTTCGTCTTGTTTATGGTTTCCTTTGCTGTGCAAAAGCTTTGCAGTTTCATTAGGTCCCATTTGTTCATTTTTGTTTTTATTTCCATTACTCTAGGAGGTGGATCAAAAAAGATCTTGCTGTGATGTATGTCAAAGAGTGTTCTTCCTATGTTTTCCTTTAAGAGTTTGATAGTGTCCGGTCTTACATTTAGGTCTCAAATCCCTTTTGAGTTTATTTTTGTCTATGGTGTTAGGGAGTGTTCTAATTTCATTCTTTTACATGTAGCTGTCCAGTTTTCCCAGCACCACTTATTGAAGAGACTGTCTTTTCTCCATTGTATATCCTTGCCTCCTTTGTCATAGATTAGTTGACCATAGGTGTGTGGGTTTATCTCTGGGCTTTCTATCCTGTTCCATAAATCTATATTTCTGTTTTTGCGCCAGTATCATATTGTCTTGATTACTGTAGCTTTGTAGTATAGTCTGAAGTCAGGGAGTCTGATTCCTCCAGCTCTGCTTTTTTCCCTCAAGACTGCTTTGGCTATTCGGGGTCTTTTGTGTCTCCATACAAATTTTAAGATTTTTTGTTCTAGTTCCATAAAACATGCCATTGGTAATTTGATAGGGATTGCATTGAATCTGTAGACTGCTTTGGGTAGTATAGTCATTTTCACAATGTTGATTCTTCCAACCCAAGAACATGGTATATCTCTCCATCTGTTGGTATCATCTTTAATTACTTTCATCAGTGTCTTATAGTTTTCTGCATACAGGTCTTTGTCTCCCTAGGTAAGTTTATTCCTAGGTATTTTATTCTTTTTGTTGCAATGGTAAATGAGAGTGTTTCCTTAATTTCTCTTTCAGATTTTTCATCATTAGTATATAGGAATGCAAGAGATTTCTGTGCATTAATTTTGTTTCCTGCTACTTTGCCAAATTCATTGATTAGCTCTAGTAGTTTTCTGGTGGCATCTTTAGGATTCTCTATGTATAGTATCATGTCATCTGCCAACAGTGACAGTTTTAGTTCTTCTTTTCCAATTTGAATTCCTTTTATTTCTTTTTCTTCTCTGATTGCCATGGCTAGGACTTCCAAAACTATGTTGAATAATAGTGGTGTAAGTGGACATCCTTGTCTTGTTCCTGATTTTAGAGGAAATGCTTTCAGTTTTTCACCATTGAGAATGATGTTTGTTGTGGGTTTGTCATATATGGCCTTTATTATGTTCAGGTAGGTCCCCTCTATGCCCACTTTCTGGAGAGTTTTTATCTTAAATCAGTGTTGAATTATGTCAAAAGCTTTTTCTGCATCTGTTGAGATGATCATATGGTTTTTATTCTTCAATTAGTTAATATGGTGTATCACATTGACTGATTTGCGTATATTGAAGAATCCTTGCATCCCTGGGATAAATCCCACTTGATCATGGTGTATGGTCCTTTTAATGTGTTGTTCGATTCTGTTTGCTAGTATTTTGTTGAGCATTTTTGCATCTATGTTCATCAGATATATTGGTCTGTAATTTTCTTTTTTTGTAGTATCTTTGTCTGGTTTTGGTATCAGGGTGATGGTGGCCTCCTATATTGTGTTCGGGAGTGTTCCTTCCTCTGCAATTTTTTGGAAGAGTTTGAGAAGGATGGGTGTTAGCTCTTCTCTAAATGTTTGATAGAATTCACCTGTGAGCCATCTGGTCCTGGGCTTTTGTTTGTTGGAAGATTTTTAATCATAGTTTCAATTTCATTACTTGTGATTGGTCTGTTCATATTTTCTGTTTCTTTCTGGCTCAGTCTTGGAAGTTTATACCTTTCTAAGAATTTGTCCATTTCTTCCAGGTTGTCCATTTTACTGACATAGAGTTGCTTGTAGTAGTCTCTTAAGATGCTTTGTATTTCTGCAGTGTCTGTTGTAAATTCTCCTTTTTCATTTCTAGTTTTATTGATTTGAGTCCTCTCCCTGTTTTACTTGATGAGTCTGGCTAATGGTTTATCAATTTTTTTAATCTTCTCAAAGAACCACCTTTTAGTTTTATTGATTTTTGCTATTGTTTTCTTTGATTCTATTTCATTTATTTCTGCTCTGATCTTTATGATTTCTTTCCTTCTGCTAACTTTGGGTTTTCTTTGTTCTTCTTTTTCTAGTTCCTTTAGGTGTAAGGTTTGATTGTTTATTTGAGATTTTGCTCGTTTCTTGAGGTAGGATTGTATTACTATAAACTTCCCTCTTAGAACTGCTTTTGCTGCATCCTGTAGGTTTTGGATCATCGTGTTTTCATTGTAATTTGTCTCCAGGTATTTTTTGATTTCCTCTTTGATTTCTTCAGTGATCTCTTGGTTATTTAGTAACGTATTGTTTAGCCTCCATGTGTTTGTGTTTTTTACGTTTTTTTCTCTAATTGATTTCTAATCTCATAGCGTTGTGTTCAGAAAAGATGCTTGATATGATTTCAGTTTTCTTAAATTTACCATGGCTTGATTTGTGACCCAAGATGTGATCTATTCTGGAGAATGTTCCGTGTGCACTTGAGAAGAAAGTGTAATCTGCTGTTTGGGGATGGAATGTCCTATAAATATCACTTAAATCTACCTGGTCTATTGTGTCATTTAAACATTGTTTTTCCTTATTAATTTTCTGTTTGGGTGATCTGTCCATTGGTGTAAGTGAGGTGTTAAAGTCCCCCACTATTATTGTGTTACTGTCAATTTCCTCTTTTATAGCTGTTAGCAGTTGCCTTATATATTGAGGTGCTCCTATGTTGGGTGCATATATATTTATAATGTTATATCTTCTTCTTGGATTGATCCCTTGATCATTATGTAGTGTCCTTCTTTGTCTCTTGTAACATTCTTTATTTTAAAGTCTATCTTATCAGATATGAGTATTGCTACTCCAGCCTTCTTTTGATTTCCATTTGCATGGAATATCTTTTTCCATCCCCTCACTTTCAGTCTGTATGTGTCCCTAGGTCTGAAGTGGGTCTCTTGTAGACAGCATATATATGAGTCTTGTTTTTGTATCCATTCATCAAGCCTGTGTCTTTTGGTTGGAGCATTTAATCCATTCACGTTTAGGGTAATTATCAATATGCATGTTCCTATGACCATTTTCTTAATTGTTTTGGGGTTTTTATTGTAGGTCCTTTTCTTCTCTGGTGTTTCCCACTTAGAGAAGTTCCTGCAGCATTTGTTGTAGAGCTGATTTGGTGGTGCTGAATTCCCTTAGCTTTTGTTGTCTGTAAAGCTCTTGATTTCTCCATCGAATCTGAATGAGATCCTTGCCAGCTAGAGAAATCTTGGTTGTAACTTCTTCCCTTTCATCACTTTAAGTATCTCATGCCACTCCATTCTGGCTTGTAGAGTTTGTGCTGAGAAATCAGCTGTTAACCTTATGGGAGTTCCCTTGTATGTTATTTGTTGTTTTTCCCTTGCTGCTTTCAATAATTTTTCTTTGTCTTTAATTTTTGCCAATTTGATTACTATGTGTCTTGGCATGTTTCTCCTTGGGTTTATCTTGCATGGGACTCTCTGCACTTCCTGGACTTGGGTGGCTATTTCCTTTCCCGTGTTAGGGAAGTTTTCAACTATAATCTCTTCAAATATTTTCTCTGGTACTTTCTCTCTCTCTTCTCCTTCTGGGACCCCTATAATGCGAATGTTGTTGCGTTTCATGTTGTCCCAGAGGTCTCTTAGGCTGTCTTCATTTCTTTTCATTCTTTTTTCTTTATTCTGTTCCGCAACAGTGAATTCCACCATTCTGTCTTCCAAGTCAGTTACCTGTTCTTTTGCCTCAGTTACTCTGCTATTGGTTCCTTGTAGTGTATTTTTCATTTCAGTTATTGTATTGTTCATCTCTTTTTGTTTATTCTTCTAGGTTTTTGTTAAACATTTATTGCATCTTCTTGATCTTTGTCTCCATTTTTTTTCTGAGGTCCTGGATCATCTTCACTATCATTATTCTGAATTCTTTTCCTGGAAGGTTGCCTATCTCCACTTCATTTAGTTGTTTTTCTGGGGTTTTATCTTGTTCCTTCATCTGGTACATAGCCTTCTGCCTTTTCATCTTGTCTATCTTTCTGTGAATGTGGTTTTTGTTCCACAGGCTGCAGGATTGTAGTTCTACTTGCTTCTGCTGTCTGCCTTCTCTTGGGGGTTCTTCTCTAGTGTGTTCAGGCACTTGTGCCCCATCCAGATGGGCCCATACCCACCAAGAATCACTTGCATTTATTCACAAATATGGAAATGCCATTTATACTTTTTATTGTAATTATAGAATTTAATCGTATATTATGTAAACAAATGAAACATGAGAGCAAAAGAGAGTTGTTTCTATTGGAAATGTTTTAGAAACACTTGATAATGTTTAGCCACTAAAAGAATTGGTGTCAGTGAGGGTGTGGAACAGATGTGGTTCAAGCCCTGGCTCTGCTCCTTTCTAGCTGGTAATTTTGAACATTTTACTTTACTCCTGCAGGACAGTAACATGATTGTTGAGAGCAAGGACTCAGTCAACTATAAAAGACTAGAAGGATTTTGTACTCAGAATCTGTACACTTGCTTCATAAGTATCTTTAAGTTCTTAGCTTAGATTAGTTCCCTAACCTGTGAGCTGTATGAGGGCATCAAATAGGTCCATTTTTCTTACCATACCTAATGAATAGCACAGTGCCTGGCATATGACAGGTGCTCAATAAAGATTTCCTTAATGAAGGACCTCTGTTAACATTTTGGTGCATTTCCTTCCTGTATTTTTTCTATGTGTGTTATATACATGTATTATATTTTTTGAATATATTATATGTATTTTTGTTTTGTTTTTTTCCACTTAGCCTGATTACATCCTAAAAATTTTCCTAAGTCACCAGAAATTCTTAAGGAAAAAACTTTGTGATTTGGAATGATAGCTGGTCCTCTGGGAATTGTACACAGTATATACTACCTGTCTCCCTTAAGTTGAGGATTCTAAGACATCGTGGGTGTGGTTAAAGGGTTGCTGTGTCCGTGAATGGCATCCCTCATATGTATTGCTGCAGAAAAGAGGCTGCAATAGAATAGAACTGTTCTATTGGCTAGAACACTTTACAAAGAGCAGATTGGTTTACTCAGTCCTGAAGGCTACTTAGGAAGGTCACTGCCAGAGACCAGGAAACTAAATAATTCTTACCTCCTGAAATGACTCTCTCCTATTTAGCTTCACAGAGGGGTTTACATGTACCAGAAACTTGACATGTCTAAAACTTTCTTATCCCTCTGTGTTACCCCGGGCATTTAAGAGCACCACCAGTCTCTTAGTCATTCAAGCTACAAACTTCAGGTTCCTCTGTGACTTGTCCTTTTCCCTCCACACTGGATAGGTCCTGCCAGTGCAGTCTCTGAGAACTCTCTTGAATCCCCCGCCCCCACCATCATCACCACCATTCTCTATTAACCATGACCTTGTCCTCTCTCAGACCTTCATCACTGGGACTTTTGCAGCATCCTCTTCATTGGGTTGGTTACTTCCTGCCTCACCCACTTGTCATTCATTCTTTACATTCTAGTGAGTTTTTTCCTACTCAATGCAGATTGATTCATATTGTTTTTTAAATTTTCTGCTCAAAATCCTTTGAGGGTTTCCCTTGCCATGGAACAGAGTTCTAACTCTTTACGTTCAGGGCATTTTACTCCAATTTATATTTCCACTCTATTTTTCTAATATAAAAAATTTTAAATAATTTTTTAAAAGGGCATTTTTTTTATTACGGAAAGGCAGACATAGACAAACTCCTGCTCTGCCCCTTTCTGGGTGGTAATTTTGGGCACATTACTTAACCCCTACAGAGCAGTAACATGATGAACTCAAGAGCCCCTCCACCCTGCTTCACCGCTTAGTGGTGGTAAGACCTTAGGCAAATGACTTAAACACTCTAGAACTCAGGTTCCTTTTCTCTGAAATGGGCTTTGCACCTGAACAGTTGAATTGTTTTGAAGAGTAAGTGAACTAATGAATGTGTAGGTTTTAGAATAGCATCCAACACATGGTAAGTACTAGATAGGTGTTTGCTATTATCTTGTGAGACCTGGTTTCCACATCTGTAAAATGGGGATAGCATTACCCATGTATCCCACAGGAGTATTTTATAATTAAATAAAATGATATGAGATCGTCTATGTGAAAACACCTAGAACAACCTCTGGAAGATGTTCAGTTCTCTCTCTTGTCCAGACCTCAACTTAGAATTTAGTTCCACCTCTTGGGGTCTGCTACAGCCCTTTTTAAATGGTGCTAATACAGCACCAATCACTCTGTATTATAATTATATAATTTTATATACAGGCATACCTCAGAGATATTGTGGGTTTGGTTCTAGACCACCATAGTACAGTGATTATTGCAATAAAGTGAATCACAAGATTTTTATGGTTTCACCGTGCAGATAAGAGTTGTGTTTCCACTAAACTGTAGTCTATTAAGAATGCAATAGCATTATGTCTTAAAAAACAATATACATATCTTAGTTAAAAATACAAAACAGAAAAACAATTAAAATAGTAACATCAAAGATCACTTATCACAGATCACCATAACGAATATAATAATAATGTTGTGAGAATTACCAAATGTGGCACAGACACAAAGTAAGAAAATGCTCTTGGGAAGATGGAGCTGATAGACTTGTTCCCCGCAGGGTTGCCACAAAACTTCAATTTGTAAAAAACGCAGTATCTGCAAAACTCAATAAAACAAAGTGCAATAAAAGAAGGCATGCATATATATATTCTCTCTATGTAAAGAATATATATGTAGAGGAGGCTGTGTATCATTAATTTCCATATTACTAACTCGTGACTCAATACCAGGCGCAGAAGGATGAGGCAGTATAGGTAATGATTCCAAATGCAGCCTCTTGAGTCAGACAAATGTAGGTCCAAATCTCAGCTCTGCTTCTTGCTAGCTGTATGTAGGATCCTGGACAGGTTACTTGCCTCTCTGCTGATACTACCCTCCATATAGGGCTGGTTGAGGACTGGGCAAAGTAATTGAACATACAGCACAGTGACCTGATCCTAACAAGAACTCAATAAATCCTGTCTGGTCATAATAATTTATAGACATTTGTTAATTTTAATTATGTTAGGAATAGCATAGGTATCAATACTCTAATCAAAAATTTTTTGTTTGTTTTTTTAATTATTTTATATTATGACATTAGATAGATGTGATCCGTGAATTTACCGTTTAAGTTTCAGTTACTGGCTTTTGCCTCTTCTAGAAAGTTGAGACAAGAGGTAAGTGCTGAAATGGGAAGCTCTGTAGTGAAGGCCACAGTGAGGAGAACCTTCCCTATTTTCCTTAATAAACAACAGAGAGAGGCCACCCATGTGATAAAGGAACAACCTTTCCTATAATCTCTTTGTTGAAATTGAAGAAACGAAATGAGCACTGACGGAGATGGGTGACATCACCTTGTCATCTGCCATTCCTGAAGTACCACTTCCTCTTCTTGGGGGCATGACGACCCAACACAGAAGTGCAGCTCAGTCACTCATGGAGGGGGTGTCAGCTCTTCAGAGGTTCACTTTTAATGGAAGGGCGTCATTGCCAAACACCTGGCCCCCTGCTCTTGTGGGAGGAACAGACATAAGATTAAGAAACACATGACACCAGCATAGGAGCGGTTACTTTTCAGACAAGTTATCCGAAAGGCCTGTTACATTATGTGCTCCCTCCGTCACCCCCACACACATACACTTCAATTCAATTCTACAAAAATAAATTCTGTGTGCCACATTCGTGCTAAGCATCATTCTGGATGCTGTGGGAAGTCGTGATGGGGCAAATGCGAAGATTTCTCTGATACAGTAATGCCCTCAAGAAAGTTTATGATCTAGTAGGAAAACAGAAGTATTCTAAGGTCATGCGTACTTTGTAAAATAATGCATAATAAACTAGTGAAGGGTAAATAGAAGCCACGGACACTGAGAGGGGAGGGGTCTCCCAGGAAAAGGGAGTTAACATTTGTTAGGCAGCTATCGTGCAGCACATGTTGTGCTAGGAATTTTACATATATTATATTATTTCCTCCACCGAAAAATCCAATGAGGTCAATATTATTAACTCTTTTACAACTGGCTGAGTTAAATCTCAGTGAGGTTAAGTAACTCGTCCACACCATACAGTTAGCGTTAGTCAGGGTAGCATCTAGATCCAAGGTTGCTTGATGCCAGAGTTTTGGCAGTTCCCTTTCTGCTAAAGAGGACAAGAGGTGGCTTTTGATTGGTGCTTGAAAATCATTTCAACAGGTAGAAAAAAATGGGGGAGAGGGAACAAGAAGAGATGGCTTTCACCTGAGAAAAGGGTGGTGTGTCATGAGAGAACTTAATAACCATGTTAGAAGCCCACCTGTCTCACCTGTCCCATCCAAAGCATCCATTCCGTCAAACAAATCATGCATACATTCTATGAGACAGGCGATTCGTACTAGTTACAAAGAGATATAGGTGCATGACACAGAAACCCGTGACCTCACTCATGTCATTAGTCAAAATATACCCTGTGAAATGTGCAAACAATACATAGTACAGCCAATGCCAATGTGGCACTGGTGTGTTATCGCTCATGATTATTTTACCTAAAAAGAATGACAGAGACTGAGATGACATATCATGAAAAGGCACTGGACTGGGATTTGGAGGATCTGAGTCTAGTCTTGACCCTGCTACTTCTCAACTTTGTGACTTTGGACAAGTCACATCCATTCCCTGGGCCTGAATTTCTTCATGGAAGGAGTAAAGGTTTAGTTTACATGGTTTTGAACATCTTCCTTCCAGCTCAAAGCATACACTGAGAAGCTTTGCTAAATTTACTTTGCTCTAGCAGGTTCCTTCTTCTCTTTGAAGTTTTCTCCTCCATGTCTTCCCTGAGATGGCTGATGCTCCAGTTATTGTAACCCCTCTCGGATGAGGGAGCAGAAGGTGAGGAGGGGGCAGGGAGCCAAACATAAGCTCTGTCTCTGAGAAGGAAGGTGCAGTTGGACACTGGCTCAGGGAGGCCAGTTCACTGTGGCTGGGAAACCCGAGACTGGAAGAGCTCTACGGCCCCTTGAGCTCTGACCATCTGTGTCTCCATGGATGAAAGTGACACTATGGGCCTACCTTATTCATCCAGCCAGTAACTGTGCTTACAAAACGTGACTGGTTGACCACTCCTGGGTAAGATAGAAAAGCCACTATGTCATTGTGCTTCAGCCCAGTGGAGATGACAGAGGTGGAAAACAGATTCATTTGAGGCTAAATTTAAGCATTTATTTAAATTTAGGTCATTTATTACCACCGAATCTCCAATTCTTCCCCTTTCTGTGTTTATAATAAATGTCAACTTATTCTTGGACTCCTAAATACACAAACTAAATGATATCTTCCCAGGTACTCTTTTGGAAGGCTGGTTCCCTATGTGTGTTTGCATAGCATTCCACGCTTACCTTGGACACTGGCTCTCTGTGTCATTTTGGACAAGCTACTAGCCTTGTAGTGCCAAGGTTTCCTCATGGTAAGATGAGGAGGTTTGGTTTCATTCATTAGCCTTGATTACCTCTTTTTCTTGCCATTGACCCCACATTTTAAAACATTCTCACTCTCAAAAATTTACATAAGTAACAATCTGGTTTTCCTAGTGCTTTCACATATCATAGATTGTATACCATTTCTTTTTTTTTTAATTAATTTATTCACTTATTTTTTTCTGTGTTGGGTCTTCGTTGCTGTGTGTGGGCTTTTCTCTAGTTGTGGTGAGCGAGGGCTACTCTTTGTTGCGGTGCGCGGGCTTCTCATTGTGGTGGCTTCTCTTGTTGTGGAGCACGGGCTCTAGGCTCGCAGGCTTCAGTAGTTGTGGCATGCGGGCTTCAGTAGTTGTGGCTTGCAGGCTCTAGAGCACAGGCTCAGTAGTTGTGGCACATGGGCATAGTTGCTCCATGGCATGTGAGGTCTTCCCAGACCAGGACTCGAACCCATGTCTGCTGAATTGGCAGGTGGATTCTTAACCACTGCATCACCAGGAAAGTCCCTTGTATACCATTTCTAGACAGAACTTCTGGTCACAATGAAGTACCCAGTGTGACCACACTGAGATGATACGATTCCAGATGTCAGAGAAGAAACTTAGCTTTTGACCTCACCTGGGGAACCTTACCACAGGAACACTGGTGATTTCTGGAAAGATGTTGAAAGGTTGAAAAGAGCTGGGAGAACCAAATTGCCAAAAGCATAAACAGAGCTGGGTTTAGATCCTCATTTTACCCTTTGTTAGCTATGTGACTTTGGGAAAATTACTTAACCTCTCTGAACCTCATTATTCTCATTTATAAAACGGAGATAATCATGGAATTGTATCTACCCTGCCAACCTCACAAGTGTTTTTCTTCCCTATGAATTTAAATAATACACTGGGAAATTTGTTCAAAACTGCAAAACCTGATACAAATATAAGTTGTTATTCCTAGTATTATAAATCTTCCAATTCCATATATTATTAGAATGTTTTATTGCAACTGACAGCTTTTCAGACTTAGATTCCACCATCCATCTTGTTAGATATATGAGATGATTTGCCTCATCTTTTTCTTTCCCGCATTCACAAGTGGTTCTTTTTTTAAAAAATTGTGGTAAGGTACGTATAACATAAATTTACTATTTTAACTATTTTAAAGTGTACAGTTCAGGGGCATTTCATATATTCATAATGTTGTAAAACCATCAACACTAGTTCCAGAACATTTTCATGACTCCAAGAGAAACCCCATATCCATTAAACAGCCTCCTCGCGTTATGCTTCCCCCTCCTCCTCCAGCCCCTGACAACCACTAACCTGTTTTCTGTCTGTTTAGGTTTGCCTATTCTGGATATTTCATATAAATGGAATCATACAATATGTTGCCTTTTGTGTCTGGCTTCTTTCACTTAGCGTAATGTTTCCAAGTTTCATCCATGTTGTAGCATGTAACAGTACTTCATTTCTTTTTATGGCTGAATAATATCCCATTGTATGGATGGATATATCACACAAAGTGTTTTTTAACCTTTGAGTTGTTGCCTTCTTTGAGATGCAGACTATACACATAAATACATTTTTCTCCCCACACAACTGCATGCAATTTTAAGGCATTAACAGACACCCCTGGGCCTGTTCATGTATCCCAGATTGAGAACTCTTGCTCTGGTGGGTAAAATGAAGGGAGTCAAGAGGTACAAACTTCCAGTTATAGAATAAATAAGTCATGGGAATGTAATATACAGCATGGTGAATATAGTCAACAATATGGTATTGCGTACTTGAAAGTTGCCAAGAGAGTATATCTTAAAAGTTTTCATCACAAGCAAAAGTTTTTGTAACTCTATATGGTGGTGGATGGGTAACTAGACTTATTGTGGTGATCATTTTGCAGTGTATACAAATATTGAGTCCTTATACTGTATACCTGAAACTAATATAATATTATATGTCATTTCTACTTCAATTTAAAAAAGGACTCTTGCTTGAGTAAGAGACCATTCTCTGAATCCTTCCATTCATTCATTCATTTTGATCATTCATAATTACTAATTGAGTGTAAGGCACTTTTCTATGCTCTGGGGGAAATAAAAGTAATTAACAAAGCAGACAAGAATTTCCTTTACTATGGGGCTTACTTTCTAGTGGTGGGTGACAAGCAGTGAACAAATAAATCATATGGTTTATAAGAAGGTCATAAATGCCAGAGGAGAAAGGTCACAAAGCCAGAGGAGAGGAAGGTAGGAAGTGCCGAGGAGGAGTCACTGCAATTTTAAATAGGATAGTATGGAAAACTTCACTGAGAAGGTGATCTTTGGATGAGTATTTGAAGGTGTGAGGAAGTAGCCATGGGTTCACTCTTACCTGTAGGAAGACCTGATTACCATTTGCAGATGTCTTAGCAAAGAGGCCTAAGTAATGTTCCCGTTTCCTATTACACGGGCAATTCCATCTTTAAATTATCAAGTAAGAATTCACATGGATATGGATTTCCACAAGTTTTCCTTCCAAAAAGTCTAAAGTTTACTATGTTTCATGGTAATTTAGAGCGCAGGCTTGGGAGTCAGACTCCATCTTTCCCACAGAAAATCTCTACTCCTTTCCAGAAAGTCAGTTACCACTCTTTTTTTTTTTTTTTTTTTTTTTTTTGCGGTGTGTGGGCCTCTCACTGTTGTGGCCTATCCCGTTGCGGAGCACAGGCTCCGGACGCGCAGGCTCAGCGGCCATGGCTCATGGGCCTAGCCGCTCCGCAGCATGTGGGATCTTTCCGGACCAAGGCACGAACCCATGTCCCCTGCCTCGGCAGGCGGACTCTCAACCACTGTGCCACCAGGGAAGCCCTCAGTTACCACTCTTGACAGCCTTTTCATTCGTGAAATGGTAATACTAATCCTATACATCTTATCCTTTTCTACAACACCCTATTCAATGAAATAAGGTATCTAAAATACCTAAGACACTTCCTGGAGCATAAATTTTGCTCAGTAAATGGTGGATAATTTTATTTGTTTATAGAACACTTGCTGATTGCTCTTCTCTCCTGCAGTAAAACACTTTTGCATGTTGCTTGACGATGGCGAAAAAAGGAAGTGTTTGTTGCATGAGTTGTTTCAGTCAGAAAAAGAAGGAAGTGGGGCAGTGTATTACCAGGCTTGAAGAGAAAGAGCCCAACTATTTCAGCCCCACAGATTCAAACTGTTGATGTCTCACTCTCTGTCTCTATTTTAGGAATCCTTGTGGATTTTCCTGGGATTTGAGTTCCCTGTGTCTTGCTTTGGACTCAAAAGCAGAATCTCACTTACCCTGCTCTCTCCCATAATCATTCCAGGCCTCTCATTCAGAGACTCCTTCCCTGGACTTACTTTTCACCTCCTCCTCCCCAACCTAATTGCTCACCACCCTTTACGCTCGTTTACTTTTCTTCATAGCATTCAGTACAGTTTTTTTTTTAATCCCCAGTATATAGAACAGAGCTTAGCACTAGCAGGCACTCAAGAAAGTATTTATTGAATAGGGAAATTTATTCAAAATCTCAGAAGTTATGAATTTTGTTCTTGCTGCCCATTTGATGTTAGGTGTGACTAAATGACTTACTTTGACCTGTGGACTGTGTGAGTGGAAGTGACAACAAAGGACGAGCTTGGGTAGAAGCTTAAAGAGCCAGTGCATGCTCTGTTACCTTCTCTTTCCTTCTGTCAGGCAACTGGCAATGTTTGAGAGAGTGGCTGCATTGTCATCCTGGGTCCCAGAGTGATAACCTTGAATAGAGCCCCTCCGGATTTCTCCTGATGGGCATGTAATATGAGCAAGAAACAAACCTTTGTTATTTTAAGCCACAGAGAATTGTGGGTTGTTTGTTACTGCAGCATAACCTAGACTATCCTTACTGATAAAAGTACCAACGTTATAATTTAGTCTTATTATTCTCTCTCCCCAAGAGTGGGATCTGGGTATCATTTACCTTCACATAAAAGACCCATGATTAAAAAAAAATGCATGTTGTATTATAATATTGTGTTGGGTCACATCTGACTTATTCAAAGACACCTACAGGACAACCCTTGGTCAGCTCCTATTTCACATGCATTTGAAATGGCACTGGAGAATGAGATTGAGTTTCAGAACTCAATCCCCTTCAAGGAACAGAGGTCTCACCATGTGAGACAACCCTCACCTAGCTCCAGACCCTATGCCGTTTGTTCTTCCCCAGTTTCTGCTTCACTGACCAAGTGTGTGCTGCCTCTGATCCTTTTACTTCTTTTATGTTAATAAGATAAACAATGATCTTAATACTCAGTTTCAGATTAATTGAAGTTTTAGTGTAGTGGGGAAAATAAAACCCAAAAGATGTGTAAGCAGAGAATTTTGGTTTAAGTATATACTTACTAGCACTGTGATATTGGCTAAATTGCTTAGCTTTCCTGAGCTAATAAAATTGGGATGACAATGTGAGTCCATGATCTTTTCAACCAAAATTCTTGGGGCAAGATGTATCTTAGAATCCTGAATTTTTCAGAATTTTTAGGAAGGTAATATGTTGTATATGTTACATAGATTAACACAAACCCAGCAGGACCTGCTCAACCCTCCAAAAGCAATCATATTAATATTTATGCAGCAAAATATATCGATATTTAAGTAAATAGCATAAAGACTATGAGTAGGCTCATTTTAGATAAAATCAGGCTTTGTCGTCATATGAGTTTTCCCAAACTTTTGGTATTTAGAGTTTTTAAAAAATTATGGATAATGTGTTGTGGACCTGTACCTATTTTTCATGTTGTTTTAAGGAATAGATTTTAAAAAGTGGATAAAAAAGACACTGTACAATATCACCATAAAATGAGAATTGTTATGTCCTCACAGCACAGAACTGGTAGTTCATTCAACAACGTTCAACATAACATTCAACAATAAAAATAATATTCAGTGAGCATCTACTGTGTGCTTGTCATTGTTCTAGGTACTGGTACTGATGTCATTAATGAATCAAGGATCATTTCTTCCATTCAGCCTTTCCCAGAAGGAAGTGCATGTTTCTATGCAATTCTTTCTCAAATGTGTGGGTGCATAGAGTCAGTCTTTTGATAATTTCTTAGGCTCATTAAAACACTTCATTATTTGGGGCTTTAAAAATATGTCAGATAAATTAAATTTTCTACTTTTCAGAACAACTTAGCCCTAGAAGGTCTTCTGGTGAGTCACGTTCTGAGCGGGGAAATCTGGCATTGAGGCATAATTAACATTCTGGGTTGCCCCCAGTTTCTATGGAGATAAATGTAGCCCCTCAGGGGAGGAGTGATGGATGTGTAACCTCCAAGATAACTAACTGACAGGTAAGAAATTTTCCTTTCTCAGATGCATTAATTATTCACATTCATTATGCATCAAACACTGTGAGTTTCCATTTAGAAATTGGACCAAATAGAGAAATTGCCCCCTCTCCATCCCCTGTAATCAAATCATTCCAGGGACTGCTGAGCATCTGAGTAGGTCTGCTGTTTGGTCCAGTTTAACAGCAAATGTTTGTCTATTGTCTCTGGGACATGGAATAAAGATTAAACACCTTATTGACTGCAGTAGCAAAAACTTTTGGGGCTCTCAACTTTCACAGTCCCTGATATTTTCTTATTATCGTTTCTTCCTTCTAGAATTTAAGCTTGGTAAGCACCCGGACCTTGCCTGTCTTGTTCATTACTGTGTTCTTAGCCCCTCGGACAGGATATGGACACTTGATAAGTATTTATTAAATGAGAGAATGAGTGAGTGAAGTTTAGGTCTGGGGATGGCAGAACCCATCAGAGTAACTGCAAATGTGAACTGTAATATGGGCGATCCAGCCTTAGTTCTTTGAGGAGGCTTGTTGTCCACATCTTCCTCTCTGTGGCTAATTGATAACCTACAGTGAGGCACAGAGAGAAGGCAGTTGGGGCAATACCCTCAACCCATTCCAGGAGAGGTACTCCTTGGCACATCCTTTAAATCCTTTCTTATTGAGAACACTGCCTTTTAATCAACTTACTTGAACCTAGACCAGTTATTTGCCTGAAGTGTATCCCAGAACCATGGTCAATCAAGAACTATGGGTTAACTCCATGGGCCAGGCTGTGAAACCCTGCACAGTGCCTAGTCCCAGTGTCCAGCCTTGGCTCAAGGTCAATTTTTCAAGAATTAGTTCACAAAAAAAGAATTGCTAAAGGCTGATTTGTCAATGACTAATTTTCCAAAAACATGTTTTCTATGATCAGCTTATAAAGTGGATAGCCACTGGCACTCGATGGGATGGTTTCAAAGCCCTTGAGTTTTTCGATGGTGTCTTTTTGTTCCAAGTTACTGTTAGTTTCATCAGAGCCATTTATCTATGGCAAGTCAAGGTTTCTTGCTTTGTAGATTTTCTGTTCTTTGGATCTGTGGCTTTTGGGTATATTTCAAATCAGGCATTGTACATGTCTTAAATGTTAAAGATAGTATAGAAGATAGAGCAGGTGTTTGCTGTCTAAATCCAGTTTACTGCCTAAATATTGCTGACCTGTTCAAAAAAATGAATATTTTGATTGGGTTTTGAGCATTAGACACATGCCTCAGGATCTGAATTACTTAATGCTTAAGAAACTGAAGTTCAGTTCCCCTGAACTCAAAGGGCCAAGTGGCCGAGGAGAAACAGTTGCAGGAAAGCTAAAAACTAATTGTGCTTTGTAATGGCATCTCCTTTCATTCATTCATTAATTCGGCATGTATTGAGTCCTTTTTTAGTTCCAGGCTTTATTCTAGACACTTGGAATAAGAGAAAAAATAAGACATGGTTCCCTGATTTAGAGACTGGTCTGCTATTTGGGAATCTCTTGGTGAGATGTAGGGCTCACTGTGTTGAATTCATCTGACATTAAAAAAAATTTTTGTGGTTATTCTTTTAATCCATTCTACCTTCTACTTTAACAGGTATAACTTAAGTGTCTTAACCTCACTGAATTAGATCTTCATGGCCTATCTTAATTCTCATGAAAATGGCCTTTCTCATCTTGTAAATGCTGACTGTATTGTTAGAGACTTCAGTTTTATCCCCTCAGCCTTCTTTTGCCCTCCCTTGCCCTGATAGCCCTGTCCTTTCAGAGGCCACATGATCTGAAGACCCGTGTTCAAGTCCTGCTCTTTCACTTATCAACTGTGAATTTAGCAAATCGGTTGACCTTTGGAAGCTCAGACTTTGCATCTGTTAAGTGGGCTAATTAAGATTCACAGTGTTATTGCAAATATAATGGAGCTAAGTGGACTTGGTAAGCAATATAGCATTAATGTGAGAGACTGAAATAGATTAGTGCAAGTCAGCTTCTAATGCATTAAATAAGGAAAACACCACAGGGACACAGAGGAGAAAGCAATTAGGGAGATCAACAAGGTTTTACAAAGCAGGTATGGTGGACTGGGCCTGAGATTAGGGGCTCTCTAGGTGAAAAAGATCATTCCAGGAAGAAGAAACAAACTCTCGGAGGCACCAAAAGCTTCCTGTGTTTTGGGCGACTAGTGAACAAGAGTAACTGTAGATTAGGTGGGACGTCATAGGTGTTGATAAATTAGGTCCAGACCAGTTCTATGCACCACATTAAAGAGTTTGAGCTTTCTTTAGGGAGCCACTGAAAAGTTTCATCCTACGACAATTTCTTGTGTGAGTCAGTATGTGCCAAGCACTGTTGTAAGCACTTGTGAAACATCAGAAGAATAATAAAAAGAACATCCATGTACCCAATTTAAGAAATAGCTTAGGGACTGCCCTGGTGGCACAGTGGTTAAGAATCTGCCTGCCAATTCAGGGAACAAGGGTTCGAGCCCTGGTCCAGGAAGATCCCACATGCCACAGAGCAACTAAGCCCATGCACCACAACTACTGAGCCTGCGCTCTAGAGCCTGCGAGCCACAACTACTGAGCTCGCATGCCACAACTACTGAAGCCCATGCACCTAGAGCCCGTGCTCCACAACAAGAGAAGCCACCACAATGAGAAGCCCGCGCACCGCAACAAAGAGTAGCCCCTGCTCTCCACAACTAGAGAAAGCCCGCACACAGCAATGAAGACCCAATGCAGCCAAAAAAAGAAATAGCTTAAAAAATTACCAATCCTTATGAAACTCTCTGGGTTCCCCTCCTCAATAGAATTTGCCTAATTCCCCAAGAGTAACTCAAACTCTAAATTTTACGTTTGTCATTCCTCATTTTTCATTACAGTTTTATTCATATGTGAGGAAACAGGCTCAATAAATATTTGCGGGATAGATGAATGAAAATACATATCCCTGTGTGGGTGGTCTCACGTGTCCTTTCTTGCAGATATTGCTTCTATTTCTGTTATCATTGTTATTCCAGTGCTTTTTTTTTTTTTTTTTTTTTAGTGCTCTTAACCAGTCTTTATTCTTCAGGTTTCTTGATTTACATGCCATTGTGTGTTTTTATCAGATAGTCGTATTTACTATCAAAACAACCTTATACAAATTACACTCAGAACCTCTTTTCTTTAACATAGTAACTACTTATAATTCCTATCTCTTTTCCCCATCTTTATCCACATGTAATTGGAGTTATTATAATTGTAAACGTTGTGTTTTTTGCTTGAGCTTTTCACTTTGCATTATTCTGTAGTTTCTGTATTCCTAGATAGTCTTTGTATTAATTATTTTTATGACTTCCCAAATAGTCTATCAAGCAAATATATTATAATTTGCTTTATCATAATGAAATTGCTGGATATTCAGGTGGCTTTCAATTTTAAACTCTTATAAGTAACATTGCTGTGAAAGCCTTTTTACTTATAAGATTCTTTTCTTCTTTTGAATTATTTCCTTAGGATACATTTTCGTGAATGAGAATACTCAGTCAAAAGCATGATTAATTTTGTGGTTCTTGTTGCTTGAGGGGCTTGCTTTATATAAGAAAATTGCTTATTTTTCTGATTGTAAAAGTAATTCAAGTTCATAACAACTGGAAGATACAAAAATGTATAAATAGAAAAACAAAAATTTCCCCTAATCTTATTCCACAAAGATTACTATCACTAACATTAAAATATTTTTTAATCCATCGTTAACATTTTCTTCAACTTTTACAGTATTGGTATCATATATTGTTTTGTATCCTGCATTTTGAACTTGATCATCAGCTTTTCCCATGTTGCTGAATAATTTTCAAAGAAGTGATATTTTTTAATGGCCGCATAATACTGTGTTGTGTGGCTAGCTATTAGTTCCTTCTTACTGGCCTTTTTACTGGCATAAATAATGCTGTAAATGAACATCCTGATATTAACCTTCATGACAATTCTGATTGTTCTCATAGGACAAATGTTTGGAGGTCAAGTGCTAGATGAAGAATACAAATACTGTCAGTTTTTGATCCATGCAAAACTCATGCATCTTGACCTCTGATATTCTTTTGCCACTCTGTGTTGCTGCTGTAAAAAATCACCACAATTTAATGGCTAAACAAGTGCAGATTTATTATCTTATAGTTCTGGGAGTCAGAAGTCCAAAATGGGTCTCATTGGGTTAAAATCAAAGTATCAGCAGGGCTGCTCTTGATAGACAGAGGTTCTAAGAAGGATTCGTTTCCTTGCCTTTTCTTGCTTCTAGAGGTTGCCCACATTCTCTGGCTTATGACCCCTTCTTCGGTTTTCAAAGGCAGTAATGTTTGGCCAAATCCTTACACTACCATCTGTCTGGCTCTCTCTCTTCCACCTCCCTTTTCCACTCTTAAGGACTGCTGTGAGTCCTTTGGGCCCAGCTGGACAATCCAGGATAGTCTCCTTATTTTAGAGTCAGCTGATTAGCAACCTGAATGCCATCTGCAGCCTTAATTCCCCCTGTGTCATGTAACCTAATATATTTACAGGTTCTGGGGATGAGGTCATGAACATCTTTGGGGGTGGGGCCATTATTCTGCCTACCACTCATTTCTTCCTCTGGGTATTGTCATTCTCTTTCCCATTGCTTTGTTTTAGTCAGGAGTCAGTTCAGCCAGGATTTAACAGAAAGCCAAAAGTTTTTTGGTCCTTAACTATGTGTAAGACTCTTTACCAGATACAAAGCCCTAAAAGAACATTTTTCTCTGTTGGAGGAAACAGTTACTTACGCAAGGACCTTAGTTCAAGGCAGAGTATGATTAATGACAAAACAGTGGTTCCATGTAACTCGAAGGAACACAGAGGACAGCAGTTAATTTTTACTTAGGAAATCTTCCTGGAGGAAGTGGCATTTGAATGGAAAATTTAACAACGTCTAGAATTCTTTTAGATAGAGATGGGGAATGGCATTTTAGACAGAAGGATCAGAATGACTAAAGGCACAGAAGTGAGGAATCAAAGAATGTGTTCAGAGACTGGTGATTAGTCTAGAAGGGTGTTGTCTGATAGAACTTTCGATGATGATGGATATGTTCTATATCTGTACTGTTCAACATGGTAGCCACTAGCTACATGTGGCCATTGGGCACTTTAAATGTGGCCAATACTACTGAGGAATTGGATCTTTAATTTAATTTTAATGAATTTAAATTGAAATAGTCACATGTGGCTAGAGGCTACCATATTGGACAACACAGATCTAGAATGAATGGAGCAAGGGATCTTTGGGGGATAGGGTTTTTGGAAGAATGCACTGGAATATTTATTGAGGCCACATAACAGAGGGCCTTGAAAAACATGCACTAGGTAATGGGGAGTCACTAAAATGTTTTGAGCAAGAGAGTGACGTGATCACAACTATGTTAGAGTTAAGATACTATTCTGATGGCCTTTGGAGGATGGGAAGGATGGAAGTTTAAAGCCAGTTGATACTAGGACTGATATATGAATCCTATTAAGTTCTACATATTTCCTAGTCAATGTTAACATTTTAGGGTGACTTTGGTTATGTCCATACTCTGGGCACTGGTATGTAGATAGGCAAGGATACCTGGGTTGCCTCTCCTATTGGATTCTCAGCACTATTGGATACTTCCTATATCTTCTATGTAAAACTCTGTTATGATCCGATTTAGAATTTTCCTGGCATTTTTCTTCCTTTTCTTTGAAATTTTAGCTTAAAGCAAGTGATTGTTAGGGCTGTGAGGGCATAGTCCATGTTATTCACTATTGTATCTCTAGCTCCTTGAAGGATACTTGACACAGCTTAACTGCTCAGTAATTATTGTATGAACTAATGTTTTATCAGGTTGATGAAGAATCTTGTGGTTTTGATAGGATTCCCTTGTACCTTTCCAAAAGCTCATTATCAGCCAGATAATTAGAGTTATTATCAGAGTTAGGTCCTGAACACCTAACTCTTCACCCCTCTTATGTATCTAAATGTCCACCCCTATAGTTGCTTGTCTTTCATGGTTACACATTTCAACCGGAAGAAGACGTGGGCCCTCTAGTCTTTCAGTTTTTATCCAGCACTTAAAAGTGACAGGAGAAATATCCATGGTCTTTTCGATACTTTGTGGATCTATAGACATGCATAGTAGTCGGTGAGCCTAGGAAGCCTGGTCATCTCTGTGACATCTCGTGACTGGGTATTCCTCACACCCTGTCCATCCAGGCCACCTCTATACCCCTTACCAGAGACAAGTCAACTTTGGTCATAGAATACTTCCTCCAGGCCGCTATGACTGATTTCTTTGCACTACTAGTACTTAAGAATCCTTGTTTTATCAAGCAATTGACCATTCATTTTGTCAGTGTTTTGTAACTCTTGTTTTGTTTCCTATGTATATATCTTGTTCTTTCTTCTCTCCTCACTGTAGTATAAGTGCTTTAAACACAAGTGTACAGACAAAGAAAGACCACCCCACCCAAATGAGAATAAGAAAAGCTATTTATTCAGAGTTTTCAATAGCAAGGGAGACAGCCGCCATCACTTGGGTTTAGCAGAGATTCAAAGGCAGGCAGGGAAGTGGAAAAGCTTTATAGTGGAAAGAAGAAAAGGCTTGAAGCATGTCCTGATTGGAGGCTGTTGGCATGGGAAAGCTGGAGGCAGGCTAACTAGGGGTGAGGCTAGTAGGACATATTTGGCTTTTTCTGGTTGATCCTAAGTTGGAAGTCAGAACAAAACTTAGGGAAGCCGTCAGTTATCAATCAGTTCCTGCCATTTGGGGCTGATTACTACAGGAGTTGTTGTTTGACTTCCTAGTCTGATGGCTGCAGATTGTGGGTCAGAGTTCTATCTATATTTGTGGTCTGGCCGTTGTCCATTTGTATATTCAGTTTCTCACAGGAACCATGTCTTATGCTTCTTTTATACCTGGCCTTCTTCCACGCTCTTCTGATCCTCCAATGTTTATCACATGCCCAGGTACAAAACAGGTGCATGGTAAACATTTGGTTGAATGATGTCACGCACATCAGGTAACGTGTACCGAGCTATGAGTTCTGTTGTTGTTACTTTCTGGCTTGGGTGAGTCACTCAGTTCTACTCCAATGTATTCCATTCCATTCACATTTATAGTGTCCTTGTGATATGTCAGGCCCTAGGAAACATGCTGATGGCACACAGAAGAGTGATACAACATTCCTGTTCTCAAACAATCCTCAAAATATACCTCTCTAATGGCAACAGTAATCACATGGAGTTGTTGTGAGGGTAAGATCAGATAAAGTACATGAAAGCATGCACTAAATTGTAAAGAGCTATAAAATGTGAGGAATTTTTGCTATTTTAAATGTTTAACAATTGTTTTCCTGAAAACACAAAGTAACTCCAGAAAATGATGCATCTTGATAAACTTTTCCTTCATCTTCTCTGAGTATAATTTATGATACAACCACACCATTTACAGAAAACCTCTGCATTGCTTTTTCAAGATGTTTACTGAGGAATCTGGGGTATAATTATTATACTTCTGTCTTTTTAGAGGGTAATACACTTTCAAAAGCCTGTTTCAAGGATTTCTAGTTGCCAAGCTGTCCTGTGAACCGGCCAATACAATTTCTTGAATCTTCGCCCAGTGCGGACCCAATCTATATTTGGAATTTCATGCCATCTTGAAGGAACATCATCCAGTGCCAGGGTCTTCTCTAAGCTAATTGGGCTTTGGCAGTGATGTCATTCCATAGTGGGCGTTTGTCGAGACTATGGCAATGATAACTCAAATCTCGTTTTCAGCAGCGTGTGCCCATGTGTGCAAAGAGGCTGCTCCCTCCCTTACATGCAATTACTCCTCCTGCTGAAGTTTCACTTCTGGTCTCTTTCTGAAGATGGGAGATCAGTAGGCTATTTACACTCCATGGCTTTAAGCATTCCTCTCCTTCTATTCTGTGTACAACTATTTCTCCGGTCATTAATATGGCTTAAAATAAAATTAGGGAGAGCAGTAACCTTATAAAAGCAGTAAACTTATCAAACTTTTGATAGGTAGGAAACAGTCATCAAACCATAGAGGGAAGTGTCTCCTAGGGTTAAACATTATAGGCATTGGAATTAAGCAGTTGTGTTTTGAATGGCTGCCCAACCACTTTTAGCTGTATATGTTGGATAAGTTTGTTAATCTATATGAGCCTCGGTTTCCTCAACTGTAAGATGAGGGCGATACTTTTTGCCTCATGGGGTTGTGGATTAAACGTAACCAGATTTATGACTATTCCCCTATGTCTGCTGACTTTCTGACCTCAGATTCTCTTTCTAGCCTGTCAAATAATCCTCGTGTCCCAAGAGCATTGGGAAATAAGGAAGAATTTTCTGGTGATTTCCCAGGAGAGATGGGAAATCCCACAGTCCCCAAGATTCCTCCAGAACACTGTCTTCAGCCTCTTCTCTATGATTTCTGAACAATTCAGTTCTGCCCCAAACTTGCACACCATTACACAGTCCAGAGTCATCTTGCTACTCAGCAGTTCAAAAGCCCTGACATTAAGTGAACATCTGACTGTTCATCAGAAGAAAGTTTTAGCACTCATCTGTTGTTACTTCAGTATGTCTTTTGGGGTCTCATCTCTCACTCAAATTGTCCATCAAAATATTGCTTACAATTATATTCAAGTTTTCTCTCTGAGAGGTGTCCCAAGGGGGGATATAAAAACAACTTCCCTCAGGATTGGGAGTTTAGGATTAGCAGATGCAAATTACTATATATAGGACGGATAAACAACAAGGTCCTATTGTATTGCACAGGGAACTATATTCAATATCCTGCAATAAACCATAATGGAAAAGAATACGAAAGAGAATATATATATGTATAATGGAATCACTTTGCTGTACAGCAGAAACTAACACAACATTGTAAATCAACTATACTTCAATAAAATTAAAAAAAACAAAATGAACAACTTCCTTCATTTCACTACATTGGTTTTATATAATACACATAAAACACTTAGCACAATGCCTGCACAGAGTAGTACTCGACAAACAAAAGTTTGTTTTTTAGACAAAGTGAAAGCAATATAGTGAGATAACATAGTTTTGATATATGTGGAACAACTGCTCGATTTAAGAATTTGTGGACCTCCCTGGTGGTGCAGTGGTTGAGAGTCTGCCTGCCGATGCAGGGGACATGGGTTTGTGCCCCGGTCCGGGAAGATCCCACATGCTGCGGAGTGGCGAGGCCTGTGAGCCACGGCGGCTGAGCCTGCGTGTCCGGAGCCTGTGCTCCGCAACGGGAGAGGCCCACACACTGCAAAAAAAAAAAAAAAGGAAAAAAAAAAAAGAATTTGTGTCTTGTATTTGTCCCTTAATTAGTAACATTAGAAAAGGTATTAGCATCCCTAAGCCAGAGATGCCCAAGGCCTGAAAGGCATCAAGGGTGTCAAACTCCCATCTGGAGACCTGGCACATCCCCACACAGATGGCTAAGTAAGCTGCTGTCATCTTTTCCTCCTTATACGGAGAGGCTAAATGATATTCTTGGCCGGTTTAGTTGAGAAGTCTCTTTCTGGTTATGGTAAGTCTGTTTGAACTTCTTCCTATCCCAGCATGGTTTGTCAGCTATTCTGCTGGCCTGGTGGTTTTTTACCCATGGAGCTATAGAGAATGTTGCTCTGGGTCAGACACTTAGCCAAAGGCTGGGGCAGTAGGGGAGAAAGCACCGCTCTCAGATGAACCCAACTATAAGTCACAAGGAGTGGTCAGCTGTATAACACCCGATGAACTGAGTGTTCAAAGTGGGGCAGGATGGCAGGGATTTATGGAGTAGGGAGCCAGGGAAGGTGTCAAGAGCTCTGACATTTGATGTGGGCCTTGAGGAGTAAGTAGGGATTTTGCTAGGCCACAAAGCAAATGCTGACAACAATTCTAGACTTTTTGGGTGTGCCAGCCAGAATCAAAGAGGGAAAGGAAACTCAAGGGACAGAATTAAGGGCTTTTATTATATCATCTCTTTCCATATAGAGACCCAGCTCAAGTACCGGAGGGCTTTGTACTTCCCTTTAATAGGGATGACCATTCCCTTAAAAATGAGGGCTGTTTTCCTTCTTATATGGAGAGGTTAAATGACTTGTCCAAGTTTGTATATTTTGTAGGTAACAAACAAAGCCTAAATCCAATGCCTGTCCAAGGCCTAGCCCCTAATTTGTGGTCAATAATCAGTATTTATTGCAAGAACAATGAATGAGTGAATGAATAAACCCAGTTCTCCTGACTGCCATAAAGTATAACTTCCGCTACTTGGTACTTGTTTTTGTTGTTTGGTACATTACTAGCTGATTATTATCGCCATCCACAGAGGAATCCCATGGGATATACCTTGAGGCCTTTGTGAGTCCTCAGATTCATGAAAGCATCTATAACATATATTTTTTTCTTAATATGAGAATTTTACACAGGGCAGGGAGTCCACCAAACAGTTTTAAAAATGGATTTCTATTCTTTTTACCTTCAGTCTCAATACCTTTCCATCTCTCCTGCTCATAGCCATCAGGAGCTTGGCCTAGTTGTACCTTGAACCACACCCCTCATATGCTTTCCATGTGGCCTTTTTGTGGTTTAAGGCCTAAATTGCTCCCCAGCCCAGGGTTAGAAGCTCCAACTGCCTTCTCATCCTTATCTTTCACTTATTTATTCTTACATGCATTCAACAAATATTTATTGAGTACTTCTTAAGAATCAGACCCTGTGCTGGGTGCTGAAGATACAGGGGTGAAGAGGAAAGACACACAATTTCTCTTCATGGAGCTGACTATCTAGTGGAAGAAACAGTAATAAATGAAAGTTATATTATGTAATGGTTTATATTATGTAATGGTAGTTTTGCTAAGTGCCACAAAAGGGAAGTATAGAATGGTGAGGTTGTTCAGCAGGGGAATCTAATCTATTTGGGAGGGTCAGGACCAGCTTCCCTGAGGGACTGAATTTAGGGGAATAGGAAATGGCTCAGCAAAGAGATAGGAGAGGATATTCCTGGCAGGGGGCAGAGCATGGGTAAAGGTCCTGAGGTAGGACAGAACTTGGCTTTGCACGGAGATTTAGAAAGGTTCAAGTGACTGTAATGGCTTGGCCCACAACAGCTTGTAATGCTTCCTTTTGCGAGAGCAAAATCCAAAGTCCTTATTCTAGTGAACAAGACCCTACATGGTCCAGAGCCCTACTACAGCTCAGATCTCATTTCCTCACCCTTCCCCTCTCCTGCCAACCTCATTTTGCTATTCTTCAAAATGGTAAACATAGTTCATTTTCTGGGCACCTGCATTTTTTCTCCCTCCTACCTATGACACCATCATACCAGGTATTTTCATAGCTCACTCCTTCATTCCATCTGAGTTTCTGCTAAATGTTATCCTATCAAAGTGGCCTTCTCTGATCACTCTTCCTATAACAGTGACCCTCCACCACTCTCGGTCCCATTACTCTGCATGTTCTTCATCACACTTACCACCATGTGGCATATAATTTTTATTTGTTAATGAACTCTATCTCTCCATTACCTTGTAGGGGTCATGAATGAAGCTGTCTTCTTGATTGCTGTATCCTCAGCACCTAGAACAAAACCTGACTAATAGTTGGCACTCAATAAATATGTATTAAAAACAGTTGAACGGGAAGAGTGATACAAGACCAGACTGGAGAGAAAGCCAAGAGCCAGACCCTGGGACACATACCATGTACTTTCATGCCCAGAGCGGCCTTGTTCATGCTTTTCCCTCCACCTGCAATGCTCTTCTCCACCCCCTTCCATCACCATCTCCACCAAGGGAAGTGCCATTGACATAGCCCATTGCCAGAGCTTCCACATAGCGTTTATTTAATTCCTCTTTGGATTCTGGTGAGTGAGGTGTATGTTTGACTCCTGTCCCCAGTGCAGCATAGAGCATGACCAAGAGTAGGTACTCAGAAAAATCTTTGCTTAATTGGGTGGCAGGAGGGCAATAATCCAGGAGAGCTAATAATCCAGGTTAGGAATTTTAATAAGGTAAGGGAGCTGAGCCAAAGTCATGACTGGATTTGAAGGAGTATATAGTTAAGAGCACGAACTCAGAGCTTAGTTTCCTGGGTTTTGAATCTGGCTCTGTCAATTACGAGTGACTTTTTGTCTGTAAAGGCCTCGGTTTTTCTCTCTTTATAATGGGCATAAAGAGTACCTCTGTCATAAAATCATTATGAAATTTACATTAATCACTATATTACAGTATTCAAAATAGTGCAAGAAACATAATGAATACTATATACATGTATTGTTTAAAAAAATAAATAAGAAGCCTAGGATGTTGTTTATGGGCAGGAAACCTCAAAGTCCAGGGAAGGCCTGAACTTGGCAGAGAGACAGCATTTGGAGATGCACTTGGGAACCTGGGCAGGGCACTAGGAGAAGGAGATCTTGGGAGCCAAAGCCCAATCCCAGCCAGTGCTTCAGCCCATTTTACAGAAAGTGAGACTGAGTTTAGGAAACACCTTAACTTCACTCCCACCACAGCACAAGAATGTTGACAACTCAAGTGGCTCCCAGATTAATGCTCCCTGTGCTGTTTCCTCACAATTTATCAGTGGAATACAATAACTGGCATCCCAGATGGTGGTTTATTATGTATTTTATTATTTATTTCCTTCCTTGTTTCTCAGAGCAGTTGAGGTAGTTTATAGGAAGCAACAGAATGTAAACCATGGATTAAAAACAATATTAGGGCGACTTCCCTGGTGGTCCAGTGGCTAAGACTCTGTTCTCCCAACGCAGGGGGCACGAGTTCAATCCCTGGTCAGGGAACTAAATCCCACACGCATGTTGCAACTAGGAGTTCGCATGCCACAACTGAAGATCTCACACGCTGCAACAAAGATCCCGCATGCCACAACTAAGACCCGGCACAGCCAAAATAAATAAATAAATAAATATTAAAAAACAAACAATCAGTATTAGGTCTAGGAAAGGTATACATTAAAATAAGAGGCCAGCATGGTGGTAAGGTAGGATAGGAGAGAGCACTGATGACAGACTAATACAAGGGTCTGCACTGTTGTTATTTTCATGTGCAAATTAAGTTCTGAGCTTCCTAGTGGCAAAAGTGAAAAGACACACCTGGTTAGTTACATAGAAGAGAAAACCAGTGTTTTCCTAGTTCTTATCCCTAAAAGAAATTTCTCATTTGTTCCAGGCTCTTTAGGAATGACACTGAACGCTGACGTTTCCATTCTTATGCCCTAGGGCTATCTTGGCCCATGGGTTGGCCAGATTTCTTCCCTAAGGTGGTTATAACTTATGAATTTGCTTGAAAAGTCTTAGATCCTCATTCTGACTCTGCTGTGATTATGGGCTTCCCCTAATCAGCCAAGAACTACATTTGTGATTCAACCTCTTAGAATGTCATGGTTCTTAAAGACCTTAAAGGTCATCAGGTCTAACATCCCCATCCCACTCACCTTCTGATGTTTGAATCTTCTCTGCAACTACTCCATCAAGTGGCCATCCAGCTTTTTCTTGAATGCTTCCAGTGACAGGGAGCTTGTTACCTTCAAAGACCTCTCATTCCATCTGTCCATGAAGTTTCCTGTTCTATTGAGTTGACATCTGAATCCTAGACATACTTATTGAAAGAGACATTTCATTGCTGAGGAAAGACATCAAGTCAAATTGGCCAGCAGGAAGCAACTCTGGGAATCCTAAGCTTCATTAGAAGTAGACTTTTGTTCAAATAAAGTGTTAAAATTAAAGCTGTATATATCTGAGTGGGGCCAATTGGCATAAACTCATCACAGCATATGGTGTGCTTCCTTTTATATGCACGTTTAGCAGCTAGTGGGTACCAAACCTCACACAGCTCCCAATTGCTAGCACTAATGAAGGATCTGTTTGCTTTAGGGGATAAAGATGGTATCACTGATTCACAGTTGTTTTTCCAGGAGTGATGAACATATTTCACTTCCCCATCTGCACTCTCTTGCGTGGTCCTTTCTTGGCCTCACTGCCACTGCCCTACTTCAGACCTCATTGTCTCTTGCCAGGACTGTTCACTTGTCTCTAACTGGCCTCCCTGCCTCAAGTCTGGCCCTTTCTGGCCTAAGATCACACCGCCAGAGAGGTCTTCATCAAGCATGGATTTGCCATATCACTTTCAGCTTGAAATCCTCAGTGGCTCCTGTTAGCTCCAGCATGGAGTCCAAGCTTCTTGGCATGTAAGATGGGCAGGGCAGGGGCAGGGGTTACTTGTGGCCATGAATAGGACAAAGATAACTGTCCCTCATTCAGGGACAGTTGAGACCCCAAAGTAGTATAAGGCCTTCTGGAACAATAATAGCTCACATTCATATAGCTTCAGAACAGTCACAGTCTCTTCACTGACAAAAATTAATTTCATCTCTAGTTAACACAGGAAGAAACAGAGATTCTCTCAACACTACTCCTACTAGTGCTACTACTAGTGTTAACAATAGTGAATGGTTTTATAGCACTATCTGTGTGCCAGGTTCTGTTTCTAAACACTTTATTTCATTTAATCCTCATAACAAGGTAATTGCGTGACCCTGAAAGTGAGCACCTCCTTAAGTTTGTGCCCTGCTGCCTCTCCCTCCTTGCCCTAGCCCCAGCTCTGGTAGGACTCTTGTGTCATGACACAGGGAGCAGAATTTGGGGGTACCCAGTAGGGGGATCTCAGACAGAAAGTCTGGTCCTAGCAGAGGTCCAGCCTCACTGCTGGCACTGGGATCAGAAGGAACAGCCTAGAGTTTTGTAGTCAGGGTTGGAGAGCCAGGAGGCCATTACTACAGTGGGCAGCGTGGTGAAGAAAAACACCGCAGGGCCTGGAGCCACGTTCCCATATGTGTGTGCCACTGGTGGGAGCTCGCGTGCAGTGTTTCCTTTCTGGACCTCGGTTTCCTCCTCTGCACAATCAGAGTGTTCAGATCCCCGTCTCCTTCCCAGGTTCAGTGGGATGATGGCAGTGAAGGTGTCTGATGGACAGTAAGGTACCGACACAGCATGGGGTGGGGAGACGATAGCCACGTGGGTGTCAGGAGCTTGGGGCTCAAGCTCGTCCCCACACAGCTTCCCCTTTCTGGGGAAGACTTCATATTTCAGTAAGGTGGATGACACAACTCAGCCTGATGAAGTCAGCTGTGCTGCATGCCCACTGTTAAGAGAATAGCTCCTATCCTACCATCCCAGCCCATAGACAGCCTGAAGCCGGAAACAGCATGGCCTTCAAATCCCAGCCCCAGCTCTGCCCTCGTGCTGAACACCTCTTCCAGCTCAGTCACAACAAAACGTCTCCTTCTTCCTTATAAACCCAGGGCTCTGTCCCCACCAGCCTACCCCATCACCCACACTTCCCCTGGGTCTTAAAACATGCCACTGCCTCAAGACTTGGAGGCCCATCTTAGGATGTGTGAGATCCATGTTGATAACTAGCTAGGAGGCTAATTGAAAATATTTTGGAGTTTTCATGTTAGCTCCGTCAAATCAAGTAAAAAATCATTCTTATCTACTACAACCAGCAGTTATGCAAATCTGCCAATGGCATTAATTAAAGGACTTCCTTACTTCTCAGAGCATTTATCATAAATGAGGAACAGGAACATTCAGGGGCCCATGTCATTCTCTCCCGCAGACACAGCCCCATCTGAATTAATGTCGTATGCAGAGAATCTGCCCTGGGGGGCAGGGTGGAGTTGGATTCCTTATGGGCAGATATTTGAGTTCTGTATTTGTGTAGCACTGTATGTTTACCAGGTGTCAGCTTAGATGGGATGGGCCATCCCTTAAGTGAATCTTCACACTTCTCACATCATCTCTTGAGATTTCCAGCCTCATCTTGACCCCGTGTGGTGGGCAGTGTGGATGCCCTCTACAGAACAATTTTACCTCCACTATCCCTTTTGATCTTCACACAGCTCTGTGATGTTGGTGGTTGTTCTTTTTTTTTGCGGTACGCGGGCCTCTCACTGTTGTGGCCTCTCCCGTTGCAGAGCACAGGCTCCGGACGCGCAGGCTCAGTGGCCATGGCTCACGGGCCCAGCCGCTCCGCGGCATGTGGGATCTTCCCGGACCGGGGCACGAACCCGTGTCCCCTGCATCGGCAGGCGGACTCCCAACCACTGCGCCACCAGGGAAGCCCGGTTGTTGTTCTTGTTGCTATTATTCCTGTGTTGTAGATGAGAAAATTTGGACTTCCTTGCTGTAAGACAGGGGTGACCAAAATTATTATAAAGGGCCAGATAGTAAATATTTTAGGCTTTGCAGTCTGTGAGGTCTCTGTCATGATTCTCAGCTCTGCCACTGTAGCATGAAAACAGAAATAGACACTGAATAAACAGACATGGCTGTGTCCCAATAAAACTTTATTTACAAAAGCAGGTGGTGGGTCTTGCTTTCTTGACCTCTGCTATAAAGCACTGACATTGTGGCAGGGAAAAGATACCTTTGGTAAATAGGAAACCTTAATGAGGGGATTTGTTATTATCTCAATAAACTTTACTGAGCATCCACTGTATGTCCAGCACTGTGAAGGATACCTTTGTAAATCATAGATAAATCAAGGAGTGCACGGTAGGGCAGGAGAAATATCTATACAAATTCACATCATTATCATTTAAGGCCCAGAGTTCTCAGGACCATTAGAGGAAGCAGACGAGACTCAGAATTCAGAACATCTGGAACATCAAGGAGCTTTCTGGAGGAGGTTATATGCTAGCTGGGCTTTGAAGAACAACCAGGATGAAACATGAAGCCTTGTCCATGGGGGCATACTTGGTGAAGGGTCATTGTGATCGCGTTTCCCCTCCTCATTCTGCTCCTCCCACCAATAGAGACCAGGTATGTTCACAGTCAGTGCCCAAGCGAGGGACCTTGTAGGACAGCTATGGCGGTGAAAGGGGACCTGGGCTCAGGATGGTGCTCCAGTCATATATATGGAAAAACAGATCCAAATTAGGCCATGCAAGAGCCAGTTGGAGTGAAACAGGTAGTTACGGGCCTCAGAGAAAGAGAAGTTGGGGTGAAAGGTGTCTCATGGCACTGAGTCACAGGGAGGGAGCTATGGCTGCTTGGAACCTTAGGCTGCAAGTTATGATGCTGTGGCTACAGCCCCTGACTCCCCGCCTTGGGCCGGGGGACTTCCCCACACCAATTACAAAAAGCATGTGCCTGTGATGCTTTGCGATCACAAGGCACCTTCACAACCGTTATCTGTTTATCTTCGCAACAAATCCTATGCGGTTACTACTATCATCCCCATTTTACAAGTAGAGAAACCAAGGCTCAGAATAATGCACTACTGTGCCCAAGAATTTGAAGCTAGATCTGTGTGACCTCGAAGCCAGTGCTTTTCTCACCGCTCTCCACTGCCCCATCGTACATGTGCCGGGAGTTAGAGATAGAAGATAAGAGAATAAGCAAATATAGATCAGAATCCTAATCAAGAAAGGCCACTCTAGTGGACTTAAGTCTCAAAAGAGTACTATGGGATGGGGAGACAAATTCCCACCTGATCAGAAGCTCTGCGTTCCTATGAAATGTGCTTTTATTCTTGCCCAGTTGGCTGGAGGGACTAAGTGATTCAGCTCCAGGCTGTCTCCTTAAAGTCTCAGAGCATATCCCCACCCATGTGGCTGCCAGCTGGTGGGTCTTGGGGTGCTTCTGGGCTCTACCCCCTTGGCTTCTTGCTTTTACTCTCAGCCTGGTCTCTCTGGCTTCTAGGTCTTTCCAGCCAGCACCTTTGGATTAATTATTTCTTTGGGCGGTTTTTCAGGATTCGACATCCACATGCAGGCCCCCGTGTCTATCCAGAGGACTGCACGCCTAGGTCTCACATTCATGTCGAGCCCCCCCATGTCTATTTTTAACCTCATCTCTAATCGGGGTTATGCACACAGTCTCAGCAAGACACTGCCAAGACTGAGAGAAGACTCTGATTGTACAACTGAAAATTGCATCTCTTTATGAGACCAAAGCCCTGATGGTATAATGAATAAACTGATCATTTCTATGATTGCCTTTGAAGAGTAAACAAACATGCCTTGCATCGTGCATGCAGTTTAAAAGCCATAATTTTTTTTTTTTTTTTTTTTTGCGGTACGCGGGCCTCTCACTCTTGTGGCCTCTCCCATTGCGGAGCACAGGGTCCGGACGCGCAGGCTCAGCGGCCATGGCTCACGGGCCCAGCTGCTCCGCGGCATGTGGGATCTTCCTGACCGGGGCACGAACTCGTGTCCCCTGCATCGGCAGGCGGACTCTCAACCACTGCGCCACCAGGGAAGCCCCAAGCCATAATTTTTAAAAAGGAAATATTTCAGAGGTACCATGGTTTATTTGGCCCTGTTTTTGCATTTCTATCTTTTTATTTAAAGCACCAAAAGCCTCAAACACAGAAGTGCCCAGGATTTCTCTTGACCCCTGAGGAGCCCTGGTGTTCCAACAGCCCAGTTTTCTGGGAATAGGGATCAGGTGGAGAATCCTGCCACTCGCCTCTGTCCACATCTTGGTTAACAGAACAGCTCTCAGCTCAGTCTCCCAAGTTAGGGCCCCCTCTTCTGTGTGCGCTTCTGCCCACACTGCCACTGCCTTCATCTGGTCGTCTTCATCCTTCTCTTGGACTGTTATTTAAACATTCTGGAATGTGATCTTTCTGTTACCAGTTTCTTCCCATGCACTCCATTTTCCACACTGCTCTTAGAGTGATTGCTATATAAAGCAAATCTAATCATGGCTGGAAAACCTCAGTACCTTGGTTTTACTCCCAGCTTAGTTGGGGAGGGGTTTCTTTGCTGCTGTCATCACCCAAGGTGACTTCTCTCACATAGGAACTTGGGCGGGGAGGTGGGGAAGGTGGGGTGGTGCAAGACACAGTGCCCCTCCCGTCCCAGAGAATAGAGGCACCGAAGGCCTTCACCAGACCCCGGGTTCCCCTCCCCAGCCTGCCCCACCAGCCTTCACCAGACCTGTCAGCCAGACAGTGGACAATGGTGCCATTCTATGAGGTTCTTTCCCAGATCTAAGAAGGGACATACAGTATCAAGCCACAAAATCTGGATACTGATTCCTTGTTCTTTTACGCCACACAGGGGGCCTTAAAGTCCTCCTGGACGATGTCTCCTTTCCACTGATGGGTTCCTGTCTCTGTGGAGTCCCCTTTCCCCACATGCTTTCCTCTGTGGCCTGGTGCCCTCACTGCACACCTCTGCCCAACAACCTGCTCCACCTCTCTCTGATCTCACAAATTTGAGTGACACCTCAGGTTTCAGCAGGTCCCAGAGTGAGAGGTAAGGGTGGCTCTGGTCCCCTGGGTGATTGCGAGTCCACAGTTACAGTTCAGATCATCTTTGCTGAGAGCGGTGGCTGATTTCTTTATGCTTACCTACCAGGCAGATATGCCTCACCCAGGCAGTAGTGGGTTTTTGATCTGTTTTTAAATGAGTCCGCCCCATTCGAAGTCCTATAGAGGAAAGGATTTTCCCTTCCATTAGCATATTTTGGCCTTGCCTCTTTTAGAAACCTAGGTGTCCTCACTGTTATGTCTGGTTTTGACTAACAGGCCTTGGCTTTCCTTGTAAAGAAGCCAGGCTAGCTGTAAGTGGCTGCTTTCTTTGCTACCCAGGAAGGAGAGCATGGCTCAGATCCACATCTGATAGAAAAGTGTAACAGAAGGGTCGCTGGGCACCCAGAAAAACATCCTGAACGCCTGCCACAATGAACTTCTGTCTATCTGTATTAGGTTCCTAGGGCTGCTGAGGCAAATTATCACAAACTTGGTGGCTTAAAAGAACAGAAATATACTCTTTCATACTTTTAGAAGCTAGAAGTCTGAAGTCAAGGTTGAAAGGCCTGTGCTTCCTTTGAAGGCTCTAGGAGAGAATCCGTCCCTGCCTCTTCTAGCTTCCATGGCTCTGCAGTGGTGGCATCCCTCCCATCTCTGCCTCCATCCTCAATTCGCCTTTGTGGGTCTTCCCCCTCTCTCCTGTCTCCAATCTCCCTCTGCCTTTCTCTCACAAGGATACTTGTCATAATAATCCAGGGTAATCCAGGATGAAGTCATTTCAAGATCCTTAATTACATCAGCAGAGACCCCTTTTCCAAATGAGATCACATTCACAGGTTCCAGGTGTTAGGATATAGACATATTATTTGGGGGCCACCGTTCACCCACTGCACCATCCCAAGGCATATAAGTCCTTTCACAATTGTTTCTTCACATAGGTTTTCTTCCCTCTACTTTTGATGTCCTTCACCATCCTCCCACCTGTCTGCCACCCCCATGCTTTCCTCACTCTGTAAACGCATTTGCACCTTAAAGTAAGAGCTCAGACATCCCTTGTGCATAAAGCTTTCTCCTCCAGGAGGTACTGTCATGTGTCCTTTCATCCAGGACCCTGTAGCATGTGCTCACTAGCCTGGAAGGCATCTGCCAGCCCCAGTCTGGGCTGTGAGTGCCGTGCCAGGCAGGAGTGAGTCATCCCACTGAAACCTCTCCTCTCAAGGTCACCAGGGATTTCCATTTTGCTAAAGCCACTGATCACTTCTCTTCCTTTTTTTTTTTTTTTTTAAACTAAACTGCTTAGCAACACTTGACACAGTTAATTGCTCCCTCCTTCTTGATCACTTTCTTTTCCTGGCTCTTTGTGTGGCATTGCCCTTGTTTTCCTCCCACCTCACTGGCCACCCTCTCTTACTGTCCTTTGCTGGTCCTCCTCCACTGCTAGACCTCTGGATATTGGAGTGCCCTAGGGCTCTGCTCTTCCCTCTTTTTATCCTTTCTCCCCAGGAATTTCACTGCTGCAAGTAACAAGGATATATGCCAATGACACTTACATTTATGTTTCCCCCAGACTGTTTACCTCTGGATTTGTGTATCCAGCTATTGACTTGATACTTTCACTTGAATGTCTAGTGGACATTTTACACGTAACACAGACAAAGCAAAACACTTGTTTTCCTCCCAACTTTGTTCCCTTCTTGTCCCCACTCAAAATGTCACCACCATCCACTCAGCTGCTCAAACCCCAAAACACAGAGTCATCGTTGATTATGTTTTTCCTATGTCCCATGTCAAATCAATCAGAAAGTGCTATGAGGTCTACCTCCAAGCTATGTCTTGAGCCTACCTATGTATTTGCTTTTCTACCACTACTGTCCCAGCCTCTCTTCTCTTGCCTCAACTCCCACTACTTTCCCTTTACTTGTATCTTCCAGCCTCCTGGCCCTTCTTTGTGTTCTGCAAACAACCATGTTCATTTCTACCTTTTGGATTTCCTCCTTCCTTTGTCTGGAATGCTATTCTCTTAGATCTTGGCATAATTTCCTTCTTGTCTCTGAGCCCTTGGTTCAAATGTGACTTACCCCCAAAGTATCACTCCACCCATGTCACTTTCTATCCCAAGACTTACTTTGATTTTTTTCTATTACTATCTGATTAATCTTGTTTATCTGTTTACTTGATTAACATTGTCTCCTTTCTCTAGACAAACACAGGTACTTGCCTGCCTTGATCACTCACCATACCTAGGTAAGTGCCTGGCACCTAATAGCAACTGAATATATACTTGTGGAATAAATGAGTGTATGTTTTAGAAAAATCACTCTGGAGACAATTCAGAGAACAGACTTGACGGAGAAATCTGTGCTTTAGAAAATTCTCTCTGGCTAGAGTATGCAGTGTGGATTGGACTTAGAAACCCCCGAGTCGCTTAGAACACCAAACCTTGTAGGATGTTTGGTGAGGTGAATTCAGTATGATTATAGCCTAGAAATGAATTGGAAGATTTCTTCATTGATTCTGACAAGTGGGCTTCTTTCCCTGCACTGTTGCCTTTGAGTAGTGAAAATGCGATTAAAATAGACCTCCATATTTGGGTTGCTGACACCACAAGTGTGTGAAAGTGGAATTAGATACTTTTCCCGTGGCAGCTCCTGACCCCAAAGCCATGGAGAATTGCTGTGGGGACAGAGTTCTCTGAGAGTGTCATCTGGCAGCGAAGATGCAAGGGGAATGAGCCTGTAGTGGGTATGGTTCACTCCTTGAGTCAGAGGTCCTTTTGGCTGGCCTAGTGGCGGATAATGTGGGGACAATTCTTTTCTTCCCATCTCTTCATTACTGCACAAAGGAGCACACAGAGCTTCACAGAAAAGGGGTTAGCCAGGCTCCGTAACTCTAGGATTCTTCTTTCTCTCTTTATCCCAGAGCCTGAGTCCTCTTGCACTCTTTTCAAAGCACAGTGGAAATAGAAAGGATGCTTAGAAAAGTGGATAAAAAGAAAACAGAATAGAAATCTCCTAAACCTGTTAAATTCTTCCCCTGAATCTCTTGCAGAATTTATATTCAGTAAAAATATTATTTTTCAGGGCAAATAAAAACCCTCCCAATGGCAATTGTTCCTTCTTCCCCGCTCCCCCACTTGTTTTTTGGGTAGATTTTATGGAGTGATTTGAATTCATAGGGCCTCTCTTTCATTGTGCAGACTGAGAAATTGTAAACCTCGTGATCGGGAGGGCTGGGTGATCTGAGTGGGTAAACCAGATTTGAGGAACTGGCACAGTCCCCGCGAATCCGCATGGACGCTGAGCTTTGCCAGTCTGCATGGGCAGTCCCCGTTCTAAAAGGCATATGATGTTCTACTTGGCAGCACAATACAGCAGAAAAGTGTGGAGTTAGAAGGAGGAAATCTGGACTGCGGTCCTCACTACTTGGATGACCTTGGGCAAGCTATGTAGGTTTTCTGAGTCTAAGCTTTCATATCATGAAGTGGGAGTAATAATATGTTCTTCCCCTACGTACAATGCCATTCTGAGAGTTAAATATATATGTGAGTGTGCTTAGGGAACTGGGAAGACCTCTGTGTATCTTAGTCATTATTTTCTAGTTTGTCAAATCAAAGCCTTAATCTAGAATGGATAAATCTATTCACAGTGAATGTTCATTCATTAGACAGACTGATTGATGATGAGTTGGGATTCTGGATTCAGACCAGAAGACAGAAATAATCCTACTCTTGATGATATTTTAGAGCCTCTCCAATTCAATATGACTTAATTTGCACATTTAGTATAGAGCTTGAGTATTAGATAGGGCTAAAAATGAGATTTAGTGCGAAAAGATGGTTTTATCCACAAAACATGCACTCAACAAACATTTTGGGGTGCAGATAAAATGTTTATAACAGTGCTTGGCACATGTCAAGTGCTCAGTACATTCCCACTGTTATTACCGTTGTTGCTCTTGTTGCTGTTTGCCAGGTCCTGGGCTGAGCTTTGGGGTTGCAAATATGCAAAGCCATGGTCTCTGCCCTCTAGCATCTCTGAGTCTAGTGCGGGAGATCGAGTTGACGATTACAGGAAAATGAAGCAAGTGGGGGCAGTCAGAGACTGATTCAAGTCAGCCTGTCTATACTTGAAATTCTGTTTCGTTATTTATTAGCTAGGTGAACTAGCTAAGTGCAAGTGACTTAACATTTCAGGCTTTATTTCCTTCATCTGTAAAAAGGGAGAATAATAGCACTGATTTTAAGGGATTGCTGAATGAGTGAAACTAGATAATTAAGCATTCATTTATTTATAAAATATTTATTGAGTGTTGAGGTTGGCTGAATATTGGCACCCCTGGAGGTATCCATGTCCTTATCCCCAGAACCTGTGAATATGTTAGGTTGTGTGGCAAAAGGGCAGTGAGGTTGCAGACAGAATTAAGGTTGCTGATCAGCTGGCCTTAAAATAGGAAGATTATCCTGGATTAATGGGGTGGGCCAAGTGTAGTCACAAAAGTCCTTAGAAGTGGAAGAAGGAGGCAGGAGGCAGGGTGGGGGGCGGGCAGGAACGAGTCAGAGACAGATTTGAAGATGCTTTGCTGCTGACTTTGAAGATGGAGAAACAGGGCCACAAACCGAGGAATACAGGAGGCCTCTAGAAACTGGAAAAAGCAAGGAAATCCATTTCAAACTTCTGACCTCCAGAGCTGCACAATAACAAATTTGTGTTGTTTAAGCCACTAGGTTTGTGGTACTTTATTACAGCCACAAGAGGAAACCGATACAAACGTCTACCATGTGCCACCAGACTCTGTTCTTGGTGCTGGGGCTAAGCAGTCGCCAGTGCACACAGACAGACACACGTACCCCCAGTATTTGGAGCTTAAATTCTAGAACAATAAATAAATAGACAAATAAATATGGGTTGGAGGCTGAGACCTGCTATGAAGAAAAGTTAAAGCAGAGTCAGGGAGCCAGAGAATAAAGGGGATATTATTTTGCATACGAGTAGTCAGAGGGCCTTCGTAATGAGATAGCATTTGAACAGACATCTGGATTAAATGAGGGCTTGACCCAGGTGGATATCTGGGGAGAAAAGCAACCTTGGGTGAAGCAGCTCCTTTCTGAGGGCCATTCCCAAAGAGGGATGCAACTCTGAGACTTCAGCAGCCAGAACCCCCAGCAGCTGGGGGAACAAATGCCTCAGTCCTGAAGGGGGACCTGATTAGTGCATCACAGAATCCATGACAGGGGCCTGTTACAATAGGCTGGCCAAGAAGTGATGATAATCTGTATGGGGAGAATTCAAGGAGGGAAGGTGAGAAATAATCTGTTGCTTATTGAGTTATAATTGACATACAATATATTAGTTTCAGTTGCGCTACATAGTGATGCAATATTTTTATACATTACAAAATGATCAAGATGATAAGTCTAGTTACAATGCTAACATATAAAGTTGTTACAATATTATTGACTATATTCCCTATGCAGTACATTATATTCCCTGTGATTTATTTATTTTATAACTAGAAGTTTGTACCTCTTTTTTTTATTTATTTACTTATTTTTATTTTTGACTGCGTTGGGTCTTCGTTGCTACACGCGGTCTTTCTCTAGTTGCGGCGAGCGGGGGCTACTCTTCGCTGTGGTGCACGGGCTTCTCATTGCCGTGGCTTTTCTTGTTGTGGAGTATTGGCTCTAGGCACGCGGGCTTCAGTAGTTGTGGTGCATGGGCTCAGTAGTTGTGGCACATGGGCTCAGTAGTTGTGGCTCCCGGGCTCTAGAGCTCAGGCTCAGTAGTTGTGAGGCGCGGGCTTAGTTGCTCTGTGACATGTCGGATCTTCCTGGGCCAGAGCTCGAACCCATATCCCCTGCATTGGCAGGTGGATTCTCAACCACTGTGCCACCAGAGAAGCCCGGAAGTTTGTACCTCTTAATCCCCATCACCTATTTAACCTGTCCCCCCACCCCCTCCCCTGTGGTAACTACCAGTTTGTTCTCTGTATCTATGAGTCTGTTTCTGTTTTGTTTTGTTTGTTCATTTGTTTGGTTTTTTTAGAGTCCACGTATAAAGGAAATAACACAGTATTTGTCTTTCTCTGTTTGCTTTATTTCACTTTGCATAATACCATGAAGGTCCATCCATGTTGTTGCAAATGGCAAGATTCATTCTTTTTTATGGCTGAGGAATATGTTCTTTCTCCATTCATCTATCAATGGACACTTAGGTTGCTTCTATATTGTAGCAATTGCAAATAAAGCTGCGATGAACATAGGGGTGTATATATATATTTTAAATTAATGTTTCCATTTTCTTCGGGAAAATACCCAGAATTAGAATTGAGAAATACTCATTTTAATGCAGAGCTCACAGGATTTGCAAATGGATTTCCTGGAATGGAAAGAGAAATGTCAAAGGCTGACTTCGAGCAAGTGGAATAGGGTTGCTAAAATGGGGAAAAATGAACGAGGGACAAGTTTGGGGGAGAACAATCAAGAGTTTAGTTTTAGATATAAATCTAAGATGCATTAGCATCTTCACATAAGGAAATGTTGAGTTCATTGGAGAGATCAGGACTGGAGACATAACTGTGAGAAGGCTGTGGAACTGACCTCAGTCACTTCAGGTAGTGGATATAGGCAAAGAAGAGAGCCAAGATTGAGTCCAGGGGCACTCCACCAGTGAAAGATTGGAAAGACGAGAGGAGGCTCTGGCAAAAGCACAAGGCCTGGCATGTGGTAAGTGCCTAGTGTTAGCTGCTATGGTCTGAATTGTTTCCCTCAAAATCCATGTGTTGAAGCCCTAACCACCCTTCCCCCAAGTGACTGCATTTGTAGATAGGGCTTTCAGGAGGTGATTAAGGTTAAATGAAGTCATAGGAGTGGGGCCCTGAACTGATAGGATTGGTGGACTTATAAGAGGAGGAGGAGAGAGAGATATCTCTCTCTTTCTGCCATGTGAGGACACAGCTAGAAGGTGGCCATCAGCAAGCCAGGAAGAGGGTTCTCACCAGGAGCTGAATTGGCTGGCACGTTGATCTTGGACTTCCAGCCTCCAGAACTGTGAGAAAATACATTTCTGTTGTTTAAACTCCCCAGTCTGTGGCATTGTGTTACGGCAGCCCAAGTGTCTGACTGAGACACTAGCCATGGAGGTTTGAGAACAGGCAGAGGTGACTTAGGCCAGAAAGCACTGGGAGAGCTAGGAGGACATGCTCTGCTCCTAACCTCCTGACTGACCCACATTCATCAGTGGCCCTCTTTGGGCCTCAGTTTCCTCTTCCGTAAACTAAGAGCTCCTTTCAGTTCCAGCATTCTACAAACTATGATTTAGAAATAGAATTGTTAGAAGACAGGTAATACTGCATTTATGTGGATTTTGAAAAAATATTTTTTAATTTTATCTTTTACTGTGGTAAAGTATACACATAAAATTTACCATTTTAACCACTATCCATCCCTGGGACTTCTTCATATTCCCAACTGACACTCTGTACCCCTTAAACAATAGTTATTCCCCTCGTCCTCCCAACCCCTGGCAGCCACCACATTACTTTCCATCTCTATGAATTTGACTGCTCAAGGTAACTCCTATAAGTGGGATCATACAGTATTTTTGTCCTTTTGTGTCTGGCTTATTTCCCTTAGTATAATGTCTTCAAGGTTCATCCATGTTGTAACCTGTGTCAGAATTTCATTCCTTTTTAAGGTTAAATAATATTAGTCATGTGGATTTGAAATCATAAGACCTGTGCCCAAATTCCAACTCTTCTATTTACGAGTTCATGTGACCTTGAGTGTGCCCTCTGTTTCTCATTTCCTCATCCTTAAATAGTGAAAATAGTACCTACCCACAGACGTGTTGGGTGGTGAATTTGATATAATGGATGTGAAACCACTTTAGAAAGATTATGATGCTATGGCTATTTTTAGCTGTAAGAGGCCACTAGGTTGACTGCCAGGGGTGATTTTTTTCTCTTGGTCACTCTAATGACATCTTTCTGAGCAATTCCTTGGCCCGGCTGCACAGCTGATCCAGTTCACTTATCATGGCAGTCAAATAAATGGACTTGGTTGTTTTCCTGTCAACTTCTTGATGTGTCACATCAGCACAGCCAAAGATAAGGAGCCTCTGTCTCTGACCCAGACGCTTTGGACCTGGGTGCTTCCATTGTAAGCCAGGGAAAGTATAACCCCGATGGCTGGAGAAAACCCTCCTCCCCTTGGCTTTTTGTTACATTCTACAGCAACATCAGGCTCCCTGTTTCTGGGCCTGACTCCATGAGGTCATTCCACCCTAGGAAGGGTGGGAGGATGGATTAGAGGGAAGTGAGATGAGGCAGCACAGCCTGGGAGTCTGGGGTCTGAGGGCCAGGCTGGATCTCCTACGGACTACCTGTGGGACCAAGCGCAACGCACTTTCCCTTTCTGGGTTGGTTACCCTCCTCTGTGTAGTAAGGGGTGGGACTTGAGGACCTCCAAGGTCCTTTTCAGCTCTGGCCTTCTGTGAATGATGAATGATATGTGAATTACCATTCCACTTTCTGTCAATGACTCTAGATCTTTCCTTCACCCCCACTATTCATGTACTTGTCCCCAAGAGCTACTCACTTCAGGTTCAGACTTAAACTTGATCCTTACTGCTAGCACTGAGCCTATCTCTTCCCTCCTCCCTCTTCACTTTGATTCCTTTCTGGTCCAATTTTCTGCTGTCTAGAGGAGCTGGTTTTAGAAACATCTGCTTTCCTAATGCATGCTGAAAGATTAATGGCAGATTATAGCTTCAGTTCTCATTTCACTTGCATTTTGGGAGAGGAGCAATACTTCAACCTCAAAAGAACGGCCCTCTCACAACAGAGTCTAGACACAGAGTGGGGAGACATGCTCAAAAATTAAACAGGGGGCCATATTATGTAGACTTCCAAAGAGAAGTGAAGAGGTTTGGACTTCATCCAGTGGCAGTGGGGAGCCACTGAGGGTTTTTGAGCTGTATCTGAGCTATATCTTCAAGTGATCATTCAGGCAGCTTTTTGAAGACTGGATTAAAGTGGGAAGAGAACAGAGGCAGGCAAGAGAGTGAATCCCAGATCCAAGTGAAAGAGACCAAGAAGAGTGGTAATAGAGATGGAAAGGAAGAGACCCACCTGAGAGGTTTTAGAAGAATCACCTGGATTTCAGCCCCAGTGAATCTGGGGATAAGAGAGAGAGAGGAATTGAGGATGACATTGACATTTCTAGCTTGCAAGTTTGATGCCCAGTTTTGTCTGTGGCTAATAAAGAAAACACGCTTTGCCATTCTCCCCCAGCTCACTATGCTGCAGCCATGCCCAAATCTGCTCCTGCCTCAGGGCTTTTGCACTTGTGGGTCTCTGTGCCCAAGTTTAGCTCAAATGTCCTCTCTTTCAAGGGGCTTCTTTGATGGCCAATCTAAGGCAGTCTCTCTGCCCTGCTCATCTCCCACCTCAGTCCTTATTCACCTCACCCTTTATCCCAAGCTAAAATGAGCTCCTTCATCTATTAGCTTAGTTCCACTAGAATTTAAGTTCCGCCTGGGTAGGGGTCTCATGTGTCTCATTCATGAGTGCATCCCTGGCACCTAGAAGAGGGCTTGGCTCATAGCAGGTGCTTAGTAATTATAAGTTTAATGAACAGGAAGGATGGAAAGAAGGAAGAAGTCTGGAATCAGATGTGGCAAATTATTTCCAAAGATGGCTGCAACATCTCCCATCTTGTGTGCCTTTTGCAGTGAGACTTGCTGCTTCTCTCATCAGGTGGAGCCTGTTTCCTCTCTCTCTTGGACCTGGGCTGGCCCTATGACTTGCTTTGACCTGTAGAATGCAGCTGAAGTGACACTGTATGGCTTCAGAGTCTAGGCTTTCAGAAGTCCCTGTGGCCTCCATTTTCACACCCTTGCAATGCTTCTTCTTCTTGTGTCTTGAGACACATCAGAAAGCCCAAGGCCCTGTGGAGGGAAAGGGAGGCCTCCAGTCAACAGCAACTGCTGAGCCCAGCCCGCAGCAGATCTGCCAGCTGAGCGTGGCCACATGAATAATCCCAGGCAGGAAGAGCCATCCAGACAAGCCACAGAGTTGTGAGAAACAATACATTGTCTTAAACCACTAAGTTTCATTCTCCACTTCGGGCTTTGAGTTTAAGGAACTGGTGGGCATCCAGATGGAGATGTACAGCAGGAATTAAATATATAATTATATAATTGTATATGTATACATATGTGTATATTTACATATGTATCTGTGTATATATACTTATATGTGTATGTATAAATACATATATGTAATATTGGTATGTGTTTCTGGCAGAAACAGCTTTGATGACCTTTGAATTATGTATATGAACCTTTAATGTGATTAAGAAAAAAAGCTCTATTATTTCTTGACTAGATTGTGAAGAAAATTGTAACAACTGTGTATTTTCTTACTCTTACTCTGAAAATTTTTCAAATGGATGAATCAGGGCAGTTCTAGGCAGATAAAGGAATGGTTCCCATCAGTGTGATTCAAAAAGCATTCAGGATCCTGCCTGCCCAAAGTTTCTACCCCACTGCATTCTGCTCACTGCTTTGGCCAAGAGTTAGACAGTAGATGCAGAAGCATTAGTTCCAGCCCACCCTAGTATAGACAAATATGCATCTGGTGCTTTCCATCTTACAAAGCAATTTTCCCATCATCATCTTATTTAATCCTCATAGCAACTCTGTGGCATAGGTTCTGATATATTTTTTTTTTTTTTTGAAAATGAGGAAACAGGGTCTAACTGAAAAGTTACACAATGCGTAGGTAGTGGAGTGAAGACAGACCCAGCAGACCCCCTAAACTCCTGGGTCAGCATGCTTTCAGCACCATCACACTTATTCCAATAGAACAGATTATGAGCTTCTTGGAAACTATTTACATAATAAAGAGAATGCCCTTGGTCTTGAAAGCCATTCATTGTCTGTCACAGGAGACAGGGAGATAGCATCTTTGGGCAAGGTCTCCACCCATCTTGTAATTTAAGTAAAACTTTCATGCTAATTTCCTCTCCCTCCTAGAGTTAGCCCTAGCTCCTGGGAAGGAAAGGAAGTGCTTTCACACTTTATAGACAACCTTGGCTTCAATCACATCATTTGCTCCATTTTTTTTCTCCTGTGAAATATGAAAAAGCAGATGTAAAGGCTTCTCTGTTTCTCTTTAAAAGAAGAAGATAATAGTTGTTTTGCACATTTTAACTGAACATATTTAAAAAGATTGAGAGTTGATTTTTTTAATTGCAAAATTTATTCTGGATAAAACATTAATGTGAGATGAGTTAAGAATACTTTTTTTTTTTTTTCCTCCAAGTATTAGGAGACAAGAGGAAGGCTCTGGAAATCTGTTTGCAAACCTTTAGCAGTCCTCATGGGCTCCCTGAGACTAGGCAGACACTACCTGAGATGCTCACCCAGTCTGGGCCACAGTTAGAATATTTGATGGGGGGTGGGGTGGGGGAGTATCTTCTAAGCAGGCTTCTCATCTCTGCAATTCTCTATCACAGGGTGAAAGGCCACACCTGACTCTCCTTTTCTCCTGTTGGTGTCCCTCTAATTACTTGAATGATCCAATCTTCCTCTCACTATTGACGTCCCACTTCTCTCCTCTGTGCCCTGGGTCCCTGCTTCCCGGTGGACGGCTCCCCATCCACCCCCCTCATTTGCTGAGATCTGGATTGCCCTCTGCGGATTTCCCCAGGGGAAGCTACTCATTCTTCCATTTTTCATGCCCTATGAAACTGGGAAGGGGGTTGACAGACTCCCGGATTTTTTCTTACATTTATAGACATTACACTTTCACCCTAGTGAAAACTGCAATTTATTTTGTTTCATTCTATTTGGCTATATAACCCACTATTGTTACTGGCCCTTTCCAGTTGGGCCCCAACAAGAGTCCTCCTGCCTGGTGTCGTTCAAACCAACAGAAGGAGAAGGAGTTTGGTTCAGAAGCAAACAAACGTTTAATTCTTTGATGAAAGAATAGAGAGTTGCAAGCTCACGCTGTAGAGTACAAGCTCACCCTAACAGGCAGTCAGCAGGCCGGCTTTATAGGGTTCTTGACAGCGGGGAGGGGGCGGAGTCCACTGGGGCAGGCGCAGCTGTGCTGCTTAGGCTCCAGATCGCAGTGCCGGGTGCAGCGTCTCTGCACACGGCCCGCCGCCGCCATCTTGAATTGACGTGCCGTGCGGCGTCTCTGCACACGGCCCGCCGCCGCCATCTTGAATTGATGTTCTGTGTAGCGTCTCTGCTCACGGCACGCGGCCGCCGTCTTGAATTGAGCTTCCTGTGCAGCGTCTCTGTTCGCGGCCGGAGCTGAGGTGACCGCACAGCCGTCTCACACTAACTCTGGTGGGAAGTGCCTGGTGCAAGGCCTCTGCCCCGAGGACCCTGTGAGCAAGTGAAAGTGGACTAAGCACAAAGGTAAAAAAAATGTTAGACTTTATTATTATTATTTTAAACTTTTTTTTTTAATCTTTACTGAAGTATAATTGCTTCACAATATTGTGTTAGTTTCTGTTGTACAACAAAGTGAGTCAGCCATAAGCACGCATATATCCCCATATCTCTTCCCTCTTGTGTCTCCCTCCCTCCCACCCTCCCTATCCCACCCCTCTAGGTCGTCAAAAACACCGAGGTGATTTCCCTGTGCTATGCGGCTGCTTCCCACCAGCTATCTGTTTTACATTTGGTAGTGTATATATGGCAGTGCCACTGTCTCACTTTGCCCCAGCTTATCCTTCCCCCTCCCCGTGTCCTCAAGTCCATTCTCTACGTCTGCGTCTTTATTCCCGTCTTGCCTCTAGGTTCTTCAGAACCTTTTTTTTTTTTTTTTTTTTAGATTCCATATATATGTGTTAGCATGTGGTATTTGTTTTTCTCTTTCTGACTTACTTCACTCCGTATGAAAGTCTGTAGGTCCATCCACCTCACTACAAATAACTCAATTTTGTTTCTTTTTATGGCTGAGTAATATTCCATTGTATATATGTGCCACATCTTCTTTATCCATTCATCTGTTGATGGACACTTAGGTTGCTTCCATGTCCTGGCTATTGTAAAGAGTGCTGCAGTGAACATTGTGGTGCATGTCTCTTTTTGAATTATGGTTTTCTCAAGGTATATGCCCAGTAGTGGGATTGCTGGGTCGTATGGAAGTTCTATTTTTAGTTTTTTAAGGAACCTCCATACTGTTCTCCATAGTGACTGTTTCAATTTACATTCCCACCAACTGTGCAGGAGGGTTCCCTTTTCACCACACCCTTTCCAGTACTTATGGTTTCTAAATTTTTTGATAATGGCCCTTCTGACTGGTGTGAAGTGATACTTCATTGTAGGTTTGATTTGCATTTCTCTAATAATTAGTGATGTTGAGCATCTTTTCATGTGCCTCTTGGCCATCTGTATGTCTTCTTTGGTGAAATGTCTGTTTAGGTTTTCCACCCATTTTTAAATTGAATGGTTTTTTGATATTGGGCTGCATGAGCTGTTTGTATATTTTGGAGACTAATCCTTTGTCTGTTGTTTCATTTGCAAAAATTTTCTCCCATTCTGAGGGTTGTCTGTTCATCTTGTTTACGGTTTCCTTTGCTGTGCAAAAGCTTTTTTCATTAGGTCCCATTTGTTTATTTTTGTTTTTATTTCCATTTCTCTAGGAGGTAGGTCAAAAAAGATCTTGCCGTGGTTTATGTCAAAGAGTGTTTTTCCTATGTTTTCCTCTAAGAATTTTATAGTGTCTGGCCTTACATTTAGGTCTTTAATCCATTTGGAGTTTACTTTTCTGTATGGTGTTAGGAAGTGTTCTAATTTCATTCTTTTACATGTAGGTGTCCAGTTTTCCCAGCACCACTTATTGAAGAGGCTGTCTTTTCTCCATTGTATCTTCTTGCCTCCTTTGTCGTAAATTAAGTGACCGTATGTGCATGGGTTTATCTCTGGGATTTCTATCCTGTACCACTGATCTATCTTTCTGTTTTTGTGCCAGTACCATACTGTCTTGATTACTGCAGGTTTGTAGTATAGTTTGAAGTCAGGGAGCCTGATTCCTCCAGCTCCATTTTTCTTTCTCAAGATTGCTTTGGTTATTCTGGGTATTTTGTGTTTCCATACAAATTGTAAAATTTTTTGTTCTAATTCTGTGAAGAATGCCATTGGTAGTTTGATAGGGATTGCATTGAATCTGTAGATTGCTTTGGGTAGTATAGTCATTTTCACAATATTGATTCTTCCAATCCAAGAACATGGTATATTTCTCCATGTGTTTATGTCATCTTTAATTTCTTTCATCAGTGTTCTATAGTTTTCTGAGTACAAGTCTTTGGCCTCCTTATGTAGGTTTATTCCTAGGTATTTTATTCTTTTTGTTGCAATGGTAAATGGGATTGTTTCTTTAATTTCTCTTTCTGATTTTTCTTTTTTGTGTATAGGAATATCAGAGATTTCTGTGAATTAATTTTGTACCCTGCAACCTTACCAAATTCATTGATTAGTTCTAGTAGTTTTCTGGTGGTATCTTCAGGATTTTCTATGTATAGTATGATGCCCTTTGCAGACAGTGACAGTTTTACTTCTTATTTTCCAATTTGTATTCCTTTTATTTCTTTTACTTCTCTGATTGCCATGGCTGGGACTTCCAAAACTATGTTGAATAAGTGCGGCAAGAGTGGACATCCTGGGTTTCCCTGGTGGTGCAGTGGTTGAGAGTCTGCCTGCCGATTCAGGGGACGCGGGTTCGTGCCCCGGTCCGGGAAGATCCCACATGCTGTGGAGCGGCTAGACCCGTGAGCCATGGCCTCTGAGCCTGCGCGTCAGGAGACTGTGCTCTGCAACGGGAGAGGCCACAACAGTGAGAGGCCCGCGTAACGCGAAAAAAAAGAGTGGACATCCTTGTCTTGTTCCTGATCTTAGTGGAAATGATTTCAGTTTTTCACCATTGAGTATATTTGCTGTGGGTTTGTCAATATATCACCTTTATTATGTTGAGGTAGGTTCCCTCTATGCCCATTTTCTGGAGAGTTTGTATCATAAATGGGTGTTGAATTTTGTCAAAAGTGGTTTCTGCTTCCACTGAGATGATCATATGGCTTTTATTATTCAATTTGTTAATATGATATATCACATTGATTGATTTGCATATATTGCAGAATCCTTGCATCCTGGGGATAAATCCCACTTGATCATGGTGTCTGAGCCTTTTAATATGTTGTTGGGTTCTGTTTGCTATTATTTTGTTCAGGATTTTTGCATCTATGTTCATCAGTGATATTGGTCTATAATTTTGTTTTTTTGTGATACCTTTTTCTGGTTTTGGTATCAGGGTGATGGTGGCTTTGTAGAATGAATTTGAGAGTGTTCCTCCCTCTGCAATTTTTTGGAAGAGTATGGGAAGGATCTGTGTTAGCTCTTCTTTAAATATTTGATAGAATTCTCCTGTGAAGCCATCTGGTCCTGGACTTTTGTTTGTTGGAAGATTTTTAATTACAGTTTCAATTTCATTACCTGTGATAGGTCTGTTTATATTTTCTAATTCTTCCTGGTTCAGTCTTGGAAACTTGTACCTTTCCAAGAATTTGTCCATTTCTTCCAGGTTGTCCATTTTATTGGCATATAGTTGTTTGTAGTAGTCTCTTATAATCCTTTGTATTTCTGTGGTGTCAGTTGTGATCTCTCCTTTTTCATTTCTCATTTTACTGATTTGCATAATCTCCCTTTTTTTCTTGATGAGTCTGGCTAAGGGTTTATCAATTTTTTTTATCTTCTCAAAGAACCAGCTTTTAGTTTTATGGATCTTTGCTATTGCTTTCTTCGTTTCTGTTTCATTTATTTCTGCTCTGATCCTTATGATTTCTTTCCTACTACTGACTTCGGGTTTTCTTTGTTCTTCTTTCTCTAGTTGCTTTATGTTTAGGGTTAGATTGTTTATTTGAGATTTTTCTTGTTTCTTGAGCTGAGATTGAATTGCTATAAACTTCCCTCTTACAACTGTTTTTGCTGCATCCCATAGTTTTTGGGTCTTTGTGTTTTCATTGTCACTTGTTTCAATGTATTTTTTTAATTTCTTCTTTGATTTCTCAGTGATCTCTTGTTTATTTAGTAGTGCACTGTTTAGCCTTTATGTATTTATGGTTTTTACAGTTTTTTTCCTGTAATTAATTTCCAATCTCATAGTGTTGTGGTCAGAAAAGATGCTTGATATGATTTCAATTTTCTTAAATTTCCTGAGGCTTGTTTTGTGACTCAAGATGTGATCTGTCCTGGAGAATGTTCCGTGTGCGCTTGAGAAGAAAGTGTATTCTGCCACTTTCGGGTAGAATGTTCTGTAAATATCAATTAAATCTATTTGGTCTGTTGTGTCATTTAAAGCTGTGTTTCCTTATTTATTTTCTGGTTGAATGACCTGTCAGTTGGTGTGGGGTGGTCAATAAGTGGGGTGTTAAAGTCCCCTACTATTATTGTGTCACTGTCGATTTCCCCTTTCATGGTTGTTAGCATTTGCCATATGTATTGAGGTGTTCCTATCTTGGGTGCATAAACATTTATAATTGTTATTTCTTCTTCTTGGATTGATCCCTTGATCATTATGTAGTGTCCATCTGTATCTCTTGTAACAGTCTTTATTTTAAAGTCTATTTTATCTGATAGAGTATTGCTACTCCAGCTTTCTTTTGATTTCCATTTGCATGGAATATCTTTTTCCATCCCTTCACTTTCAGTCTGTATGTGTCCCTAGGTCTGCAGTGGGTCTCTTGTAGACAGCATATATATGGGTCTTGTTTTTGTATCCATTCAGCCAGACTGTGTCTTTTCGTTGGGGCATTTGATCCATTTATATTCAAGATTATTATCAATATGTATGTTCCTATTACCGTTTTCTTAATTGTTTTGGGTTTGTTTTTCTGGGTCTTTTTCTTCTCTTGTATTTCCCACCTAGAGAAGTTTCTTTTGCATTTGTTGTAAAGCTGATTTTGGTGGTGCTGAATTCTCTTAGCTTTTGCTTGTCTGAAAAGCTTTTGATTTCTCTGTTGAATCTGAATGAGATCCTTGCTGGGTAGAGTAATCTTGCTTGTACGTTTTTCTCTTTCATCACTTTAAGTATATCCTGCTACTCCCTTCTGGCCTGCAGAGTTTCTGCTGAAAAATCAGCTGATCAACTTATGGGGATTCCTTTTATGTTATTTTTTGTTTTTCCCTTGCTGCTTGTAATGCTTTTTCTTTGAATTTAATTTTTGTTAGTTTGATTAATATGTGTCTTGGTGTGTTTCTCCCAGGGTTTATCCTGTATGGGATTCTCTGTGCCTCCTGGACTTGGGTGACTATATCCTTTCCCATGTTAGGGAAGTTTTCAGCTATAATCTCTTCAAATATTTTCTCAGACCCTTTCTTTTTCTCTTCTTCTTCTGGGACCCCTGTAATTCGAATGTTTGTGCATTTAGTGTTGTCCCAGAGGTCTCTGAGGTTGTCTTCAATTCTTTTCATTCTTTTTTCTTTATTCTGCTCCTCGGCAGTTATTTCTAGCATTTTGTCTTCCAGCTCACTTATTCGTTCTTCTGCCTCAGTTATTCTGTTATTGATTCCTTGTAGTGTATTTTTCATTTCAGTTATTGTGTTGTTCATCTCTGTTTTTTTGTTCTTTAGTTCTTCTAGATCTTTGTTGGACATTTCTTGTATTTTCTCAATCCATGCCTCCATTCTGTTTCTGAGATTCTGGATCATCTTTACTATAATTACTCCAAATTCTTTTTCAGGTAGATTGCCTCTTTCCTTTTCATTTATTTGGTCTTGTAGGTTTTTACCTTGCTGCTTCATCCGTGACATATTTTTTTGCCATCTCATTGATTTTTTTCCTTTTTTTTGAATGAGTGGGATTGTGTTCCTATCTTACTGGTTGTTTGGCCTGAGGCTTCCAATACTGGAGTTTGTAGGCTGTTGGGTAGAGCTGGGTCTTGGCACTGAGATGAGGACCTCTGGGAGACCTCTGATGAATATTCCCTGGGATCTGAGGTTCTCTGTTATTCCAGTGGTTTGGAGTTGGAGCTCCCACCGCAGGAGCTTCAGCCCAACCCCTGGCTCATGAACCAAGATCCTGCAAGCCGTGTGGAGCGGCAAAAAAAAGAAAAGAAAGAGAAAAAAAGGAGAACAACAAAGTAAAAAATAAAATTAGACTAGGAAACTAACAGATATGTTAGAAAAAATGTAAAAATAAAAATATAGATGAAACAACAACTGGAAGGTAAAACAGAACCACAACAGTGAAAAAGAGGAGAGGAAAAAAAAAAAAGGTGGAAAAGGCCTTGGCTGTGGAGGGTGGGGGTTAAGCAGGGGTGAGGTTTGAATGGTGGGCGGGGCCTATGCTTAGGACCCACAGGGCTGGAAAAGACCCTGGGGAGTGTGAGGGGTGGGCCTTAGACTAAACAGAACAGAAGGAGCCCAGGCGTACCTCCCACCTCTGGTATCAGAGGGTGGGGGACCCCACCTGGGAGCCCAGCAGGCTTCCTGTGCTTGAGTGGGCAGGGCAAATGCCCTTCTCTCACACTCCTGCAGTCCAGGAGGGCCCCTCCGGCCTGCCTCTCCTGTTCTCTCTTGGGCCTCCCTCCTACACCCCCTCGACCAACCCAGCCCGGAGGGGACCTCTGAGGGCATAGGACCTGGCCCGAGCGCTGGTCAGACTTCCCTGCCTAATTGGTCAGGGAAAACACTGGGTGCGCTCCACCCTGATCCAAGCCCCTGAGGGTCCCTCCAGGCGAGGGAACCGCTCCTCCCTCTCAGCCACTCCTCACGGCCACCAGTCCTGTCCAGCTTCCACTTCTCCCCCTTCAGTCCCCCCACGTCCTACCGGTTCGCTTGGGGGTTCTTCCTGTCTCCTTGGGTGTCGAGGTCCCCCACCAGTATCCAGCAGGTGCCCTAGTTGTGGGGAGATGCAAACTCTGCGTCTTCCCACACCGCCATCTTGACTCTACCCACTAGACTTTATTTTATTACCCAGGTTCTATTTTTATTTCCTAGGAATTGTTAAGGAGCTTTGCCAGTGACACTATCTCTTCTGTATCACTGTCCTCTACTAGCCTCCCAGTCACTGTTGTTCATTTATTGAAGACTTTGGCACCAGATTCATGATCTTTCTCTCCATCTCAACAATTGCCATCACCATCCTAGGAGATTTCAGTGACAAGAATTGCACTATTCAACATCCTAGTCAGATAATTCTGGAACTCCCATTTCCAGAGACCATCACCTTGCCTCAACTTCAGTCACTCAAGGACCATCACCAAGAAGGGCTTCCCCTTTGAAGTCTTCAACTCCCTTCTGGTAGCCTCATGCCATGCCTTTGCCTCCTCTAGGCTCTTGATCCCTCCATTTTTTCCTCATCAGTTGGCTCTCTCCCAATATTTATTTCTGCTTTTTTCTTCTTGGGAGTCCATGATTAATCACCCTTTTCTTCTCAGTAACTCTCTGAACATTTACCACTCTCCTTGAGTTCCATACACGATGCCCCGACCCTACATTTCTAGCAGAATATCATGTCTCTTACTCCACTGAGAAAATTGATCCCTCAGGTATGATCTCTCTCAACTTTCAGTAGCTTACCATTTATTGCCTCTTCCTTCCTCAGCCTCAAAGGATGTGTATCCTTGATGCTACTTTCTCCTCTTATACATTTTTTACTAGTCACCACCTCTTATTCCTTTCCATGAAATCTTTTTCCTCAGAATATGAAAATGGTCAAGTTTTTCCAATCCTAAAAAAGAAACAAACTAAACAGAACAAAAAATCTCACCAAAACATAAATGCCTTTACTCCATGTTCACCTGTAACTGGATCGCATCTTATCCAAATATCTCAAAAAGCTTGCCTGCATTCACTGCCTCCAGTTTCCTACCTCTCATTCACTCCTTAACCTGCTGCCATCTGGCTTCTTGCCCAGTTGCTCCCCTGAAACAGCTGTCCCTGAAATCAATAATAACTTCCTAATTGCCAAATCCAATAGATGTTTTTTTAGTTTTTACCTCACTGAATCTCTTTCTAGTATTTGATATTATTAATCATTTTTTTCTTTCTTGAAACTCTGAATTCCCTTGCATCATCCTTCTGGTTTTCCTAGTATATGGCAATTCTGTCCCTGCTTCTTTGTAGGTTTCTCTTCCTTTCACATATTGGAAGTCACGAGAGTTGCCCACTGTTTCACACTCTCCCAAGGTGAGCTCTTCTACCTGCATTACTTCTATTGATACCTATAAGTCTCCCTCAACTTCTCTTTCTCCTTTGCCAGCCACATGATATCATTGGTCAAATCCTGCCCAATTAAGTCAGGCTTCATCTCTCTTCTCCTGGACTGCTGCAATGGCCTTCGTACAAGGCTCCCTGCTTTCATTTCTGTTTACTTCCTGTATATCCTCATCCCATAGTCAACACAATCTAATGAAATATAAATCTGACCAGGCCAAGCCCATGCTTAAAACATTTAAAAAAATTCCCTGGTATCTATAGAAACATGTCCAGGCTCTTCCCATACAAGAGCTCCCATGACCTAATATCTGCAGATGTCTTTGGCCTCACTGATCAGGCCTCCCTGCCTGATCGTTTTTGCTTCTGCAGCAATTAACTGCACAGAGTCCACACCTGACACCACCCCAACCATGCAGGCCTCGGTGCCTTTGCTTGTGTTCTTCCCTTGCCTGGAATTCCTATCATTTTTTGCCTATCCTTTGCTTGGCTGAATCCCACTCATTCTTTAAGGCTCAGCTCACAAGTCCTCCACAAGCCCGCTGGCTGATATATAAGCCTTTCCTCAGAGCTTCCATAACACCCTATGTATTATATCTTCTCAGATTGCTTTACATTGGCTTCTCTGCCCATCCATCCACTCTACTGTAAGCTTCTTGAGGTCTCATTCAGCCTTCTGTCCCTCTTGACCAGTCAAGTGCCAGGTGTCTAGAAGGTGCTTGGGAAGAGCTTTGAATTTGGAATTAAGAACCAGGGATCAAATCCTTTCTTTTCCATGCATTCTCCCTGTTGCATAGATAAGTCTCCTTCCCTGTCTGTCACACTTCCTTATCTATAATTATTCTACTTACCTTTCAAGGAAAAATTAAAAATCAAATGAGATAACATAAATTTTCTTTGTAAACTACAAAGTACTATGAAAATGTTTTATTATTGATACATATAATTTGCAGAGATACATAGTGAAGAAAAGATCTAACACAACATTATGGATCCTGTACAAATGTTAACAAGATTTCATATTCATTCAAAAATCTACATAAGCATTTTTATGTCAGTGTGGTAGTCTGCAAAGAACAGTGAGGGGATTATCTCTGTTTTAAAAACCTGTACAATGTGCCTAGAGGTGCTAGAATTGGACTTACGAAAATAATCAGCTAATATTACTTAAGCTTGACAAGAGCACTAATTTAGCTTCAACATTAGCAGGTCATGAATCTCCTGACAATCTTAAGAACTTACAGCATCACATCTTCTTTCCTCTGTGCCTTCAGACTGTGCCTTCTGCCCAACTCTTCCAACTCTTTACATGCTTCTCAATTCTCTGTGAAAATCAGGCCATGGGGAAGGGATGATTCAGATGAGATTTCACACACCGACCTGACTTACCTTAAGTGAATACATGTCATTTATCCAATTCTTTCTTTATTGCTTAGCAAAAGAGAAGGAAAAATTGTTCCACTCTGCAAGAACAACTCCCAGTTCAGATAAATAGAATTAGAAATAAATGACAAAGCAATCATTAGGAGTGATCTGTTCTAATGGGTCAAATCCTTTATAGAAAATTGGAGCTGAAAAACTCCTAGTTCCAGGTTGTGCAACAAAAAACTTCAAGGAAGTAAAAGCATCAGCCAAGAGGAATATAAACATTTCACCTTCATGAGGAAGAGGGGGCAGTGCAGGTGCTCCCAGAAAAGGGCTAAGTTCTATGGGGGACAGGCAGAACCCCAAACCTGGGCTTTGCAGGTAGTGACCTGGCTCTGCCACCTACCAATCAGACAGTCTTTAGCAGGTTATTTTATCTGTTCGGACTTCAGTTTCCTCATATGTCCCATGGGGATCAATCATAAGGCATCTCATAGAGTGGTTGAAAGAGAGAGAGAGAGGGAGGGAGAAAACCATGCCTATATTCAATAAATAGTAGATATTATTTTAATTAAAGTTAAATTTATTTGAGGGAAAGTGAAAATACAGGGGAATAACAAAATATTAAATAGATATGTTAGGCCCAGATTATGCCACTCTCGAATTCCAGGTTACAAAGTTTAGATTTTGTTAAGACAATGGGGAGACTTTGAAGGTTTTGAGGAGTGTGTTGTGACACAATGACAGATGTGCTTTTTGAAGATTGATCTGGAAGAAGTGTATAGAGGGAGATTAAAGGGAAATATCAGGAGGCAGAAGAACCAGCTAGGAAGCTATCATTTTAATCCAGTGAGACCTGATGAAATCTGGCCTAGGGCAGTGGTAATGGGGATGGAGAAGAAGGATGTTACTGGGATAGAACTGGCAAAAGAGAGTTGTTAAAGATGGCTCCCGTGTTTCACACCTTTGTGACTGGGAGGACAGTGGTGCTCTTTATTTCAGAAACAGGAAACATAGGCAGGGGAGTGGGTTCGGGAGGGTCTGTAATTTAGCATTGGTCTTAGGTGTTGTAGGTGCTGGTAATCTATCAAGAAAGAAAGAGCTAATAGGCATTTGGGTATAATAACTCTCTAGTGCCCTATGATCAATAGTTAAGTATACTTCATTGGACTATTTGTTCCTATTTCAAAAGAATCCATATCTGATTTTTTTTAAGTACAATCAGTAGGAATGTAGGATTCACCAACAGAAACACCCACTGTAGAAAACCTGGCTGGAAGTGACTGCTTAGGACTTTCCAGCTCACTGCTGTGCCACCCAGGTTAATCACATTTGTTTGCTGCTAAAAAGATGTTTGAATCCAGGCAGGATCCCATGCAAACTCTTCTGTCTCTTCTTCCTAGAGTGTCTGTGTTCTACTCCCCACCCAAACTGGCTGAAAACATGAGCAAATCTGATCCTCGTACAACCTTGTTGAACAGTCTGTTCCTTCGTTCTCCTTATCAAAGAACTCAGCCTGGTTATAGAGGCTCAGGCTCCCCAGGGAAAGCCATGCTGAGACCTAGTGTCACATCCACCTTATCTGTGTTGTACTGTTCTGTCTTTCTTTAAACTCTTCATCTGTTTTCCTGATACCGAGGTGAGGCTTAATGGTCTGTAATCCCCAGGTTCCCAGCGGTGCCTCTGGGAGAGTTTGGGCCCATATTAACAACTTTCCAATTTTTGGCAAAAGTGTCTCTTGTAACCCCATTTCTCTGTTGACCATTTCACACTTCATATCCATCCAAACCCCAGAGTCCCACTGTCCTTGCTGGTCATGTCCAGCTCCCAAGGATATATATATATTGAAATATATATATATAAATATTTTTGAGAGAAGCTTAGTGTATTAATCAAGTTATTTTAAAACGTGTATTTGGATTTATTGTGTGCACAGCATTGAACTAGACAATGCTGGAGGCCTCCTCAAGATGAAGGAAACATATAGTTTCTGGTTTTGCAATGACGTTAAGATCCAGATTGACATGTACACAAATGAGACAAGTGAGGCTGGGTAGGGGTAGTATGAGGAGGAGGAGGGTGGAAAGCTAAGCATGAGTTAAATCTGCAATGTATCAGCTACAAGACTTAAATTTTATATTGAAGATAGGGTACTTATAGAGAAAGGCTGATGGTAATGTCCAAGAAGGCTCTAGGGACAGGCAAAGGGCCCATTTCAATGCTATCTCTGAGACCTATTAAGTGTAGAGTGTCCTCTTAGGCTAGGAGAGTAGTCCAGAGTTCTGGTCGAAAGGGACATTTTGCGTAAGTGAAAACAGGGCAAACACATAAAAAAGTAGCTGAAATACAATCTTTAATGATATATAAAGGAGATCAAGACAGTGCACTGCTTAAGTAATTGTTTTTAGTTTAAATCTAGAACTCAAGTAAGGTTTCTGCTAATTAAGTTTTTGTACTTTGTTTTCAGACTGAGGATCTCATTAATGCATCCTCTAATGGAAGACACATTTTATGTAATATTCCTTGTGTGCAGAATGTGTGTGACTTTATTGCACATGTAGTTTACGCTTTCTTTTTTGATCCTCATACCCACCTTGTCAACAGGGCAGGTCTCAGCTCAAAAAATTATGAGACTTGTTCCAGTTTCTCCCTAACCAGAGGGTAATTATCTGGAAGTTAAGGAACATTTTGTGTCTCTAAGGGCCATAAAAGGGCTGAACTGAAAAGTTTGAAACAGAGATGCTGCAAAAATCTCAAAAGCTTTCCTCAGTTCTGTGCTCTTATTAAAGAACAGAATAGCAACCAATGTTTGGGTAAAGCAGGTCACCTGGGACTACATCCAAAGTAACACCTCTGATGCTAAAGACATTTCTAGAGCCCTGAGGTTCTGAGAGGAGGTTTCAGCATGATCAGAAATTCAGAAATTGCTGAGTTCATGAAGAAGAATGAAGACTCAAGTCCACAGGTCCAGGGCTAATGAGGGACGAAGCCAGAGGTAGGGTCAAGGTTTTCATAGCTGTGAGACCACCGATGTGTGCTCTTCCTTCAAAGGATGTCTTTAGCCTCAACTGCTTTTATCTTTAGATTTTTATGACCCATCTCATTGTCCTGACCCTGAGGACAGGGATTCAGAGACCTTATGGGAGCTTAAAGCAGTTAAAACATCTCTGAGTCCTCTAAGTAGAGGCATATCTTTATCAATGTCCATGCCCTCATAAGCCCAGGCTGGATTCTTTAGTGGGACTTGAGGTTCAGTAATGGGGACAGTATCCACAGCAATCCTGATATACTGTATTCCAAAGGTGACAGTGAGGGTTATGCAAGGCACATCTTCTTGGAAAGAGTTCTCCTTCTCCAGGACAGGGTAAAAAAAGGTGGCAGCCAATTAATTAAGTTTAAGGATTCTAAGGTAACTTAAGACACTGGCTCTTAAAACAGATGGGACAAAGCATGGCAACAGTACCTGAAGCCTGTACTAAGCATGGACCATTGACGGTGTTAGATGTTATTTTGGCCTAGGTCCCAGGAAAGCATAAATTTTGTCTTAGCTTAGCCTCTTCTTTTTCTTATGTATTTACAAAGATATACATTTATAAAGAACAAAGGCAAACTTACATTTTACTGTTTGATGGGATTGAGACCCAATCCAGCACAGAGAGCTTTGGCAGGCTGGGCTGGAGCACTTTTCCTCAAGCCATATAGAACTCAGGAGTTTCAGCCAAAGGTCAATTCAACATGCATGTTAACACAGGGCAAAAATAAGCAGAGGGAAATAGACTTATCTAGGTGCCAAGCTAAACCACCTGGGAAGTAGCCTCAGGACTCTTGCTATTAAATTTATTAGTTTTTTTATTCTATGTTTCAAGCCTTTGTCTTGAAAAAAAATCATTGCCTACTTCAAGGTCTCAAAGGTTTTTGTTGTTGTTGTTGTTTTGGTTTTTTTGGTTTTTTTAGAGCATCTGAATTTGGAACCTCTGGAATAACACCATTATTTATTTATTTATTTATTTATTTTTGGCTGTGTTAGGTCCTCGCCGCTGCGTGCAGGCCCCCTCCAGTTGCGGCAAGCCGGGGTCACTCTTTGTTGAGGTGCACGGGCTTCTCATTGTTGTGGCCTCTCCCGCTGTGGAACACGGGCTCTAGGCGCGTGGGCTTCAGTAGTTGCAGCACGTGGGCTCAGTAGTTGTGGCTCACAGTCTCTAGAGTGCAGGCTCAGCAGCCCTGGCGCACGGGCCTAGTTGCTCCACGGCATGTGGGATCTTCCCGGACCAGGGCTCGAACCCGTGTCCCCTGCATTGGCAGGCGGACTCTCAATCACTGCACCACCAGAGAAGCCCTCAAAGGTTTTTTCTTATGTTTTCCTCTAGGAGTTTTATAGTTTTAGTCTTATGTTTTGTTCTGTGATCTATTTCTAGTTAATTTTTGGTATGATATGAGGTAAGGGTTGAGGTTAATTATTTTCCTGTATAGATATTCAGTAATTCCTGCAACATTTGTTGAAGATTGCCCTTTCCTCATTGAATTACCTTGTCACCTTTTTGAAAATATATATGTGTGAGCTGTCTAATCTGGTCCGTTGATCCATTTTTCTATCCTTACATCGGTATCACAGAGTCTTGATTACTATAGTTTTTTTTTTTTTTTTTTTTTTGCGATACGCGGGCCTCTCACCGTTGCGGCCTCTCCCGCTGCGGAGCACAGGCTCCGGACGCGCAGGCCCAGCGGCCACGGCCCACGGGCCCAGCCGCTCCGCGGCACGCGGGATCCTCCCAGACCGGGGCACGAACCCACGCCCCCCGCATCGGCAGGCGGACTCTCAACCACTGCGCCACCAGGGAAGCCCTACTATAGTTTTACAGTAAGTCTTGAGCTTACTGTAAAGTAAGACTTTACAGTAAGTCTTGATTACTATAGTTTTACAGTAAGTCTTGATTACTATAGTTTTACAGTAAGTCTTGAACTCAGGTAGGGTAAGTCTTCCAACTTTGTACTTCTTTTTCAAAATTGTTTTGAATATTCTAGATCATTTGCAATTCCATATACATTTTAGAATTAGTGTGTCAATTTCTGCAAAAAAAGACTGCTGGGGTTTTGACAGGGATAACACTGAATCCACAATCAATCTGGAGAAAACTGATACCTTAACAATGTTGAGACTGCAATTCATGAACGTATATATATATCTCAATTTAGGTATTCTCAATTTATCATAGCAACATTTTGTAGTTTTCAATGTACAGGTCTTGCATATATGTATTAAATATATTCCTATTTCATTTTTTCAACTGTAAGTGATACTGTTTTTGTTTTCTAATTTTTCACTGATAGTCTATAAAAATACAATTGATTTTATATATTTTCCTTATAACCATGACCTTGCTAGATTTGTTTATTAGCTCTAGAAGACTTTTTTATAGATTTCTTAGGATTTTCTGCATACATAATTATGTTGTATTTCACATGGCGTTTTTTAAAGCAATGATATTGCCTGCTTGAAAAAGTGGCCCAATTCTTGTGTTAGGAACTGACCAATAATTACTATTTCTTCATCTTTGGGAAAGTCATAGAAGATATCCATGGATGAGGGCATGTTGATTACACAATGACTCAGTAACCAGCAGTCACTGATTTCCCTGACTGAGGAGAATGTGAAAGAGCTTGGGAAATGCCTGTTGGTGTACCTCCTTAAGAAAGAGGTAGACAGGGTGGGAGAATAAAGACCAAAGAGAAAATCAAAGAGTAAAGGATTTTAAGGGACTGTGGGTTGTGCCAGTCCTCCAATCAGAAGAGGACTGACTTCTTGAAGCATGTGTCTGGGCTGTGGCAGAGTCTGCTCAGATATCCCACTCTTAATGAATCATTTGTGTGGGCAAATGTTACCATAAGTATCTCCAGGGATTCTTCTATGCTGAATAGGACACTGCAGAACTTATGGGTGCTGGCACAGCTCTCTCCTCTGCTTCTTCAGGTCATTATTTGCAAGAATAACTTGGAAGAAGTAGGGTTACCTGGGAGGTGAATGACTGCCTAAGACATGTCTGAGAATGGAATTTGGATTTGGAGATCTACTATTAGAAATCATGAGCTCTTAGTTTGAGATACAGTTGTCATGGCATTTTGCAAAGATCAAGGGCTTTGGAGTTAGACAAACCAGGGTTCAAATCTCACTTCTGATGGATGTTCTCCATTTTCCTTCAGACCCACTTTCCACCCTTCACCTTGCTCTGTGTGCTGAAAGGCTGACCCAAAGTTTATTCTTTTGCTTCTTGTTGGGTTTAGCCAGTGGGAGGTTCTGGCAGGTAGTTTGAGGGTGGGAAGTGAGGTCAGGATATTTATTATCCCAGCTCCCCCTCTGCTGGATTGCTGTTTGGCTGTGGCTGCTCCTGACAGGTGTCCCTCTCCTACAGCTTTCGCTCCAGCTTCTAGTAACCACTGACCCTTCTTTCCCTTCATGCCCAAGGATAGTGAAAGCTTTCTGCTATTTCTGTCCATGGTTTGCTTTATCACCCCTTGCAGATTTTCTGTAACTCTGCTCACACCTTAAAATTGTTCCTTCATTAAACTTTCTTTAATCATCTCTTTTGAGGATGTCATCTGGGCCCTGTTATACCACCCCAGCTCCTTAATAGCTCTGGAACTTTGAGAAAGTTATTTAGGCTCCTGAGTGTCAGTGTTTTCATCTATAAAGTGAGGATGAAAATACATATATGAGAGAATACATGTAAACAGCACATAGTAGCTACCTAGTAAGTGGTACCTGTCATCATCATTGGTAGTAACTATGATCACATGAGGACTGGCAAGCTCATGATGTCCCTATGACTATTCAGATAAAATTGTAGAGCTGTTTATTACTTATCCAGAAGCGTAAGACTGAAGGGAGGAATCTCAGGGAATGAAAGGTGAAGACTGGGCAAGGGGTTGGAAAGACTTTTTAGTACTATGAAATAGAATAATTTTGATATTTTAATACCAGAAGGGATATAGCTTTAGGGTCTCAGAGACTTGATGGGAGGATCCTCATACCTGAATATGGCAATGGAGGTGTTCACTTTGTTGAAGAGTCATGGTAGTGCCACATATCACAAGACAAATCATGGAACAGAGATGCATTGAGCTCTGAGTCAAATCTTGAGAAAGGCAGGAGTATGAAAGAAAAGAAGTTATTATTGACACGGGGCATCCTGTAGATCTTCCAGCCAGATGGAAGAAATGAGTCCCTGACCCAGATTGCAGGTCTGTTGTATCTTGATTGTCCCTGCTTATATATATATCATCACTTGATGCCCACTGCTACTCCACTGGCTGATCCTTTCCTTTCTCCTTGTCTCAGTCTCTTAGAGGAGCCCACAACCCATTTTTGCCGAAAGCTCTTTGAGTTGACTCAGTGTTCCCTTCTTTCCAGGCCACACATGTCTGCCTGGATAGAGGGGTCAGAGTGGATTGAAGTAAAAACTCCCCGTCTTGGTACTTGGAACCTCTCTCCTCACAGACCCTCAGGCTCCATCACTGAGTCTGACAAGTCATGCAAGGCTTCTCTTCTTTTGAAGTAAATGATCTCCAAGAGATCCTGCAAGTCCTCTTACAATTAACTTTCTGTTGAGTGCCCCTACCTCACCAGTTATTCTGACATAACCCAAATATCTGAGCTCTTCTCCCCAGGAGGCTCCTCAATTCCCATATAATTCAAAGGATACAGTTAGAAACCAGACAGTTTCAGAGCTAAGCAAATCTCAGATTCTACCCAGCTTCTAGTAAATACTTACTTGCCCTACAATTTTTTCCCTCCCAGCAGGTAGATAAAGGGATGAGACCCTCTTCTGTATTTAATTGTGATCAGAAAGGAGAGAAAATTGAGAGAAAGAGCTTGTGTTAACCAAGGGGAAAAAAGAAATCTAGAGAAAAGATTTGGCTAGCTTGAAATTATAAAGTGATAGATGTCTCACAAGAGTTGGGAAGGTCCCTGTGTGGACATTTTGTCTATGAAATTGCATACAATCCTGATGAAGAAGAAACAGAGTGGTTCCTGAATAGAAAGAATCCTCTGGCTTCACAGCAACTCTCTGTGTGAGCTCAGATATTCAAAGGACATGACTAGAAACCAAAGAATGAGCACAGAGGTTGATGAAGATTTGTGCAAATGACGTTAGAAAAGCAAAAGCTCAGGATAAACTGTGACTTGTGGACAATGGTCAGTACGTCATAAAAGACACAAAATTCTGTTTGGAGCAAACTGAAGAGTTAAAAAAAAAAAATGGCAAAAGCAAATGCCTTGGGTAAATGCTTTCAAAGCCGTTTAAAAACTCTTGGCCTTTGTTCGCTCTGTCAAGGACAATGGCCTTATGAATGGACAGGGTAGAACAAACAGGAGCATAAAAAAGATCAATGAAGGCCAAACTGGTGAAGAGACTGTTAATGAGCCCAAAGCTGATTCAAACCTCCTGCCCAGGAACATCGTATTTTAGGGAACTGCGAGACCTTGCAAATGAGATTACTGGGCCATTTTCGGTTATCCTGGAGAAGCTGAAAAATGGAGTGAAATGAATGAAAAATGGAGTGAAAAATGGGGGATGTGTGTCAGGAGACTGGAATCAGCTAAGCACAGTCATGATTCTCTAAAAGGGGAAAAAGTGGGTTATGTAGAGAGATTGTAAACTTAAATGTTTATGGAGACCAGAAAATAACTAAAAAGAGTCAAGTAGGGCAGTTGGAGACTCTAGGGAGCGGGAAAGGGCAGGCTCCCTCTTAAAAGGGCAGCTGTTACTGAGCATCAGCTGGCTGTTGCCATGCCCAGAAGTGCTAGATCTTCAACATTTTTATGTTAACTTTTGTTATTTTTCAAATGGGAATAGCTATTTAAAGGGGAAAAATGTATCTCATGGGCTAAATGAAAGATATCTGCAGACAGATAGGGCCAACAGGCTACCAGTTTGTGACCTTTGCCCATAGATGTGCCATCTTGCAGCTAAGAAGCTAGGATAGTCTATTAAAAGATCACCTGGTAAACATTGTAAAGGAACTGATGGTCTTCAGAAGCTGCGTGGGTTTACTAGGACTAACATGCCACATGCTAACCTCTCTCACTTCTTAGATTGGCAGAGGGCTGTGGTATCCTTGGGTGCTCTGATTTCAGCAAGGCTCTGACAAGGAGAGCCATATTCTCCTTGGGAACCAGATGGGGCAGTTCAAATGGAATGTCAGTACTTCTAGGTAGATTCTTAGCTGACTTGAAAAATTATGCTCGAGGTTAATGGACTAATAAGCCAGTACTGACCAATAGGAACGGCTCTATTCTCTTGTCTTTTTTTTTTTTTCCCTCTCTCTTTGGAGGAAGTGATCATAATTTATTTTTTTTTATACAGCAGGTTCTTATTAGTTATCTATTTTATACATATTAATGTATATATGTCAGTCCCAACCTCTATTCTCTTATCTTTGACCAATTAAATTTTAGAGCCCAGAAATAAACTCAAGAATTGGCTTATAGCTTGATGCCTGCAGGGTACTGTGAGAATATCAGCTACTTGATCGTGGCTCAGTATTTTGTAGCCCAGGGGTCAGCAAACTGACCCAGTTTGTATAAATACTGGTTTTTGTTAATTGAAGTATAGTTGACTTAAAATATTGTATTGGTTTCAGGTATACAACATAGTTATTCAATATTTTTATAGATTATATACCATTAAAGTTATCACAAAATAATGGCTGTATTTCCCTGTGCTATACAATATATTCGTGTTGCTTATTTATTTTATACATAGTATTTTCTATCTCTTAATATCCTATCCCTAACCATAAAAAAGAATGAAATTCTGCCTTTTGTAATTAAAGTTTTATTGGAACACAGCCACACCCATTATTTTACACACTTTTTCTGGCTGCTTTTGATAGACAACAACAGATGAGTAATTGTGACAGAGACTGGATGGCTAGCAAAATCTAATATACTTACTATCCGTCCCTTCACTAAAAAACTTTGCTGAGTTTCTGATGTAGCTAACATCATATTAGTAATCTTAGTGACCTTCTTTTTTTTAATTTTTAAAATTTTTATTAGAGTATAGCTGCTTTACAACATTATGTTAGTTTCTACTGTACAGCAAGTGAATCAGCTATACGTATGCATATATCTCCTCTTTTCTGGATTTCCTTCCCATTTAGGTCACCACAGAGCATTGAGTAGAGTTCCCTGTGCTATACAGTAGGTTCTCATCAGTTATCTATTTTATACATAGTATTAATAGTGTATATATGTCAATTCCAATCTCCCAATTTGTTCCATCACCTCTTCCCCCCTTGGTATCCATACGTTTGTTCTCTACCTCTGTGTCTCTATTTCTGCTTTGTAAGTAAGATTGTCTATACCAGCAAAATCTAATACACTTACTATCTGTCCCTTCACTAAAAAACTTTGCTGACTTTCTGATGTAGCTAACATCATATTAGTAATCTTAGTGACCTTTTACACTGTTGAATAATGTTGATTAACATTGGATTTGTCAGTAATGGTCAATAAAAGCCCAAAGTCTATGTCATATGAACTGCTATCAAGCCACATCTTTTTTTTTTAACATCTTTATTAGAGTATAATTGCTTTACAATGGTGTGTTATTTTCTGCTTTATAACAAAGTGAATCAGCTATACATACACATATATCCCCATATCTCTTCCCTCTTGCTTCTCCCTCCCTCTCACTCTCCCTATCCCACCCCTCTAAGTGGTCACAAAGCACAGAGCTGATCTCCCTGTGCTATGTGGCTGCTTCCCACTGCTATCTGTTTTACATTTGGTAGTGTATGTATGTCCATGCCACTCTCTCACTTTGTCCCAGCTTACCCTTCCCCCTCCCTGTGTCCTCAAGTCCATTCTCTAGTAGGTCTGTGTCTTTATTCCCACCTTGACCCTAGGTTCTTCATGACCATTTTTTTTTCTTTTTTTTAGATTCCATATATATGTGTTAGCATACAGTATTTGTTTTTCTCTTACTTACTTCACTATGTATTACAGATTCTAGGTCCATCCACCTCACTACAAATAACTCAGTTTCGTTTCTTTTTATAAGCCACATCTTCTTGACTCTTAGATTGAAACAATCAATATAGTGTGAATCAAAGAGCAGAGTTTAAATTTATTCTTGATAAAATTCAGCTTGTCATTTCATAATTTTTTGTCCAGTGTGTTGATAATGCCTTTGTCTTCATGTCCAATGCATCCCACTTTTGAGGTGGGCCAGGGTGAGCCCTCATGTGAGGTAAGATTCAAAAGCCTGGGCCCAGATTATAGAGTGGTCAGAAGTAGATCTAACCTGAGGACAAGTTCAACATGAGGACCCATGAGAAGAGTTAAGGGTCAAGGTCAAAGAAATCATGTCCATCATCATTGTGATGGACAAAGGCAGAGCAAGAGGTCAGAGGATGAATTAATGCAGAAGTAGGACTAGAAGTGAGGTTAACATGAGGGCAAGGCAAGAGTTCTGGATTTTGTCTGTTAAGAGGACAAGGGTGCCCAGAGCGCTCTCTTCCTGGATGCTGGCTACAAGAAGTAATTACATTTAGATGCGTTCTTGAGGGTGGGGCCTCCATGATGGGATTAGTATATTTACAGGAAGAGGAAGAGACCAGAGTTCACTCTCTCTGTCTGAGAGAGTGTGAAGGCAGACATCTGCAAGCCAAGAAAAGGGATCTTACCAGGAATGGAATCTGCCGGCACCTTGATCTTGGAACCCCTTAGCCTCCAGCACTGTGAGACATAAATGTCTGTTGTGTAACCCACTTAGTCAATAGTATTTTGTTATAGCAACCTGAGTTAAGACAAATGTCATCAATTTTACCTTTTTAAAAAATGTGATAAAAATCACATAACATAAAATTTACCATCTTAACCATTTTTAAGTGTACAGTTCAGTAGTATTAAGTTCATTCACATTGTTGTCCAACAGATCTCCAAATCTTTTTGATCTTTCAAAACCGAAATTATATACCCATTAAACAACTCATTTCCTCTCAGTTTTACTTTTTAAAACAAAAAATTATCAAAGCAGCTAAAGAGAAACACCACCAGATATTTAAGAAACTGTACTTCAAAAGCAAAAAATAAAGTAGATGCAATTTGGCATATTTTCATTGCTTGCTAATTAGTATCCTCTTTTCCACTTAAGTCTTTGAAGAGAAAGAATGTAATTCCTTCTTCCATTTACATATTTGAGCGTTGAGAGCTTCAGGGGCTGGGACCCAGAATTTTGACTCTTGGTAGAAGGATCCCACTTAGTGTCCTTCACAGCTATGACTGGCACGTGGAAGAAACCTCAGAGGAGGACGTGTCTCTTCTCTGGTGGCATGCCCCAAAGGCTTATTTTTAAAGAACTGATTCCTAATGTCTTCCTTCTTGCTACTGAAGAAATTCCCTAGGGTTTTAGAATTCTTTCTTCCCAGAAAAGGATTTTTTCATACTTTTTTCATATTCTTTCTTACTCACACTCTTTTTTTTTTCATATTTCTTCCATACGGCTTGACCAAAGCCCATAGAGGAGATTGCTATCACATGCATTCCACATTTTCAAGCATGAAACCTGGTCAGTATATTTGCCCTGATGAGAAAGGACTCTCCAGTTCCTAAAAGTTATTTGCAGTTCTCCAGTTTATCTACTAAACAATTTCTCCATATGTACAATTCTCCTGTAAATTTTGGTATTTTTAAAAAAATTATTTTTAAATATTTATTTATTTTGGCTGCTCTGGGTCTTAGTTGCGGCATGTGGGATCTTCATTACGGCATGTGGACTCCTAGTTGCAGTATGCAAACTCTTAGCTGTGGCATGCATGCGGGATCTAGTTCCCTGATCAGGGATAGAACCCGGGCCCCCTGCATTGGGAGCAAGGAGTCTTACCCACTGGACCAGCAGGGAAGTCCCAGTGGTTGTTTTTTTAAAATATAGATTGCTCTTTGAAAGTGCTAGGAGTTATTGATCTTTACATACACACTGCAACTTTTTAAAGTGGAAATAGTTTTATATTCTCTGAAAATATATGATGTAAAAAAATTCAGAGGTTAGAATCCAAATAAAAGTCCTACTGCAATCATACTCTGAGATTATCCTTTATGCCTTAAAAACGAAAGCAACAGGGCTTCCCTGGTAGCGCAGTGGTTGAGAGTCCGCCTGCCGATGCAGGGGACACGGGTTCGTGCCCCGGTCTGGGAAGATCCCACATGCCGCTCTCTGGAGCCTGTGCTCCGCAACGGGAGAGGCCACAACAGTGAGAGGCCTGTGTACCGCAAAAAACAAAAAACAAAAAACGAAAGCAACAAATATTTAAAGAGAATTTAACAAGAGCCTTTTTGTATCAGTTCAACAGAATGTGTTTACCATATCCATGAGCTGCTGTAGAATGTGACATTGTTTTTGAAGTTGTGTGGTTGAGGACCAAGATTCCAGAGTCAGAGAGACGTGGACTTGACTGAAGTCTCTACCACTTACTAGCTGTGTACCCTGGAGCAACTTACTTTATTTCTCTTATGCTCAGTGTCCTCATCTTTGATGTAAGGATGATAATAATCTTCGGTGTAGGGATAATTACTCACAGGCTTGTGGGATGATGTGATGTAGAACATCTGAGTGCCTAGCATTAGTGCCTGTGATATAGCAGATGCTCAATATTGGTGGTATCATAATTACTGTATCAGTTTTTAATTTTTAGTTGTGGTAAAATACATATAACAAAATTTACACTTAACAGTTTTTAAGTGTACAGTTCAGTGGTATTAAGAACATTCACATTATTATATAACCATCACCACCATCCCTATACTAATTGTTAATATGGTTTTAATGCCCTCTCCTGAAGAAAAAAAAAAAAAAGCATGAATTTACCTCTTCTGTGTGAGGCTTTGTCAGAATAGACTCCTTCCTAGTCTCTCAAAATCTTTTGAAACATGGTCAAATCTGTCTGTGTCTGTATTTTGAAAACCCCTTCGTGTGAAGTGTTCAAGGCATTGGACTGATTCTGGTGTTACCTTGTATTTGTAGCTTTAGAGGTGGGGGCTAAACAGACCTGCTCAGCTACTCTAGGGTAAAAGTAATTCCCAGATGCCCTCACTGACACTTTGCAGTATCTTCCTCAGCTGATGTTTCTGACTGCTGCCGGCCTAGGCTGTGCTAATGGAGGTTTATAAAGGCCTTCACAATTCCTATGGTAACCCAGGAGAAAGGCTGTTGCCATGGGGACTAGTCAAGCCTATATAAACCTTCCATCCCCATCAGACAGATGAGAATGATGTGAGAATGAATCCTTTACTAGTTCACCTTCTGAAATTGCTAACAATTACCTCTGTTTTAGGAAAAGGATTCATCATTTCTTTCAGGTGGAAACTCATTCACATTTTCAGCTTGAAAGAAGTATTATTTAAAAGCTTTCTTGATCTTGGTTTCAACCAAAGTCACCCAGAGAATGAAATGGCTGGTGATGAAACCACTTCAAAATTTCTGCACTGTTATCAGCCACTAAATAACATTTGTCACAAGCATGTGAACTCCATTTTGTTTTAAAATAATAATATGTATTTTTGAAATATATTAACCCTAAGCATATGTCTATTAATGCATTTTCACATTGTTTTATAATTGATTCTAGAAGAATCTGAGCTCCCCAAAGACAGGGTCTATGCTTTATTTACCTCCATGACCCCAACATCTAACCCGTTATGTTGCAATATGAGGGATTCAGCAAATGAATGAATGAATCAGTCTATCAATGTACACCCTCATGTTGATGATGGTAGAGATAGTGGGTATTGGTGTTCAAGTGTGTAATAGAAGCTACCTGTAAAACATTTATTCATTTATTAAAAGACAGTTTGTTAATGCTTCCCAGTTTCATTTATTCAACAATGGCACAGTTCCTGCTTTTAATTCATGGAGCTAATCTTTAGGTATATAACACTGAACAGGACAAAGTCCCCATCTTCCTGGAGCTCCTGGTCTGCAGGCAGAGACAGACATAAACTGCTGTCAGAGTAAAATGAGATTGGTGTTAGAGTAGAAGCATAATCACCAAAACCATATTTAATTAAGACTGGGGCTCACGGAGAGAGAAGATGAAGTTTGAGCTGGACCTTGATGGATCAGTAGGAGTTTTATAGGGAGATGAGGCAGGTAAAAGGTGGTTGTGTGGGAAGGATGAGATGAACCATTTAAGGCAGCAGGAAGAGCATATGTTTAAGAACATAGCACATTGAGGGAGTGGTAAAAATTCTGAGGTGACTGAAATATAGATTTTATGAAGGATGAGGCAGGAGGCTGACCTGTAGCCAGATTATTATGAGTCTAATATGCTATTCTTACCCGCATCCTCCTCGTGGGAAAGTGGGCACTGAGAGCCTGGGCCTGGTGTGGGGATCTGGATGTCAGAGCTGCATGAGGACCTTCCCCCAGATATTGGGCGGAGAGGGCCCACAGAGTACTTCCAGGAAGTAAGGCAGGCCCAAGCCCAGAGTTACAGCATGAGAAGGTCCACCATTCAGAGGGTCAAAGGACCAGACCTGACTTTGGCATAGCCAAGAGGAGTGGCAGCGTTGGAGAAGGTGGCCAGGAGGTTGGGTCTGATGTTAGAGCCAGTTCTCTTTTAGAGGGTGCTTATGCTCCTGCCTGCAGCTGGCCTGAATTGGGACAACACTAAGGACTTTAAAGATTTTTTTCAGTAGAGATCAGACATATTCACAGAATTCATATCTGTGTTTTACAGACATCCTTCTAATGCAGACAATAAGTAAGATGGGCAGAAGGGGAAAACCTGGAGCTAGGAGCAGAGGTCCAGGGAGAAATCAGCAAATAGCTCTAGCATGGAGAAGGGAGACGAGTTCTCTCCTTCTTTTCTTTCAAATATTTACTGATCACTTATTTGCTGTGGGTTGTGCTAAGTTCTAGGAATACAGAGATATATAAGATACGGGCCTGCCCAGGAGTTTCTCTGAGTCTGCTGAGAGAGATGCTCACGTAAAATACGAATCATTATGTAGTCTGGTATATCAAGAAGTGTATCAGGTAGGCTTGGCACATGGCTGGCTTTTAAACCCTTATTGAAAGAATGAATTGATTAGAATTGGCAGTTGTTTAATGTTTGCTGTAGAGGGCAAGAGAGAGGAAGTGGTTGAAGATAATCTGATGTAGTTTCTGTAACAGAGCAGATGGTGAGCCAAGAAGGCAGAACTATAGGAAGAATATTGGGCAGCAGGGAAGACCATGCTTCCAGTGCTATCATAATAAGGAAGCAAATTTCAGGCTGGTGGGAAAGATATCTTGGAGGCCGAGGTTCTTATATGCTTACTTTTTGAAGTGTAAGTTAATCTGGGTCTTGCCTATATGAAGGACACATGCAGAAGGTGGCTACTAGCCATTCTGTCAGCAAGAGATAATAATTTTGCTTTGGCTTCTCTCAGTCTATCCCTCTTTAGCGTTCATCTTTCCAGTTTGTATAACCCTGGATAGTTAAAGCATTCCCATATGCATCACTTTCATTACTTAGCCGTTTGAGGGTTGTGTGGTATTGTGGAAAGTGCGTAAAATTAGGGATCAAAGGCATTAAGTTCAAAACCCACCTTATCACTCATTACCTGTGTGACTTGGGCCAATATTTAATCCTTTCTGAGTTCAACTTTCTTCCATGTAAAGTGGGAATAATAAGTGCCCTGCTTCCCTCCCAGGATTCTTATAAATAACAAATGAAAAATGTTTTGTGAAGTGTAAAGTTCAGTGCAGCCAAGAGTTGCCATCATTACTTGGGAAGCTCTTTCCTTACTTTCTTTAGTTGTGCTGCATCTTTCTCAAGTAATACGTAAAACAGACACCATGAGCTTTTTCCTTACCTTAAGCTGACACTGTAAGAGTCAGGGATTGGTGATGGTGTAAAGCTCAGGGATTGAGTAAAGACATCTATGGTCTGTTTTGCACATTACTTGACCCTCCTCTCCAAAAAGGGCAGAAAATTTGTTTTTTTTTAAACTACATTAAACTGTGCCCAATTTAAACTGCTTCATCCAAATGTCACACATTTAGGGTAGAAATAGGAATGATGGAAGGAAGCTACACAAAGGAAGATTTTATTCAATAATAAAAAAAAAAGTCCTCACAATTAGGGTAGCAAAAAACTTGGAGGGACTTCCTGAAGTGGCACTGAGTGGTTCCTGGCATATCATGGAGAGTTCTTAATAAATTATTACCTATCATTTATCTTACAGTTATTTCATAGAATTCCAGAGTAAGAAGGTACCAAGGATGCACTGCCCTTATCAAAATGATTTAGAAAGTGTTATCTCTTTTTCTACACCCCAGAAGAAATTATATAAAATTGGTGTCATTTCTTTCTTAAATGTTTAGGATAATTTATATCTGGGCATGGAGTTTTCTTTGTGGAATATTTTTTAATAGCATATTCAATTTATTTAATAGAAATAGAATTTTCACATTTCTAAAATTCATTTTGTTTCTGTTTTAGAAAGCTGTGCTCTAGGAGTTTATCTATTTCATCAAAGTTTTCAGATTTATTGGCACAAAATTTTTCATAATACCTTGTTCCTATCATTTTTATTCCTGTAGGTTCAGTAGTGATGTACTCTCTTTTGTTCCTGATACAGCAAATTTGTCCATACTTCTTTTTACTTAATGAATCTTGCCAGGAGTTTATCAATTTTATCAGTCTTTTCAAGGAAACATACTTTGGTTTTGTTCATTCTGTTTTTTGTGTATTTGTTTTCTATTTCATTTATTTCTCCTCTTTATTGTTTTCTTCTTTTTAGAGTTTACTTTGCTGTTCTTTATTCTAAGTTCTTCAGATAGATACAAAGGTCATTGATTTTTAGTTATTATTTTCTAATATAAGCTTTTAGATTTATTTTCCTCTCAGTACAGTTATTTTTTCTTTTTCAGTACAGTTTTAACTTAACCTCTCCCAAGTTTTCATATGCTGTATAATTTTTATCATTCAATTAAACATACGTTTTAATTTCCATTATCATTACTTCTTTGACCCATGAGTGTTATAAGAATTATATTGCTTAATTTCCAAATATAGGGGAATTTTTGAGTCATCTTTTCATAACTGATATCTAAATTCCACTGTGGTCAGAAAACATGCTTTATTTCAATTATTTGAAATTTGTTAAAGCTTATGGTTTAGCATATGTCAATTTTAGTAACTGCTCCTCATGCACTTCAAAAGAGCGTATATTCCATCTTTGTCTGCAGTGTTCTATATATTTCAATTAGGTTAAATTTGTTAATTGCATTAGTTAGGTCTTCTTTGTTTTTACTGATTTTTTCCTGCTATTTGTTATTCTGAGAAGTATATTAAGTTTTCCATAATGATGCACATTTAGCTATTTATTTTCATTCTGTAAAATTTAGCCTTATTTTGAAACTATATTATTGGGTGCATACAAATTTAGAAATTGTTATATCTTCCTGGTATAACAAACTTTTATTATTATCAAAAGTATCTGTTATTTCTGGCAATGATTTTTTTCTAAAAATTTACTTTGTCTGATATTTACATAGCTGTATCAACTATCTTTTGGTTAGTGTTTGTATGATATAGCTTCTCTATCCTTTTACCTTTAATCTTTCTCTGTACCTATATTTAAAACTCTTATAAGCACCTATGAATAAGTTTTATATTTTGTTTTTATTGTTTCTAATCTTTGTCTTCTAATAAAAGTATTTAGTATTTATATTTATGTAAATTATATATTTATATATATTTTAGTTTATGCCTATAATTAAAATTTTTTTCTATTCTCCGTTTTATGGTTTTTTTTTCTTTTTCCCCACTTTTGGATTAGCAAACTTCTTTTATTGTTACTGTTACATTTTCACTCTCTATTAGTTTGTATGTAGGATACTCTTCTACATACCCTCAAAACAAACATCAAAATCCATAGGCTCCTTTAGAAATTTTCTAATTGTCTTAATAATGTCTTTTACAGATCCAGGATACAATCAAGGTCTTGTGTTGCATTTAGTCATCTTGTCACTTTAGTCTGGAATAGTTCTTTACTCTTCCCTTATCTTTCATGACATTGGCATTTTTGAAGAGTTTAGTCCCATAATTTTGTAGAATGTTTCCCAATTTGGATTTCTCTAATTCTTCTAATGATTAGATTCAGGTTATGTATGTTTGTCAGGAAAATCATAAAAGCGTTGACATGTTTGTTCTGTTCCATGCATCACACATCAGGTGGCATGTAATGTTGATTTATTCCATTACTGGTGATATTTGGTTTTGTCACTTGGTTAAGATGGTGTCTGCAAGGTTATCCACTCTAAGATTGATTAATAGTGAGGGACCTTCAAGATGGTGGAGGAGTAAGACGTGGAGATCACCTACCTCCCCACAAATACATCAGAAATACATCTACATGTGGAACAACTCTTACAGAACACCTACTGAACACTGGCAGAAGACCTCAGACTTCCCAAAAGGCAAGAAACTCCCCATGTACCTGGGTAGGGCAAAAGAAAAAAGAAAAAACAGAGACAACAGGATAGGGACGGGACGTGCACCTCTGGGAGAGAGCTGTGAAGGAGGAAAAGTTTCCACACACTAGGAAGCCCCTTCACTGGCAGAGATGGGGGATGGGCGGGGGGGAGAAGCTTCAGAGCCACGGAGGAGAGCACAGCAACAGGGGTGCAGGGCGCAAAGTGGAGAGAATCCCGCACAGAGGATCGGTGCCGACCAGCACTCACTAGCCGGAGAGGCCTGTCTGCTCGGCAGCCAGGGTGGGTGGGGGCTAGGAGCTGAGGCTCGGGCTTCAGAGGTCAGATCCCAGGGAGAGGACTGGAGTTGGCTGCATGAACACAGCCGGAAGAGGGCTACTGCACCACAGCTAGCTGGGAGGGAGTACAAGAAAAGGTCTGGAGCTGCCTAAGAGGCAAGAACCATTGTTTGGGGATGCACGAGGAGAGGGGATTCAGAGCACCGCCTAAATGAGCTCCAGAGACAGGTGTGAGCCGCGGCTATCAGCATGGACACCTGGCATGAAACGCTCAGGCTGCTACTGCAGCCACCAAGAAGACTGTGTGCAAGCACAGGTCACTATCCACGCCTCCCCTCCCGGGAGCCTGTGCACCCCGCCACTGCCAGGGTCCCGTGATCCAGGGATAGCTTCCCTGGGAGAACACACTGTGTGCCTCAGGCTGTTGAAACATCATGCTGGCCTCTGCCACTGCAGGCTCGCCCCTCCCTCCCCCCAGCCTGAGTGAGCCAGAGACCCCTAATCAGCTGCTACTTTAACCCTGTCCTGTCTGGGCAGGGGAACAGACACCCTCAGGCAACCTACATGCAGAGGAGGGGCAAAATCCAAAGCCGAACCCCAGGAGCTGTGCAAACAAAGAAGAGAAAGGGAAACTTCTCCCAGCAGCCTCAGGAGCAGCAGATTAAATCTTGACAATCAACTTGATGTACCCTGCACCTATGGAATACCTGAAGAGACAAGGAATCATCCAAAATTGAGGTGGTGGACTTTGGGAGCAACTATAGACTTGGGGTTTGCTTTCTGAATCTAAATTGTTTCTGGTTTTATGTTTATCTTAGTCTAGTATTTAGAGCTTATTATCATTGGTAGATTTGTTTATTGATTTGGTTGCTCTCTTTATTTTATATATATATATTTTTTTTTCCTTTTTCTCTTTTTCTGAGTATGTATGTGTATGCTTCTTTGTATGGTTTTGTCTGTATACCTTTGCTTTTACCATTTGTCCTAGGGTTCTGCCTGTCCGTTTTCTTGGGGTTTTGGGGGTTAGTTTTCAGCGCTTGTTACCATTGGTGGATTTGTTTTTTCGTTTGGTTGCTCTCTTCTTTCTTTCTTTTTTTAAATAACTTTTTTATTTTTAATATTTTTAAAAATTCTTTATTTTAATAACTTTATTTTATTTTTTCTTTCTTTCTTTCTTTTTCTCACTTTTCTTCTGAGCCGTGTGGCTGACAGGGTCTTGGTGCTCCAGCTGGGTGTCAATCCTGAGCCTCTGAAGTGGGAGAACCAATTTCAGGACATTTATCCACCAGAGACCTCCCAGCCCCATGTAATATCAAACAGTAAAAGGTCTCCCAGAGATCTCCATCTCAACGCTATGACCCAGCTCCACTCAATGACCAGCAAGCTACAGTGCTGGATACCCCATGCCAAACAACTAGCAAGACAGGAACACAACCCCATCCATTAGCAGGGAGGTTGCCTAAAATCATAATAAGTTCACAGACACCTCAAAACACACCACCAAATGCACTCTTGCCCACCAGAAAGACAAGATCCAGCCTCATCCACCAGAGCACAGGCACCAGTCCCCTCCACCAGGAACGCTACACAACCAACTGAGCCAACCTTACCCACTGGGGGCAGACACCAAAAACAATGGGAACTATGAACCTGCAGCCTGCGAAAAGGAGACGCCACACACAGTAAGATAAGCAAAATGAGAAGACAGAGAAATGGCGCAGCAGATGAGGGAGCAAGGTAAAAACCCAACAGACCAAACAAATGAAGAGGAAATAGGCAGTCTGCCTGCAAAAGAATTCAGAGTAATGATAGTAAAGATGATCCAAAATCTTGGAAATACAATGGAGAAAATACAAGAAACGTTTAACAAGGACCTAGAAGAACTAAAGAGCAAACAAACAATGATGAACAACACAGTAAATGAAATTAAAAATTCTCTAGAATCAACAGCAGAATAACTGAGGCAGAAGAACGGATAAGTGACCGGGCAGATAAAATAGTAGAAATAACTACCACAGAGCAGAATAAAGAAAAAAGAATGAAAAGAAATGAGGACAGTCTCAGAGACCTCTGGGACAGCATTAAACGCACTATCGTTCAAATTACAGGGGTCCCAGAAGAAGAAGAGAAAAAGAAAGGGACTGAGAAAATATTTGAAGAGATTATAGTTGAAACTTCCCTAATATGGGAAACGAAATAGTCAATCAAGTCCAGGAAGCTCAGAGGGTCCCATACAGGATAAACTCAAGGAGAAACATGCCAAGACACATATTAATCAAACTATCAAAAATAAATACAAAGAAAACATATTAAAAGCAGCAAGGGAAAAACAACAAATAACACACAAGGGAATCCCCATAAGGTTAACAGCTGAACTTTCAGCAGAACCTCTGCAAGCCAGAAGGGAGTGGCAGGACATATTTAAAGTGATGAAAGGGAAAAAACTACAACCAAGATTACTGTACCCAGCAAGGATCTCATTCAGATTTGACGGAGAAATTAAAATCTTAACAGGCAAGCAAAAGCTAAGAGAATTCAGTGCCACCAAACCAGCTTTACAACAAATGCTAAAGGAATTCTCTAGGCAGGAAACACAGGAGAAGGAAAAGACCTACATTAACAAACCCAAAACAATTAAGAAAATGGTAACAGGTACATACATATGGATAACAACCTTAAATGTAAATGGATTAAGTGCTCCAACCAAAAGACATAGACGGGCTCAATGGATACAAAAACTAGACCCGTACATATGCTGTCTACAAGAGACCCACTTGAGACCTAGGGACATACAGACTGAAAGTGAGGGGATGGAAAAAGATATTTTGTGCAAATGGAAATCAAAAGAAAGCTGGAGTAGCAATTCTCATATCAGACAAAATAGACTTTAAAATAAAGACTATTGCAAGAGACAAAGAAGGACACTACATAATGATCAAGGGATCAATCCAAGAAGAAAATATAACAATTGTGAATATTTATGCACCCAACATAGGAGCACCTCAATACATAAGGCAAATGCTAACAGCCATAAAAGGGGAAAGAGACAGTAACACATTCATAGTAGGGGACTTTAACACCCCACTTTCACCAATGGACAGATCATCCAAAATGAAACTAAATAAGGAAACACAAGCTTTAAATGATGCATTAAACAAGATGGACTTAATTGATATTTATAAGACATTCCATCCAAAAACAACAGAATACACTTTCTTCTCAACTGCTCATGGAACATTCTCCAGGACAGATCATATCTTGGGTCACAAATCAAGCCTTGGTAAATTTAAGGAAATTGAAATCGTATCAGGAATCTTTTCTGAGAACAACGCTATGAGACTAGATATCAATTACAGGAAAAAACATCTGTAAAAAACACAAACACATGGAGGCTAAACAGTACACTATTAAATAACCAAGAGATCACTGAAGAAATCAAAGAGGAAATCAAAAATACCTAGAAACAAATGACAATGAAAACACAGTGAACCAAAACCTATGGGATGCAGCAAAAGCATTCTAAGAGGGAAGTTTATAGCAATACAATCCTACCTCAAGAAACAAGAAACATCTCAAACAACCTAACCTTACACCTAAAGCAGTTAGAGAAAGAAGAACAAAAAAACCCCAAAGTTAGCAGAAGGAAAGAAATCATAAAGATCAGATCAGAAATAAATGAAGGAAATGATAGCAAAGATCAGTGAAACTAAAAGCTGGTTCTTTGAGAAGATAAACAAAATTGATAAACCATTAGCCAGACTAATCAAGAAAAAAAGGGAGAAGACTCAAATCAATAGAATTAGAAATGAAAACAAAGTAACAACTGACACTGCAGAAATACATAGGATCATGAGAGATTACTACAAGCAACTCTATGCCAATAAAATGGACAACCAGGAAGAAATGGACAAATTCTTAGAAAAGCACAACCTTCCAAGACTGAACCAGGAAGAAAAAGAAAATATAAACAGACCAATCACAAGCACTAAAATTGAAACTGTGATTGAAAATCTTTCAACAAACAAAAGCCCAGAACCAGATGGCTTCACAGGTGAATTCTATCAACATTTAGAGAAGAGCTAACACCTATCCTTCTCAAAGTCTTCCAAAATATAGCAGAGGGAGGAACACTCCCAAACTCATCCTATGTGGCCACATCACCCTGATACCAAAACCAGACAAAGATGTCAGAAAAAAGGAAAACTACAGGCCAATATCACTGATGAACATAGATGCAAATATCCTCAACCAAATAGTAGCAAACGGAATTGAACAGCACATTAAAAGGATCAAACACCTTGATCAAGTGGGGTTTATCCCAGGAATGCAAGAATTCTTCAATATATGCAAATGAATCAATGTGATACACCATATTAACAAATTGAAGGATAAAAACCATATGATCATCTCAAGAGATGCAGAGAAAGCTTTCGACAAAATTCAACACCGATTTATGATAAAAACCCTGCAGAAAGTAGGTATAGAGGGAACTTTCCTCAACATAATGAAGGCCATATATGACAAACCCACATCCAACATCGTTCTCAGTGGAGGAAAACTGAAACCATTTCCACTAAGATCAGGAACAAGACAAGGTTGCCCACTCTCACCACTATTATTCAACATAGTTTTGGAAGTTTTAGCCACAGCAATCAGAGATGAAAAAGAAATAAAAGGAATCCAAATAGAAAAAAAACAAGTAAGGCTGTCACTGTTTACAAATGACATGATACTATACATAGAGAATCCTAAATATGCTACCAGAAAACTACTAGAGCTAATCAAAGAATTTGGTAAAGTAGCAGGATACAAAATTAATGCACAGAAATCTCTGGCATTCCTATACACTAAGGATGAAAAATCTGAAAGTGAAATCAAGAAAACACTCCCATTTACCACTGCAACAAAAAGAATAAAATACCTAGGAGTAAACTTACCTAAGGAGACAAAAGACCTGTATGCAGAATTCTATAAGACACTGATGAAAGAAATTAAAGATGATACAAACAGATGGAGAGACACACCATGTTCTTGGATTTGAAGAAGGAATGTTGTGAAAATGACTATACTACCCAAAGCAATCTACAGATTCAATGCAATCCCTGTCAAACTACCAATGGCATTTTTCACAGAACTAGAACAAAAAATTTCTCAATTTGTATGGAAACACAAAAGACCCAGAATAGCCAAAGCAATCTTGAGAACAAAAAACAGACCTGGAGGAATCAGGCTCCCTGACTTCAGACTATACTACAAAGCTACACTAATCAAGACAGTATGGTACTGGCACAAAAACAGAAATATAGATCAATGGAACAGGATAGAAAGCTCAGAGATAAACCCACGCACATATGGTCACCTTATCTTTGATAAAGGAGGTAAAAATATACAATGGGGAAAAGACAGCCTCTTCAATAAGTGGTGCTGGGAAAACTGAACAGCAACCTGCAAAATATTGAAATTAGAACACTCCCTAACACAAACACAAAAATAAACTCAAAATGGATTAAAGACCTAAATGTAAGGCCAGACACTGTAAACCTCTTAGAGGAAAACATAGGCAGAACACTCTATGACATATATCACAGCAAGGTCCTTTTTGACGCACCGCCTAGAGAAATAGAAATACAAACAAAAGTAAACAAATGGGACCTAATGAAACTTAAAAGCTTTTGCACAGCAAAAGAAAGCATAAAGAAGATGAAAAGGCAACTCTCAGAGTGGGAGAATATATTTGCAAATGAAGCAACTGACAAAGGATTAATCTCCAAAATTTACAAGAAGTTCATGCAGCTCAATATCAACAACACAAACAACCCAATCCAAAAATGTGCAGAAGACCTAAATAGACGTTTCTCCAAAGAAGATATACAGATTGCCAACAAACACATGAAAGGATGCTCAACATCACTAATCATTAGAGAAATGCAAATCAAAACTACAATGAAGTATCACCTCACACTAGTCAGAATGGCCATCATCAGAAAATCTACAAACAGTAAATGCTGGAGAGGGTGTGGAGAAAAAGAAACTGACTTGCACTGTTTGTGGGAATGTAAATGGATACAGCCACTATGGAGAACAGTATGGAGTTTCCTCAAAAAACTAAAAATAGAACTACTGTATGACCCAGCAAATCCCACTACTGGGCATATACCCTGAGAAAACCATAATTCAAAAAGAGTCATGTATCACAATGTTCATTGCAGCTCTATTTACAATAGCCAGGACATGGAAGCAACCTAAGTGTCTGTCGACAGATGAATGGATAAGGAAAATGTGGCACATATATACAATGGAATATTACTCAACCATAAAAAGAAACGAAATTGAGTTATTTGTAGTGAGGTGGATTGACTTGGAGTCTGTCATACAGAGTGAAGTAAGTTAGGAAGAGAAAAACAAATACCACATGCTAACACATATATATGGAATCTAAAAAAAAAAAAAGTTCTGAAGAACCTAAGGGCAGGACAGGAATAAAGATGCAGACGTAGAGAGTGGACTTGAGGACGGGGGGACGGGGAAGTGTAAGCTTGGACGAAGTGAGAGAGTCGCATGGATATATATACACCACCAAATGTAGAACAGCTAGTGAGAAGCAGTTGCATAGCACAGGGAGATCAGCTCGGTGCTTTGTGACCACCTAGGGTGGTCGGATTGGGAGGATAGCGTGGAGACGCAGGAGGCAGGAGATATGGGGATATATGTATATGTATAGCTGATTCACTATGTTATAAAGCAGAAAGTAACCCACCATTGTAAAGGAATTATACTCCAATAAAGATGTTAAAAAAAAGATTAATAGTGATTTTGTCGTTAATGAATAAGTATTTTGTATTCACTAATTGATAAATATTTTATGGGGTTATACCTTGGGATGAAATATCCTGTTCCCGTTAAATTTTTACCCATTAATGTAAGCATCCATTGATCATTTTGCCTGAATTATTACTCTGATAGTTACCAAATGACAATTTTCTAACTTTTATTATTCTGTATTTATTAGTTGGTATTCTAAGGTACAGTTTTTCCCTCTCTCCCATTTATTTTTTATTCATTCGTTTGTGTCAGTATGAATTACTAGATTATAATTTTATTTAATGAGTTATAATCTATGATTGTCAATAGTTATTTTGATTCTCATATTTTCCCTGATTTTGGCAAGCATGGGTATGGGTGTTTGGGAGACTAGAGACAGGTGGAAGGAGGGAACCCTTTCAAGCTAGCCTTCTGTAATTTTGACACGTTCCCAAGATTTTTGAGCACTTTCTTACTTTCTAGAACCACAAGATGTTCCTGACTCATCTTGTATTTTCGTTGTCCTAGCCCTGGAATCCTCTATCTTTCCAATGGGCTCTGATTCCTTTTATCAGAGAATATTAATATGATCATTGCTACTGGTATATCATGGATTCTAGACCCACTTGGTGGAAGTAGCTAGGAAATGTATTCATGTACACACCTTCACAGACTCACATAAATTATATCGATCTGTATGAAATGTCATGAGTTCACATTGATACATCCACCAACCCAACATCCTTTCCATATTTGAAACTCTTTTCTCTGACAGTGAGAAATCTGGGTCCCGTTATCCTCAATATATTTGCTTATTTACTAAATAACCCTGTATGTAACCACTCCTAGCCCATATGGTGTCTTTGTATGAAGTAGAAAAATATGTCCCTTCTGAGTAAATTCCACGTGTCCCAGGATGCATGGCTTTTTGAGTGAGAAGCTGGATTTCAGGCCCCGCTAACCCCTCAGCTGGTTGCCTTTGTGCAGTGAACAACATTCATAACCTACAGCAACCCTGTCACTTTCAGTCTGTCTGCCTGACAGTTGTTCCTTAATTCTTCTTTTAGTATAATTAAAATTTATGTGTGACACTGACAGAAATGGCACAAATAAAAAGCAATTTGAGTCCAATAAGCTATTTTATTTTATTTTTAGCTAACTAGTATTTATAGGTATTTACTTTTACCTAGTCTAGTGTGTGGTTTCTTCAAAGTTACTCGTATTCTTAGGAATAGAGGGCTCTATAACTCCTCTCCGCTAAGCCCTGATGTTACTGTAGCTGGCACATGGCATACGTTTGGGCTGAGAAGGTTTAGAAAAGATAAAGTTAGGGGGAAAGCTCTGACAAATAAACAAGGTTGGGAAGATGTGACATATTGGGATGGGGAGAGAGAGTACTAAATATACCCATCTGATAATATATAGATGGAAGTTGAAGGGACCGTGATTGGTCTATAGAGAATTTTAAGGGGATTATGCAATTCTTTAATTTCTTCCTTTTCCAGTTTTCTGATAAGCACTCAAATAGAGGGAAAGAAATTTTTTATTGTCCAACTTTAATGTTATTGCCTTCTTGAAATCTTCCGTAATGTCTACTGTATCTCCATAGTCCTAGCCTCAAATCATGGCAGAAATTTGGTTATGAGGTGACACAAACCTGAGATAGAGTGGAGAGGAAAGAGTCATCTAGGATCAAAGAGGGCACAGTGACAACAGTAAAAAATAGCTAGTACGTATTGGGCACTTACTTTGTGCCAAGCACTGTTCTATATGCTTTCCACGTGTTCCCTCATTTTAGCTCATAACTGCACGATAAGTAAGGTATTATGACTGTCATCCCTGTGGCACAGAGGAGGTAAAAGACTCAGAGATGTTGAGTAACTTGCTCAGGGTCAGATGGTTATTGAGGGGTGACGTGCATTCTCCAACCAGCAAGTAAACCCAGGTAGCCTGACCCTGGGGCTTAATAAGTGTACTGTGCTGCCTCTGCCAATGGGCAGGGGAACTGAGGTCACCCAGTAGTTACCTTTCCTCCAGGAATCCTTGACTGTCTAGAAGCAAAGTTGGTTTTTAGAGGCCGACCAAGCATGGGTATGGATGTTTGGGGGGCTGGAGGCAGGTAATGAGAGGGTGTTTCCAATGACAGAACGAGGGCTAGACAGAGACAAGTGGGTGCTTTTGAAGAGGAGAATCTCTAAATATTTAATATTTTAGAAGGTTCAGGGAGAAACTGATTTTCTGGTAGTAAAAATGGTGTGCCTCTTTATGTTAAAAATGAGACTACTCAGTGTATCCTAACAATTTTATTTATTTAGAATTGTCTAGGAATTATGATTGTTCAGAATCAGATCAGCTTTGGGGGAGGTATATTAAAGTGTTCATATTTTTTTTTGATAGGTAAGAAGTGGATTTATTTAGAGAGAAACACACTCCACAGACAGAGTGTGGGCCATCTCAGAAAGTGAGAAAGGCACCAGGGTATGGGGTTGTCAGTTTTTATAGAACTGGGTAATTTCATAGGCTAATGAGTGCTATTTTCATAGGCTAAAATTGCTGGAGGAGTATTCCAGCTATTTTAGGAAGGGGCAGGGATTTCCAGGAATTGGGCCACCGCCCACTTTTTGATCCTTATGGTTGGTCTTGGAACTGTCATGGCACCTGTGGGTGTGTCATTTAGCTTGTTGATGTGAGTGTATACTGAGGCTCAAGGTCTAGTGGAAGTTGACTTGTCCGCCATCTTGGACCCATTTGGTTCTGATCAGTTTATGTCATGTCCTCGGGCTATGTCATTCTTTCAAAGGTTGTGCCCTGCCTCCTTCCCTCCTGTTTTATTTCCCCCTCAGAGAGTTTACTCCCATATTCTTATGGGAAGCAGAAGGGTGATGGTCTGTCTTCGGTAACTGCTTCAAGGCTGAGTAGGGGCATCAACCTTGTCTGTCAGGGAGTAAAAATCTCCGATGCCTGATCTAGGGGCTCCAGGGGCAGGGCAGCTCCTTGTTTTAAGTCAGTATGGGCTGGAATCCTCACATAGCCATCATCTTGGTGTGGAACTGTTGTAATTGTTTCCATAGCCTTTCTGTGAATCTCTTTGATGATGAAGCACTTTTTGTAACAGCATCAGAGTACAAAAATATCTATAAATGACAAAAGACTTAAAAGTCATGGTTAAACATCTGATTACAGTGTAATCGATAAAGAAACTTGGTCACAATAACCAGAATTACGAATTATTACATTTAACTTAACATACCAAATAATCCTAGTTATATATTTCTCTTTAAGATACCTCAGGGGACCTATAAAGTACCCTAAAGTTAGCTGGAAATCAAAAGAAACTTAATTAAAATTTGATATTTGGGAAGTTTGTCAAAAAGTTTTAAAATACTTGATCAAATAAGATCATAGGTCACTGTGAGACAATACTTACTCCTTAACCAAAGTTACAAAAGATCTCAAAAGCAAATACAAGTCACTTAAAGGCAAAGAAACTCACACAATCTGTTGTCAAAAGCAGCATTTCAAGAATACTTTGGAGGAAGAAACCAAATCCAGTCTTGTGCTGGCCCATTCCTAACAAAATCCATTTACCCAACTAAATTCAATCCAGTCTTAGAAAATTCTGATCATGCGTAACTCTTTTCAGTATTTTTCATTCTTCACACCTTCTCTTACTAAAAACACATATCTTACTTTTCTTAAAAGTTTTTTTCACATTGAATTACTTCTCTTGTTGACAAATTTGTAACAGATAGAATAAGGTCTTATTTGACCTCTAATAAACCTAGGTACAACAGAAGTAATATAGTTAGCATTGATGACTCTAACACGCCTATATTAATCAAACCAACAAGTTTAAGCCACCTTCAATAGCAGATATCAGTTTAGTATTAAATATTTTCCAGATGACATGAACCTGAAATTTATTCTGGCCAGATTGTTTTCTATTTCTGAGTATTTCCATAAGGGCTTAATTTTAAAAAAACAATTAAGTAGAGCTCTTTTACGATTAATTTTTGGCAATACCATATACCTACAACGCACATATAGATACATATGAACACACAAACAAACACAGAGGCCTCATAGTTCCCATTCCAAAATTTCAGCCCTAAGTCAGGTACAACATAAAAGCCATCAGTTACAAGGGGTTGGATTCAAATTGGGCTTCTAGCAGATGGAACAGATCAATCTAGCAGATGGAACTAGTGTTTACAGACAAGACACTTAAGATTTCTATTTATCCTTGACAAGTCAAGTTCTAAATTACTTTACCCTCTTCTTAAAATTTGCAGTTTAAAAAGATGGCAGAGAGAAGAGTTCCTGAGAAGACCAGATAGGACATTTGCATCTCAAAGGTACAGGCAAGTTCCTCCTGAGATGACTTTGTTTCCCCTTTGTTTAATATTTACAAGCCTCTTAAGATAAATAGGGGAGGTTTGAGGAGTGGTAAAAGGATTCCTGGGTTTTGGATTATTTTTGGAGCCACACCTCTGGCCCTATAAAGACTACATTTGTAAGACAAGGACAGTTTTGTTTTCTTTGTCAAAGAATTGGGTGGTTACCTCAAGGATACTGAAGGACTGACATACCCATTCACCTAAGTTGGAAAGTTTTACTTTTCCTCATTTAGCTGAGGGGAGAAGGCCTCTTCCAGAATTCCTGTCAGGCTCTGAATATCAGCTATGGTCAGTTTAGTCAGACCAGTGGCCTCCTATTTTGATAATCTACTTACAAACATTTTTGAGGATCTTCCCTAGGTTTAAGAAATTTGTACCTTATATTTAGACACTGTGTAACCCTTTTTACTTAATAATCACCAGCTGGATATCTTTGGCTAAGCCCAGAACCTCGATATTCCACATTCCAGGGTCTACTATGGCTTCTATTTTAGCTTCAGATTTTATCTGTTCTTTTTTGCTTTTTGTTAGAACCATTTGGTGATGAGGGTGGTTCCCTTGCCCCTCGAGAAACAGAGTGACCCCTAACATAGTTAATAAATCACTTCCCACTAAAGGGATGGGACAGTCAGGCACAAACAGAAAGGCATGTAATAACAGCTGGCCGTTGATCTTGCACAAAAGGAGTTCCAGGGAAGTGTGCCTGTGTCTCTTCCCTGACAACCCAATTACATATTCCTTATGATTGCCAGAGTTTCCAGTCCTTTGGGTTAAGATCAAGAAGGTTGCACCAGTGTCTATAAGAAATTCTATCAAGTGGCCCGCCACATCAATGACCACCCAAGGCTCGACATTAGTTATGTAGTTGGTATCTCTAGGCAGAGCCACTTTCGGCTTTGGGCCCCTTCAGTCTTCTGATTGCAAAACCATCAATAGCCGAGGGGCCCCCTTCGCTCTCTGGCATCTGGGGCATTCCCTCTTCCAATGCCCTGGCTGTATGCAAAGGGCACATCGATCACAATCCTCACTCCAGTGCCCTTTTTGTCCACACAGGGTATGCTGGCCTTGTGTGGGTACCCATGGGCCTTGTGGTCTGCCAGGGCCAGATTGGTCCAGAAAAACCGGCTTCCCCTTTAGTGGTCTCTGAGTGGACAAAGCCACTGCAATCATTTGGGCCTTTTTCATATTTCTCTGGGTGCGTTCAGTCTTTTTGGCCATATCCCTATTACTGAAAACCAAATAAGCCAATTGGGACAAAACAATCACTGGAGTCTGAGGACCAGCAGTTGCTTTCTGAATTTCACGCCTGATGTCTGGGGCAGACTGAGCTATGAAATGCATAGTCAAAAGGACCTGTACCTAGCAGGAGGAGGGATCCACGTTTGTTCAGGATCCATGGCCCTGTAGGGTGGGTCAGTTAAAATGTCCTCTGTGTCCTTCCTAGAGTTATCCCTCTGAGCTATACACACCTTAAATTCCTTTTGGATTTCATTGCCTAGATGCAAGGCCATGAAAATTTGAATATACGGTACTTCACTTCATTTTAAATTTCCTAACTCATATTGTGGCCAAACCTGATTACATAACCTAATAAGTTTTTTCCTTTTAATTCCTGTTGTCCACATCTTTCCCAATCCCAGAGTATATGGCCCAGAGGGGTATTGGTTGGGATTGATGCAGCCTGACCCACTTCATACAAGCCTGAGGTGACGTCTCTAACTCCCAGGCTATCCAAAATTCCACTCTTAAGTCAAAATCCACTGCGCAATTTGGTCAGAAGATTTGCACTTATGATTTTAGACACTATCCTTTCCAAGGTAGTCTCCCAGCCAGTGTTAGTTCCCAAAAAGTCGCAAAAAAAATGTCACAGAAGACATCCCCAACAGTGTTGACGATGAGCAGGAGTTGGTCTAGCTATCAGTTGGGAATAAAGGGTCAGCATTTGTAAGGGTCAGAGGGAGAGGAGTAAAAGCAATAAAGAGTACACCTTGGTGGTCACACAGGTCTTCTGGGGTTAACAGAAGAAAGAAAGAAATAGAGCAGGAATGAATAAGAACACAAGAATGTAGGAGAAAAACCTCAGAGTCAAGGAGAAGAGTATAGAGATTAACAATTCTGTCCTGGACCTGCTGTTGGATGTGCATAAGTATATGGGGTTGACCTGCCAGTCAAAAATGAGCAGACAGCAGCAGAGCTTCCTCCCCAGTGTGCCTGGTTTGTGGCATCCCATGGGCCTCTGTAGGACCAAGACCTAACTCTCAAACATTTTCTTACCTTATCACTGTCCCTTCGTGGTCACCAGCTGAAATCGTGCACCTCAGATTGAGACTTGAACCCACACGGCCGGGACTCAAACCCGGCCAAAACCCAGACTGGGATTCAAACCCACACTGCTGGGACTCGAACCCAGCCAAAACCCAGATTGGGACTTGAACCCACGCTGCCAGGACTCAAACCCAGCCAAAACCCACAGTCTTCCAACTGAGATCACACACCTGGTTTCAGGACTTAATGAAGCTCAGGTTCTTGATGTCTCATCGCAGAAAGAATTCAGTGAGAGGCAAAGTAATAGGTAAGAAGTGGATTTATTTAGAGAGAAACACACTCCACAGACAGAGGGCGGGCCATCTCAGAAGGTGAGAAAGGCCAAGTGTTTACATTTGAAATAATAAAACGAATCCCTCATTCCCAGTGAACGGCACTGCACCGTGAACTATTTGGTTTTAACTGGCTGGTCTCAGAGTTGGTGGTGTATCCAGTAGTTTCACCGTATACTTTGCACATGCAAAAAATGAAAATGCTCACCTTGGATTGGCTAACGCCAGTTGAGAACACTTTTTAAATTTCTATTCCAATGTGTTAACGTTGTTTTCAGCGGGTCCCACTTACATTTTGCCAGTTATTTAAAGGATTCATGTAGAAACCTGAGTTTTCAGGTGCCATATTACTATTTTTCTAATGTTTTATCATCCCTTATAGATTGGTATCCCAAGCAGCTAGAGCTAGAACAGGTTATAGCAGGCTGTAAGAAGTCTCAATGTTAATCTCTTCTAACAAACTCATGAAAGTTTGAATCCTTTCCTTAGATATGATCAGTAGGCTGAGCAACCTTAGCAGCTGTGGTGAGCAGTGAAGTGAAACACTGGCTGAGAGTTTGAACTTCTTGACATGTTATGTCTCTTCTAAACATTAGAGTCTGTGAGTTTACAACTTTGTATATGGATGACCCAGGACCAGGAAAAAGTGCCTCAGGGAAATTTCTGGGACTAGTTTAGTGTATGAAATCCAGTGATCATGTGATGAACAGGTGAGATAGAGATGAGCTAGGCAGCTCCACATTCATGGATGTTGAAATCTATTTGGTAAATATGTGGGTGATATTTATCACAGACAAAAGCAGGGAGAATGAATTCCCATGTAGTTGGTCTAGGAAGATTGTGCCCCGTAATTCTTCTCAAGACTTATCTTCATCCAGCCGTCATCTTCAGGCAGCTGCATCAACATCATCACCATCATCACCACCACCATCATTAGAATTGGCAATTTTTGAGACTTCTAATGTGCCAGCTTCTGCTTACACTTATACTTGTGATTTCTTTCCTTGATTTTTCAGTATCTGAGGATTTATCTTTATTTTGAGACCATAGATGTATTTTTAAATGTTTATTTATATTTCTCAACATATATGTGTTGAAAGTGAGGAGAAGAATCAGTTAATTACAGCTCAGTTTGCCATGTTGATGGCAATCTCCCACAGAAATTCGTTTATCCATTCAACAATTATTTAGTAATTGCCTCCTATGTGGCGGGTACCACTTTACGTGTTAGGGATAAAAGGGACAAAGATCCTGGCCTTCATGAAGCTTAGATTCCTATAGAAATCTACTCAGCACTTACTATGTGCCAGGAGACTATTCCAGGCTTTACATCTATTAACTCATTGGATCATCACAGTCATCCTGTGAGAGAAGTGTCATTATTGTATCCATTTTACAGATGAGGAAACTGAGACATACAAAGGTTAAGTCACTTGCCCAAGGTCATGCTGATAGTATAAGAGCTAGGCAGTGCAGATGCCATGTCCATGGCTTAACCACTATACCGTACAGCCTTTCTGTATGTGAATCTATGCCTAGAATATGGTGGGCTCTTGATATTTATTTGGTGAATGATGAAATGATTGAATGACCACACTGTACTATATCACCTGTAGTTTGTCTATCCCCTAGCAGATTCTGAGTTCTTTGAGGATAGGAACAATGTCTTCTTTTACTTTGTCTATAGTGCCAAAGACAGGGCCTGCATGGAGTACCTGCTCAGTAAAATATTGAACACTGGAATGAATGAACTGCCAGATGGTTCCTGGAATGACAATGATTCTCAACTTTAACATGCATAAGAGTAACCTGGGAGTCTGGCAAAATGGAGGCTGCAGGATTGACCTCAGGTCTTGGAATCTTCATTTTTAATGGGCCCCAGAGGTGGTCTGAGTACCTTCCTCTGACCACACTGTGTAGGGGCTGTCAGTGAATAACTGAGAGCCATGGAGCACCACGGTTGGTTGGTAGGTCACTGAAGTCTTGACAGTTTGGAAGCTTTGAAGCCTCATTTTAGAGAAAACCCTTGAAAACCAGCAAGGAGTGATTTAGTCCCCAGGGAACCCAGGGAAATTGCCTTCGATACATAGTGACTCAGACCTGTGGAGTGTCAAGTCTAAGATTTGATGTTCCACAGATTGTCATAAAGAGATACATTCTGCCCATGTAACATTGCTGAGCAAGGCACCTACAGGTTTATCAGAACACATCCCAATTCTTGTCATAAGTGATGGTTTGAACAGCAATGTTGATATTTGGAAGTCTTGGTGTAGGCAACATCAGAGAACAGAAGTTTAAATCGTGGAAGGCTATTATATAATAAAATGAACCATGGGTAAAGAATCCTTTCTCTTAACTGGTCCCCATTGTTTTCATCTGCTAAATGAGGTTGAATTAAATGATCTCTGAAGGTCTTTCCATAATATTTGTAATAATATTTGTCATTTATTGCATGCCTACTGTGTGCCATGTGCTATTTTGGGACTTTACTTTTTTTTTTTTTTTTTTTTCCTGTACGCGGGCCTCTCACTGTTGTGCCCTCTCCCATTGCGGAGCACAGACTCCGGACGCGCAGGCTCAGCGGCCATGGCTCACGGGCCCAGCTGCTCCGCGGCGTGTGGGATCTTCCTGGACTGGGGTACGAACCGGTGTCCCCTGCCTCGGCAGGCGGACTCTTAACCACTGCGCCACCAGGGAAGCCCGGGACTTTACCTTTATTGTTTCTAGTAGCTAATTCTCAGACTAATGTAACAATATTGTCATTACGCTCCCAGAGAGATGTGTTATTTTTTAATCTAATATTTATTGATAGCTTCCTGTGTGCCAGGCATCAGGCTAGACACTGAGTACTTTGCCAGGCACTGAAGCATAAGGTGCCCAGTGTCACAAAGCTAGGAAGTAGTAGGGTGGGAATCCACCTCAGGTATGTTAAACTGAAGTCTAAGCTCTTTCTTGTTGCTCTCACACATTTCTTCTAAGACTCCATGTCTATAAAGTATGTGTGAGATCACTGACATTTTTTTCCTAATTCCTGTGCTATAGTGATTCCTGTAGGTACACATTAGAATCATCCACAACTCTACTTCAAACTGATGAGATAACTATCTCTAGGGGAGGAGAAAGGGAGGGGAGGGAAAAATCAATGTCTTGTTTTAACAATTCCCCAGGTGATTCAAATGTGCTTCCAGAATTGAACACCAAATACTATACATTCTAATTTTTAAAAAACACATTTATTTTTAATTGATGTAAAGTACACAACATAAAATTTACCATCTTAACCATTTTTAAGTGTACAGTTTAGTAGTGTTAAGTACATTCACATTGTTATGCAGCTAATCTCCAGAACTCTTTTAATCTTCCCAAACAGAAGCTCTGAACCCACTAAACGATAATTGCTCATTCCCCCGCCTAGCCCCTAGCAACCACCATTCTATTTTCTGTCTCTATTAATTTACCCATTCTAGGTACTTGATATAAGTGGATTACACTATTTGTCTTTTTGTGACTGATTTATTTCACTTAACCTAGTGTCCTCAAGGTTCATCCGTGTTGTATCATGTGTCAGAACTTCCTTTTTAAGACTGGATAATACTCCATTGTATGTATATTCCACATTTTGTTTAGCTATTCATCCATCAATGGACATTTCCAACTTTTGGCTATTGTGAACAAATGCTACTATGAACATGGGTGTATAAATATCTGTTCAAAACCCTGATTTCAATTCTTTTGAATACATACCCAGAAGTGGAATTGCTGGATCATATGGTAATTCTATTTTTAATTTTTTGAGGAACTGCCACATTGTTTTCCACAGCGGCGGCACCATTTTACATTCCCAACAGTGCCCAAGGGCTCCAATTTCTCCACACCCTCATCAACACTTGTAAGTTTCTATTTTTTGATGGTAACCATCCTAAAGGGTATGAGGTGGTAGATTCTAGTTTTTAAATCCAATTATATTTATGTGGGAGAGCCTATCACTTAGTTTTAGTTTTAGTTATTTGTCTCTAAATCTTTAAATGATTTCACTTTCATTTTGCATTATTTTTCTTCCCACATTTGGAGAATCTCTCCAGATTCAGTATTGACCACTTTTCTCAGAACTACGGGAAGGGGTTGATGTTGAGGAGGTACTGGATGGGATCTCTGCTTTCTAGTTGCTTATGATATCTGGCTGGGAGCTTGCCTGTAGCCTTACTGGATTTTTGTCCTGGTTCAAGTCATACCTGCTCCTAACTGGTGGCTAATTTGTTCAAGTCCTTGAAAGATGGAGATAGCTAAATACACACTGTAGCCAAGTGAAGTGTGAGAAGCTATTCCATGTAGAATAAGTAGAGTGAATTGTGGAGCTCAGAATGGGTATAGTATTTTGGAAGGAAGACTGGTCTGATTAGAACTAAAATTCATGTCGGTAAAAGGTGGGAAATAATGTCAGATCAGTCAAAGCCAGATTTGGCAGGATCTTGAAAGTCAGGTGGGGCATTTGGAATTGTTGGGGCAGGTTGCAGGGCTGTCAATCAGGGCAGTGTACGACAGGCCATTAGCAGTGTCTGCATTGGTGGGATGGAGAGGAGGATGCTGTACCAGGTGAGTGGTCACATAGACAAGAGCATCATCAAGAATGCTAGACTAGAAAGGCAAATCTAAAAGTTATCTTCAAAGGAGAAATTGTAAGCTTTGACGATAGGTTGAATATGAGAACTCTGAGAGGGAGAAGCAGCTTCTTTTAAAACTATGAACATTCTGGGGATGAAGTGTTATCTTTTCAAAGGAGATTGTAGTTGTGGGGAAAGAGCCCCAATATTGATATTAGGCTTATATTTGACTGCAAGAGACAGAAACTCCAAAATATCAATGACTTAAATAAGATGGGAGTTTATATTTCTGTCGCTAAAACAAAGTCCAGAAATGAGAAGACCACAATTCAAATAACTGGCCAGGGTTCCCATGGTCACATCAGCCTCCTTGTTGACAAAACCAGACTCATCCTCCTGCCTACCTTTGCTCCTTCTCCTCCTTTCACTTTCATTGACTGTTAAAATCCAGGCTTTATCCCATTTGATTCCCCACAATCAGCCATGAGTAAATGCCATTGTACATCTGCCATGTGTCTTTTTTTTTTTTTTTTTTTTGCGATACGCGGGCCTCTCACTGTTGTGGCCTCTCCCGTTGTGGAGCACAGGCTCTGGACGCACAGGCTCAGCGGCCATGGCTCACGGGCCCAGCTGCTCCGCGGCGTGTGGGATCTTCCCGGACCGGGGCACAAACCGGTGTCCCCTGCATCGGCAGGCGGACTCTCAACCACTGTGCCACCAGGGAAGCCCAGCCATGTGTCTTTGATCTCCGCTTTCATTCATCCTCTCCCACTTCAGCCCTGGCTTCAGCTCTCTCCTTTGGACCTTTACCACAACCTCCTCAAATTGTCTTCCAGTCTCTCCTCTAATCCATCCTTCTCATGGCTGCCAAGTTAGCCTTTCCAGAGCGCACATCACTCCTGACTCACAGCCCTTCGATGATCTCTGCTGTAGCTTCTAGAATAGTTAGAAAATTTCAGCTTGACATTCAAGGCTCCAGGTCAGTTAGCTAAAATCTTGCCTCCTAAAACAATGGCTTAATTTCATTTTAACATCCTTGTTTTAATCTCATCTAATTTTCAAAACACTTTAAGGGAGATGACTTTTAGGTAAATTTCTCTTTAAGAGAATTAATGATAAGGAGAAACCACTTTTGTTGAAGTGTTTTCACATTCAAGGCCAAATAACAAGCTGACTGCGCTCTACTTTTTTCAAATGTAGTCCAATTTTGTCTTATTAGATCAAGTCTATGTTCCTAGTTTACCAAAGATCTGTGAGTTTTTTGGATTCTCTTTTGGTCCCTGCAAGTCAGAATTAGGAAGTTAGATCTAAGAAGGGTGGGCCTGCCACCCAGAAACAGGCCTGGCTGAGGGGCTGGAGGAGCCTGAGAGCTCATGCTTTTGTGAAGTGTGCCCTGCCCCAGATGATGCTGGGAAAGAGATATGATCTTCCCCCTCTGTTCGGAGGAGGGAGCAAAGGATGGGCAATGGGAAGGGTATTTGTGTTTTAGGGCAGCATCTCTCTGGGCCTGACTTGAAATGGATGTCTCAGCTGTAATGCTTACTCTTATGTGACTGTGGCGTTTTGTCTTACATCTCTGGCCTCAGTTGCCTAATCCATGAAATGGAGACTAATCATAGGAATCCCCCCCGCTTCCTTCTACTGTTGTTACCAAGTTCAAAGATGCTGGATTTGAAACACTTTCTAACTTTATCTAGGTTGTGGGAGTTTTAATACTTCCTCTGTTCATTTTCTATTGCTTCTGTTACAAGCTACCACCAAGTAGATGGTTTAAAACAACGGCAGTTTCTTCTCTCTCAGTTTGGGAGGCTAGCAGTACAAAATCAAGGTGTCAGCAGGCCCGTACGCTCTCCAAAGGCTCTTGAGAACTGTTCTCCCTTTCTTCTTCCTGGCTTCTGGCAGGTGCCAGAAATCTTTGGCATTCCTTGGCTGGTAGAAGGATCGCTCCAGTCTCTGCCTCTGTAGTCATATGCTGTTCTTCCTGTGTGTCTGTGTCTCTGTTTTCTCTTCTTTTACAGTATGATCTCATCTTAGCTAATTACATCTCTAAGGACCCTATTTCCAAATAAGGTCACATTCCGAGGTTCCAAGTGGACATGAATTTAAGGGGGGCAGTATTCAACATAGTACACCCCGTTACTGTCTGTTTTTAGAACAAAAATAGCACAGGCTAAGGGCTTAGCACAGCACTGCTATAGAAAGTGCAATGAATGGGTGCCATTACTTCGGTTGGTGTTGTTGCACTATTTACCCTTCCTCCTTCGTGATCCCCCTCTCCCCGTCCCTACCTCAGCACCACACACTTGGGCTTTGATCTGCTAAGACTCCTCTCCCCAGGCATGAAATGATCAGGTAACAGTGAATCTAAAATTCTCTTCTATAGAGGAAAAATGTGTTTATTTTTGCAGGGAGAGAGTAAGAGGGGATGCTGGTAAGGTGCCTCATTAAAATAATCAGTGAATTGAAAATGGGAGGGGTATTAAGGATCAAGCTGGCCTAGGCAAAAATATTTTGGGCCCTCTAACAACTATACATCCCAACTAAACTCATGTTTAACAAACAGTTGAGCTGGCACCTTTGTGTATCTGTAGTCTGTGTAGTGAGGGTAGGAATGGTTTCAAAAGGGGCAGAAGGAGCCATCCAGGGGTATGGAAATTGACTCAAGGAGACATGGGAAGGAGGCAGCCCAAGGTGGATAGGTGGAAAGGACACAGATGCCCAGGGTCTAGTCCTGGCTCTGCCTCTGACTCCATGTCAGATTTTGGGCAGGTCACTTCTTCCTCTGTCTGGGTTGCAGTTTCCTCATCTGTAAAATAAGGGGGTAGGCCATGAGAGCTCTGGGAACACACACCTGTGAGGGGCTTGGAGAGGAGGAGGTGATAAAGAGAGCCACAAGAGAGCTCTGCTGTGGGGGTTAGGAGAAGTCACCTTCCTCTCATGCCACTTGTAAAAATTGGGCATTCACGGCAAGATGCTGCATGATATAGAAACTTCTCTCATTTATTTTTCTCATGTGATCTTCAGAACAACTCTGTGAGGTAGGTGTATTAGGTGTTTATATTCCTATTTTACAGATGGGGAAACAAGTTTGAAGCAGGGTGTCCTGACTACAAATGCAGTGTTGTTTCCAAGATGCCGCAATGGTGCCTCTTGGCTCAGTGCCAGCTCACTCCGGGAGTGAAGATGAGTTCCTGGGCTCCAAGTCACCCAACACGATGCCACACGTCATGCATGCCCTGTGAATAGCTCTTGGTGGTGAGTGATTCAGACCTTGGGGTGGAAGGAGAAACCAATGAACAGGGCGCAGTTCAGCTAACACCTACTGCTGGGTGCCAGGTACTGCCCTTGGCTCTGTGGACTCAGGAGTGAACAAAACAGATACGGTCACTGTCCTCAAGAAGTTCAGAGTCTCTCAGGAAGACAGACACTCAACCAATAATTACCAAAATTTAATGGAACAAGTAGAAGCGTGAGATATGCTGTAGAGGAGAGATTCCTGGTGCTTTGGGTGGGAACACTGAATAGGTCCCCTGACTCTGGGTGCAGCCAGGGAAGGCTTCCCTTAGGAGGTGAGGCTGTGACTGAGACTTGTCAGAGGAAAGGAGGTTGGGCTGTTGCTGGCACTGAGGGTGGACCCAGAAGTTACAGGAAAGCTGGAAAGAAGACCAAAGCAAACTTTTACTTCTTTTGTTGTAACTCCAACTTCCCTAAAGGACACCTTGAAAAAAAGAGAAAATGGTTTCAGGAGCTGTTATTTTTTGCTACCTCACACTCAAAACTGGGCTCAGTGAAGTTTAATGTGAGACTTTTAATGCTCTGTGCATTAATTAATTACTCACCTCACAGTACATTAAATGTAAAATGCATTTAACGTAAAATCAAAGGCTCTAGTTCCTTGAATGGACTCCAGGCCTTTGTTTCTACTTGTGAGGCACGTCCATTTGCATTGGTCCTCAGAGATTTAGGGACTGGTCTTTTCCTCACCTTAGAAGCCAGAGAGTGTATCCAAGGGGTAAGAGCATGAGTGGACTTGAGTGTTGGGTGGATAAGCAGTAGCTTCGCTGCCATTCTTTCCCCTCTCTGCTAACACCCCTTCCTGGGCTTCTCACGCTGTGAAGTCCACTCCTGATCACTCCTTCTCCTTCTTGGTCAAGGCCAGCTCAGGAAATCATGGTGTAGACAGACACTAGAAACGTAATCTAAAAAATCTTACGTTGCCTAGGTTCTTTTCCTTATTAACTGTGTGGCCACAGTTTCCTCACCTGTAACATGGAGATGATAATGCCTACTTCATAAGATTAGTCCTTTATATTTTCCAGGTTTTGCATTCTATAGATGTAGCAACAAGACTAAGAGAATTAGGTGATTTGTGCAAAGTTATGCAGCTAGTAGCCACAATCAGGAATACAGCCCAGGTCTCCTATCTCTAAATCTAGTGCTCTTTCCACTAGCAAAACTTCAGCCATGGCTCATTAATGTGTCATGAATGTGTAGTCTTTGCTATGCTAAAATGTCGATCTCCTGGAGTGACCAGGTAAGGCCTAGGCTGGAGGAAAAAAAAATTCAGAAGCCCTGCACATAGGGCACTATAGTAAAAAAAAAAAAAAAACAACCTTCGGACTTGCTTGTTTTGCTGTTATGTGACATCGTTGGTCATAGCTTTAATTTTTTTGTTTTGTGCCAGTTCATTGGTTGGAAGCAGAATTTTCTATGAGAACGTTGCCCTAGGAGTGTCATGCTCTGCATGTTAAATGACACAGACTAGGTCTGTGGTATGCTCAGAACTCCCCTTCCCTTTGTGCCGGGCAGCTGAAGGTCACGTGCCCCTGATCTCAACTCTTGCCTCCTGAAGTTGCCATGCAGTCACCACGCTGGCCATCCTAGTGTCAGATTCAGATTATAACATGGTCTCAAGGAGTCACTGCCATCTCTCTTATTTCCATGACCTCAATTCCAAATTCATCAGGAATAGCCACTTGGCTTCCACTGTCCTTGCATGGACTCTGTTACATTTCATGGAAATGTATGGATGAGTGAGTCGGTATATTCTTATTTTTTCTCTTCACTGTTAATTCCCTTAAAAAAATAAAAGGGTAGGAGAAGTGTAAGCATTTTGAAAGAGACAGCTAATCAATACACATTATTCTCCAAACATTCTAGGAAATTCAAGGAAATTATAAAGTACCTCCTAAAGGCTCTTCAGTTATCTGTATGCCTGCCCTTCAGATAGAAAGTTTCCTCTTGGCACATAAAGAAGTCAAATTAGGCCCAGAAGAGACTATCCTTGTTGGAGCGTGAATGTCAAAGAAACAATCTTCAGCAAAATAGCTTTTTCTCTCAGCATGCCCGGGAGAGAACAATATCGTTGGTTATTGGTAATGCCTGTGCAAAGCACAGTGAGAGAGTTTTGGAGATCATCAGAACTGATATTTGTATGAGATCAAAACGTCTTGATGAGGATTTTTACTTATTCTGCCCTTGGTGAAGACAGTTCACTTCAGAGTGTGCTAGGATTTGGGAGCTACAGAAGGGACAGGACCCAGCCTCTTACAAGACAGGCGAGAAGTGCCTTTATCGAGGTTTAGTGGTGCCTGCATGAAAACATCTCCTTCCTTAGATATGTGGACAAACATTGACCCATCTCCTCTGCCAACTTCAGAGGACCTGGTAAGCCTCTGGAGTCAGGACGTTGTCTCTAGCCCAGAGGACAGCCCCCTTGAGGGATATTTACAAACATCTTCCTGGTGACCAGCTTTCATAGCTGAGAGATTTCAAGAGAATTAGAGGAAAGAAGCAGTCGCTAGGAACCAAACGCCAGAATTTCACAATCATTAATGAAGCTAAAGTTCACCTTTTCTCTGGGTGAATTCCATGATACCTGCTCAGGCTGGACCAATAGGCTGGAATCTTCTTTTTGGAGACCCTCCTAGGGCCTGAGAGGAGGCTACACTTCTCACAGCTTCCTGGGTGTCAGAGGTAGCAGCCACCAGAGGTCCCTGGAGTGGCCATCGTTGTCCAGGCTCAATGTCTCTGCTTATCAGCTCTAGAAATTCTATGGTATCTTTTCAGACTGCAGGAACTAACTCAGAGGTCCAACTCACCTACATCTGGGGGCTACTGCAGGAACGTTCAATTCAGTTTAAATGCATTAGGGAGGTAGCATTGTCTACAGTATTGTTCTATAGGAGAGGAAAAATTTTTCCTTTATCCTCTTAGGTTTTGTGGCTGGACCTGAGAATTAAACTTTCATAAGACAGGTTAACAGGAGAAAAGCATACAAATTTTATTTAATATTTTTACATGTACATAGGAGCCTCCATAAGAAAAATGAAAACCCTAAGAAGCTCTTAGAACCAAGAGCTTATATACCCTTTTAAACAAGGAATGATAAATTTGTGGAAAAGTGACAAAACAAAGGAAAAGGCATTTAAGCTTCTAGGGGCAGTGAGTTGTGGAAAAGTGACTAGGAAATATATTGGGGAAACTAATGGAATATAAGGATTATTTTAATAGGTTTGTTTGTACAGATACATTTTGGTGTCAACTCACCTGGTGATAAGAATGTTCTTTTCCTGGTGCAGGGAGGTCACCTTGCTTACAGGAAACTTTATAACCTGTTTTTAGGTCAAAAGGGGGAGGTCAGAGAACCCCTCCTGCATGTGCCTTCAGCTCAAAATAATCAATATGCCAAAGTGGCATATTTTGGGGTGGCATGTTCTCAGCCCCTTCAGTTCAAATACTAATTTTTCTATATTTTATCTGTAAGTTTGGGCAAGTTACTTAACTCCTGTGAGCTAGGACTTTTGTGCTCTTCAATCACTCCTTATTTCTCAGCTCCAGGCAGGATACCTTTTGGTTGATACATGGTTCTTTCTAAACTCGATTATACCATCGACCAAGCTGGATCAAGTATGCCCACAATTGAAAGGCAGCCCTGGTCTCCTGATGGTTTCAAGGATGTGTCACACAGCCTCTGAAAGCATCTACAATGTACTGATTTAATCTAAATGCTGGTGATACGGCAACAAATGAAAGAGACCAAATATCTGCCCCTGTGGGGCTTATATTCCAGTAGGGAGACAAACAATAAACAATAATATAATACAGTATGGTGTGGCATAATATAATACGGTATAATATAACAATATAATATAAGTCAGTGCTAAGAAGAACAATAAGCAGCAGAAGAGATCAGGAGATTATTTCTCCAAGGAAATGATGTTTGTTGCAGAATCTTGGGTAAAGTGAAAAAAATGAAGCGTGAGCATCTGGGATAAAAATAATCCATGCAAGGGGAATGACAAGCACAAATTTTTCCCAAAGCAAGAGGGTATTGGTGGACTAGAGCACCAAAGTGGCTGGATTAACTGAGCAGACGGAAGGAAATGAAGTTGAGAGGTAGTGGGAAGCCAGATCAGCTCAGCTGGGGTCTTGTAGACCGTGGTTAAGACTTTGGCCCTTATTCTTAATGAGCTAGGAAAGGGTCTCTGTGATTGGCCTAACTTATATCTTTAAAGGGTCACTCTGGTTGCTGCAGGAATAATAGACTGTAAAGGGGTAAGGGTGGAAAAGACCAGTGAAGACTGGCAGTATTCCAGACCAAGGGTACTTGGGGGGTGGAGTAGGGTGGCCCTGGGGGAGGAGGCAAGAAGAGCTTGTATGAGTGATGTATTTCAAGACAGCAGTGACAGGACTGGGGGATGGATTGGACATGGACGGGGAAAAGTGAATGGAGTTGCTGTCTGCTGAGGTGCGAGGAACTAGTGAAGAAACAGGCTGGAGAGGTTAGAAATCAAGAGTCAAGCTCAAGATGGCCGTCAGACATCTGAATGTAGTCTCTGTGTGGCCTTTTGTATAATGGTGCTTAGAAAACTAATCGAAGGGCTTGCTTTCTCAAATCAGAGATGCAGCAAACATTCTCAGGCTTGTGATCACAGAACTGAAGCCTTGGGAAACACCCACAGAAGGCACTCTGAATATACATTCTTAGGACAGATGCAGCACGAGTGTGACCAAGGCTGGGGCAGCTGGAAGTTAGAGTGCATTGGTGATGAATAATATTTGAGCACAGAGAGATGTTCAACACTGTATTTGGATTTGAATTTCTCTTGTAAATAAAAAAGGAAAACTTGGATTCACATACTGTTTTATCATTTAAAAAGTGCTTTCAAATCCTTCATCATCCTATGAGATAGGATTGATTATCTTCATTTTGGAGATGAGGAAATGGAAGTTCAGAGTTGTTCAGAGATTTGCCCAAAGTCACACAACTAACAGGTAAGGGAATCCTCCAATTTAGGTTTTTCTCACCCCAAAATCATTTCCATTTTATTGTGTTGTTTCCATTTCATCATGGTTATTTTGGAGTAGTTACATATTGATTCTGCCAGTATAAAAAAACCAAATCATTTGTACCTAATAAGGCTATAAAATGTCCTCTTTGCCCCCTACTGACTGCAAATGACCCGTGTACTCAGGCCCCCACCCACCGTGTTCATCTTCAATCCAGGCTTTTCTGGCAGCTTCACTTCCCTGGCAACCAAGTGGCTAATGAGCTTCACCCCAACTCCTGTCTCTCTTAACAAATTCCTTTTTATCAATGGCTCATTTGTGTTGAAAGAGGTTGTCATGCCAAGCAATATTTTGGGGAATATTTTACAACTCCTGTTGCTTAAATTCTGAGAGAAACTGCTTCAAAAAGGTCCAAACACTTTCCCCCGCTGGATCATTTCAAAATGCAATTAGAATAGTTTTTCAATGAGCATTTCAGTAATTCCTGAAAAGTATCACTTAGTCATGATTGAGACCATAGCTGTGTCTACACGGTGCTAAACATCTGGATAAAAAATGAAAATGGAATGCACTGGGATGTTAATACTGGGTCAAAAGCCAGTTTTGATGTCCTCAGGCACTGAGGTTGCCCTCAGTGGTTGCCCTTGGGTCATCCAAACCCCCTTTGGATCTCATCTCAATCATGCCAGTGTGTGAGGGAGTGGGCAGAGCACTGGATTTGAAGAAAGAAGGTTGGGGTACCAGTCTTGACTTTGGTACTTCCTCGTATGTGACCTCACCAAGCCTCAGCTTCCTCATCTATGAAATGGACATGCTTATGCCTGCACAGCTTCCTAAGATGTTTGTAAAAAGTAAATAAAGCAAATTTGAACTAAGCAGACATCATATTGTATTTATCTTTGCATCTCCAGAGCTGAACACAGGAATGTAGTAGAGCCTGGATACATTTTTGTTGATTAATTTATGAATGAGTATAGTATAGGCAATTCTAGTGCTCTAGCACCTATTATTATGTAGCTCTATTTACATTCGCCAATTCCCTCTGGTACTTAAGCAAACTTACCCTCCCTAGAATATGAGGACACATAGCCCAGAAAAAATATTTACTAAAAGCATAAAATGTACTGTGCTAGATGTAAATAATGTTTTCCAGTTAGTCCAAGCGGTGAATAACCCCAGCTTTTGTTCTCTTTGGAGCACCTGTTTGTAATCCATGTCATAAATTTTTTCATGATTATTGCTTAGTAGTCAATGAGTTTCTTTGTTGGCACAGAATTTAAGATATTTCCCTAATAAGGACACCCAATGTTAAAGCAAAGAATTTCTATAGCTGTGCAGTTCAGAGAGTTACCTAGGAGATGAAAAGCTAATCTGTCTGGAATTTCTGCCCTTGAGACCAAAGATACTATAAATTTGCTCGGGAGGAAAATAATCATGGTAAGCATCTTAATTTCTTCCATCTCGTTTCCAAGCAGATGTCGCCGTGTTTTAGCCTGGAATTCATCATCTCTCTGATACATCAACATTGACATATTACATCTTCATCTCTTATTATAGAAAATGGAAATTAAACCAGAATGTGAACATGCTGAATGAATCGGACTCCCCAGAGATTTGGAGGAGAAGAAAACCTCCCACTCGCCTTTGACTTTTGGATTTCTTGTTTCCCTCATGTTTGGATTGCACTTTAAGAAGTCCATCTGGAAGTTCACTTTTTATGTTTTGCAAATGCAAGTAGAGCTTATTATCAAAAGACAAACCCCTAAAGGAAGAAAAACAGTGGGCAGGGATTGGGGGGGCCAGAGAATCACCTAAAAAATCCAGTGACGGTATTTCAAGTTAAATTCCAGAGATTAAACTCCATTTATTGCTGGGCCTGACTTTGCCAGTCTGCTGGTTTGGATGAATGCGTGGATATGTTTAGCTGCTTGCTTCTACCTGTTAAGCTAGAAGATGAGTTTGGGTAGGTGTCAACACCTGCAAATGTCATCAACCCTTGCAATACCCCTGTAGCACTGAGTTATCAAAGTAGCACTGCCACAGTCTGCTTGAGCCTTCAGTCATCCCACAGTGGGCACCAGTACACTTCTTGCCTTTTTCTGCCCTCAGGAAAACATTCTTCAGATTTCAGGATCCTATTATATGTTGAGCGAATTGCGTTCTTCTTGAATTCCTTACGAAGTCACTCTGGTCCGTGGAGATTAGAAGTTTAAACTTTGTAGGCCATACCTCATCGAGTTCTCTTCACTTTGGCTTCCCAGCCATTTCTGTTGCAGCCAGACTTAATCCTCTTCAGACGTATCAAGCCAGCCATCAGTCAAGGTGGTCTTTATTTCTTCACACGTGCTGCAGGGATTAAGGCTGCCTGGTTTTCTCATATATTCCCTGGCACCCCAGCTACAGATTCAGCTACTGTCTGAGGTTGATGTAAATAATGTTTACAACTTGGCCCCAGCTTGTTGGCCATTTACGGGAAGAATCCATCTTATTCTAGAGTCACAAAGGCTAATGCCATCTTGGTCATAACAGGATAGCTGGATAGAGCATTAGCATCCTAGAATCTCTTTGTAAATTTCCAGACCAGGGAAGATAAAGAGTAGTTTGCTTCTGTAGGTCTGGGTAAAACTGTCAGCATTAGGCAGAGAGGCCCACGAAAATAGCATTGGATTTAGAGTTGCGACCCAAGTTAGAAGTAGCTGTACTACCTTCTAGCTGTGTGGTCTTGGACAAGTAACATAATCTCCCTGGACCCATGTTCTCATCTGGAAGATAGGAACCCTATCATGGACCCTGCACATACCCCTGGATGATTGGAATACAGGATATGAGACTGTCTTGAAAACAACAAAGTGCTATTTAAGTGAGAGCTACCACCATTGTCACCTATAGCACATTGCAGGTTGTCTGATGACCATTTATTGCAAGTTTTATAACTCCTAAAATACATCAAGAAGTTTCTCATCTTTTCTCCGAACCTCAGTTTTCTTATTATAGAATGAGGTGAAAATGATACTGCGTAACTCACAGATGCAGTGAGATAATAATTGTGTGTGGGCCTGGAGTGCACAGGATGGTGGTCTTCTTTCTCTCTTGGTACTACCCTGAAACCTGGTAGAGCAGCTGTGCACTATGTATTTTTGAATCCACGTCTCCCAAAAACACCTTCTTGGAAGCTTTCTGGTGATAGGGTCAATGACCTTGGTTCTCCACTGCTGAAGGCATCTGAGGACTTAGCAAACATTGAAGCAGGGAGAACTCCTGCCTGTCTTCCTGCCCCAACGTGTGTATTGTACCCTGGTCCCCCAGTCCTGTCCTAGCTGGGAGGTTCTGCGCCTTCCATTTCAAGAGGAACATTCAAGAGAGAGCCTAGTCAGAGAAGAGAGACCAAAGTAGGGAATGGACTAGAAACAAATGGACAAGTACTGAAGAATACTGGGATATTGAATCTGGAGAACAGAGACATAGGGGTCCATGACACAGATGTCTTAACCTATCTGAAGGAATTGGTGTTTTTCAGACTTTTCGGTGGCAACCCATAGCAAGAAAGACATTTTATATCAAACCTAGCGCACATTTACATCTATAAACAACTGAAACAAAACCTTGAAAAAAAACCTGTCTCTCACATGCTATAACTCTAATATTTTCTATTCTACTCTTCTATTATTCTGTCCTATCCTATTCTATCCTATTCAGTTGCATTAAATATAATGCTGGATGTAATTCCAAAATTTATTTTATGACCTGTTAATTTAAAATATTGATGTAGAAGACATGTATTGTCCCAGAAGATGGAATTAGGACTTTAAGGTGAAAATTAGAGCAAATTTTAGCTCAAAACAAGGAAGAAACAGCTAATAATTAGACCCACTCAAATATAGAATGGATCTCTCAAGGTAGTAAGACTCTTGTCCTTGGGTATTTTCAAGATTATACCTAATTTATGTGTCGTGTCTGTAGATTAGGGACCTTCCCACTTCAAAGATTCCAAGAGCCCACAATTCACACTAAGCTAAAAGAAAAACTATAGAACATAAAGAGATTTTTTAAATTTCAGTTCAAAAAACCTGAAAATAAAGAGGCAGGGAGGGTGCGGGTGGGGCTGTTGGGAGATGATCTTTCCTTAGCTTCGGTCCAGTTAAAGAGAAAACATTCTCTGTCACGTTTCTGTGCCCTACTGAGTGATCGCCCTTCCTCAGAACAATTTTTGTTGTTTTTGACAGTAGCAGATCTTGAAGCTGTTGCTGCTAAGCTTCTGGGATGTTCCTTTTTCAGATTTTATGGTCACTTTAGGGTCACTACCTAAGCCTTCATCACAGCTTAGGTAGTTGTCTTTTGAATGATCTCACAGTCTGTGTGTCTCTGTACCCTGGGCTTAGTAATGTCAAATGTAGAGTCAGTACAAATGACTGCCTCTTGCGTAAATGAATGCATGCATGCATGAATGAATGAAGATTCCACTAGCCTCCTTAAAAGGAGCATCTTTGAGTCACTGATACTTATCTTGATTGGGAAAGTAGTATGTTCAGGAATAAGTAAGAATGATAACAATTGTTGAAATGTTGGCCAGCACATGATTCTTAGGCCTTGTAGAAATTTTTAGAGACACGGACTCTTTTGAGGATCTCATGAAAGTTATGGCTTCTATCCTCAGAAAAACAAACGTATGCAATTACGTATACAATTTCAACAGTGCAGTTACTCACTCTCTGGCCTAATGTTAGACTTAACAATTGGGTCTGACTCAAATGAGAATTCTTTGTAGTTTTGTCTTTGCTTAAGCAAGTAGGATTTTGGAGAGAGCAGAATGCACCATTACTATGTACCAGGTACATGCTCAGTGTTTTATTTACATTAGTTCATTTACTTTTCATAGTAATCGTATGAGATATTGTATTATATATATATATATATATATATATATATGATCTTCATATATGTGTTATAGAATATATGTGCACATATACATATATATTATCTCCACATATGGAGCTAATATGCATATGCACACACACATACGCCTGTGCAAAGAATGTCACATTTGTGCCACCCTATCTTCTTCCCTGTCCTTCCCTTCCCTTTAGCCTTCAATAAATAGCTTCCATCCCCTCTTCCCTTTCAGGTTCAGAATTTAAAACACGAAAATATTGTTTAGCACTCATCTTTAGAGAAGCTCACTCACCTGGTGACTTCTCTGAAACAAAAGGCTGGTTAACTTCATGGGGCAGGAACATAGACTTTTTCTATTTTTTTCTGATGGGTTTGGGTACTGAGATTGACACAAGTCAATTTTTTAACTGGTTATTCTGTTATATTCTCAAAAAAGTGTCCTGAATAAGTGAGGGCACAGAAATAAAAAGACCCAGTTCCTGCTCTCAGGAAGTTCACCATGTAGTTTGAGTTAAATTACAGTGTTTGTTTAGCTTAATAAATAGCTCTGGACCACTGGATCCTAAGTAAGAATATATTTATTAATATCCTTCATGAATAAATGGGTTACATCATTGGGTCTATTGAGTGTTGTGTGCTGATGAGTGCTACCAGTCCTGGGGAATGTGGTCTGGTGTACAGGGTTTCAAGTCATTGACATAGACTGCTTAAACCAGGGTTATGGGGGAAATAACCCAGGAACACTTTGGAGAGTGAGAAGAGTTGACTGAAGCCAGAATACTGAGCAATACCACCATTTATCCAGTGGGAAAGGAAGAGGATCAACAGCGGGACACTGAAAGGGAGCAACCAGAGTGAATGTAGGAGGAGAACAAAAAGAGAATGTTGTTAAAAGCCAGGGGGATTTTAAGAAGCAGGGTGAGGCCAGCAACATCATGCCATAGGGAGAAAGTAAGAGAAGTCTAGAATAATTAATGGACTTGTCTCTCAGGAGTTCATGGTGATGTTAGCAAGAGCAATTTCTGTGAAGTGGTTAAGTGGCAACCATTGCTGTGGGCTGTGGACTAAATGGGAGGTGAAGCAGTTGAGAACTGAAATATGCACCAGTGGTTCCCAAGTGCTGAGCCATGGACTCAGCTGCATCAGAGTCACTTGTGGGGCATTAGGAAATGTAAATTCCTCACCTCAATCCCACATTTCCTGATTCAGTAAGTCTAGGGTGGGTCGTAAGGATCCATATTTCTAAAAAGCCAGGTTTGAGAACCATTAGAATATAAAGTTCATGAGAGGAAAGATCTTGCCTGTCTCATTCACAACTATACCTCCAGGAGCTAGATGAGTTTCTGCCCATAGAAGTTTCTCAGTAACTGTGTAGAATAGCAGCTCACTAAATTAACTGTTGGCATCAACTACTTTGTATAGAGTAGTATTGACGGTAAGAGCATTAACCATGTAGATCAGTAAGGAGGCAACAGACCAATAGCTTCAAGTAGAGACTATCAAAAGTTGGGGGACTAAAATCATAAATAAGCTTAAGACACTGTTCCTTTAGGGTCATTGCTTCAGGACTGTAATGTATGACAGAAGCCTCTGACTGGCAAATCGGAACTGATTCGTTAGAATTGTTCTTTTAACAGAAGGGCTGTTTCTATGTCTGATAATAAGACATACTGAAAGGCAGTATGCTATAATAAAAAGGACTCTTGGCATCTACTAGAGTTATTGTCATACCTAGCTTGTTCAGTGATTAAGTTTCTGAGGTTTAGACCCCTGTGGGTTTATGCAATTAATTCTAGAAAGATGGAGGATAAGCATGAATCCATTTTCCACCAAGCATTGTCCAAAGACTAAATAAATAACATACCTCCAACTATAAATATTAACATTTTCCCAATGAACACATATGCTATTATAATTAATAAAGTACAACTTAATCAAAAAGTGTTAGTAAATATCTGAGAACTTCTAGAGGTTAAAAATTAGGCTGAACCATATGAAATTACCAGTTTTGTGAGTCACAAATAGTCAAATCTGAGCAATTTCATGTAGTTTAATATTTTATCAATTAAACAGATGATACAAAAATTATGATCTTGATCTCATGAGAGTCAACAAAGATTTTAGAATTATAAAGGTATCTTATGGTAACCGGTTTCCAAAATGGCCCTCATGCTCCTGATCTCATGATATTCATGTGTATGGGTGTAATCCTCTCCCCTTGAGTGTAGGTTGGACTTAGAGAATAGAAAAGTGCAGAAGTGATGGTATGTCACTCTTAAAATTAGGTTATAAAGAGACTGTGGTTTCCATGTTGGGTGTGCTCTGTCTCGCTCTTGGATCACTCAGTCTGAGGGAAGCCAGCTGCCACATCATGAGGACACTCAGGCAGCCTATGGAGATGGCTCCCCGACCCCCATGGGGAGGAATGGTGGCCTCCAGCCACCAACCACAGGAGACAGCCTGGAAGAGGATTCCAGCTCCAGTCAAGTCTTGAGATGACTGCAACTTTGCCAAAGTCTCCCAACTAAGCTGCTGCCATGTTCCTGACCCTCTGAAACTGGATGAGAACATAAATGTTGTTATAAACTGCTACGTTTAGGGGTGGTTTATTTCCCAGCAATAGATAGCTAATATAAGCCCTCATTTTCAAGATGCTGGGAACCGATGGTCGAGTAGTTTTTAGTTCAGCATACTTTCATATATATCCTGTAAGTTTTTCAAGGCAAGTTTTAATTCTGTTTCATTACTGAGTAATTTGAGCCATATGAATTGGTAGAGAAAATATTTTATTTGGATCCAGAAGATGCCACTTATTAGTAATGTAACTTTGCAAATCACTTAGTTTCTCTGAACTTCTCTTTCCTCTTAGACAAAATGCAGATTACCACAATGCCTACCTTATTGTAAGGATTACATTGTGAATACAGTTGATCAACCCTAAAGCGCTATTGAAATGCTAGATGATAGAATTAATCACCTTTCACCAATGATAAGTCGACCAAGGTCACATAGCTAGTCGGTTGCAGAATAGGAACTTACACCAAAGTCTCCTAATGCTAAGACAAGGGCTTACATAACTTGGAGCAGGTCACCTTTACCATATGAGCCTCAATTTCCCCATAAGTAAAATGAATAAATTGTACCAAGTGAGGCAGGGTTAACAGGCACTGATCAGAACCTAAGGAGAGGATGCTTGTCTAGGTGACTGAGTCCCCAGAGAGCCGGGGTGAGGTGTGTATCTGACATCCCTGGGGTTTCAGGGCCCAGCCATGCTGAGAGTTGATGCTGTAGGAAGCTTTGCGATGTGCTCAGTGTAGGCGGCAGCCTTGGTGCTGTGCAGAGGTTGTTGATGCCACTGCCAAGGAAGATGGGGCTTGCTCCTCTGCTTGTGCTGCCAGCCCCCACAAGCCCCTGCAATAACATCCTATCATTTGTCACTTCAGACCCGTATACTTTGGATTTGTGCTGGTGCCAATAGAATTCATAATGAATTCAGTTTCCCATTCATTCAAGAAATCAAGTAATGCTTGAGGGGAAAAAAAAATCTGAAAACATTGCCTTGGAGCTTCTGTAGAAGATGACAAACATCACCTTTCAAATAGGGCTGAGAAAATCATGATTCAAGATAGTGTTTGGAGTAGTAAAAGCCTGATAATAGTATTGGTAACTAAAGTTTGTATAACACTCAACAGTTTACAAAGCACACTACATATATGTTCTCATTTGAAGCTAATTATCCTCATTTTCAGCTAAGAAACTAAACCTCAGGGTGATGAGATAATTCATGGCAGAATCAACTCTTGAACTTTGGTGATCGTTTTACAAATTGTGTTCTCTTTCCACTGACCTAGCCCTGTTCCTGTCGTAGTATCATTTCTTGTTTCCAACAGAGGTGATTTTGTTATTGTTGCTGGCCTTGTCCTCCAAGAGTATAGAACTTCTCAAAAGCAGACTAAAAAGAAGGATGTGGTAATGGTCACACATCATGAGAGAAAAGATTTATAATCTGAGATACCTGACAAGCGAGTGAGTGCAGAACGTGGCAGGCAGATTTGAACTCTGTCTGTATACCACTAAACATCTCCGTGAATGTGGAAAGCTGGTGCTTGATTCCTGCAAATACATGGCTCTGTGGTTGGAGAATCAAGGGCCTCTTTGTAGAAGCCAAAAGAGCTAGGTATGCTCTTTCTCTCTTAAATTCTGATGCTGCCATGGCAGTCCCTGGCCTTGGGTGGGGGCATTGTGGAGCAGGCTTAGGAAGGAGGTGAGGTCAGGAATAGGTTCTGGCAGGAAAGAGTTGGCCCAGGGCTAGAATCACTGACTGGGGAGGTAGCTGCTACAGTAGACATTGCTTGGGGGTTTGGAATCAGGCAGATCTGATTGAAATCCCAGTTCCGCCTCTGAAGGGCTGTGTGGCTTTGGGCAAGTCACTCCACCTTCTTTGTCCCTTGTTTTCACAACGAAAAGTCCTGTTCTATCTACCTATTTGTTTTGACTGTCCCATGAGATCTCATGCTGTTGGATAGGGCTTTAGAGCAGAGGTTGGCAAACTACAGGCTGTGGGCCAAATCCAGCCTGCTGCCTGTTTTTGTATAGAGCATGAGCAAAGAATGGTTTTACATTTTACACTTTCAAATGGTTGAAAAAAATCAAAAGAAGAACAATATTTTGTGATACATGAAAATTTTATAAAATTATACATTTATATATAATTATATGTAATTATATAACATTTAAATGTAAGTATATTATATATAACATGTAAAATGTTATATATAATATGTTATAACATACATTATATGCAACTTACTAAAATGTAAATTTATTTACATACATAAATATATCTACATATAAATGATATGTTTCTATACAAATATAAAATTAAATATCAATATTCATAAAAAACCTTTGATGGACCACAGGCATACTCATTCATAGACTATCATTGTCTATGCTACTTTCATGCTACAATAGCAGAGTTGAGTAGGTGTGACAGAGACCATATGATCTATAAGCCCAAAATAGTTACCATATGGCCCTTTATAGAAAAAGTTGTCTGACCCTGCTTTTACAAGGCTCACAATTCTCATATAACACTGTGGGGTAAGCGGATAAGTGGTGTTACTCTTTTCTCCAAGTGAGAAAAGGGAGGCTCTAAGAGAAAAAGTGAATCAGTTAATGCCATATAGTTTAAAAAACAAAAAACACCAGAGTTTATACTGGAGCCCAAACTTCTAACTGCAAGTGACATTGTCTTAATCCATGATTAGAAGTCCCTACCCAAGTCTGTAGACTTTGGTTAAACAGTAGACAAATATCGGATCAAGTGGTATCAGGGAAATTAGCATATAGGTTATAAAGCCAGAGCCAGGGAGAACAGTTTATAAATGCAGGAACCCAAACATCTAGACCACTAGAGCAAAAATTCTTGTGCTGTTAAAATATACAAGTTGCAATGTGGTTAGTTACAAACATAAAGGAAACCTTCCAACTCACCAGTAATTAAAGAAGTACAAAAAAATTTTAATGAGATACTACTATATATTCTAAATTAGTAAAAATGTTAAATAATCATGATACCTGATAAAGGTAATGCTGTGCTAAAACTGAAATACTTATTTACATATTGCTTATAGTAATGTAAAGTCTTTAAAAATACCCTACTATTTTTGTGTATGGTGTAAGGAAGTGTCCTAATTTAATTCTTTTACATGTAGCTGTCCAGTTTTCATAGCACCACTTATTGAAGAGGCTGTCTTTTCTCCATTGTATATTCTTGCCTCCTTGTCAAAGATAAGGTGACCATATGTGCTTGGGTTTATCTCTGGGCTTTCTGTCCTCTTCCATTGATCTATATTTCTGTTTTTGTGCCAGTACCATACTGTCTTGATTACTGTAGTTTTGTAGTATAGTCTGAAGTCTGGGAGCCTGATTCCTCCAGCTCCGTTTTTCATTCTCAAGATTGCTTTGGCTATTTGGGGTCTTTTGTGTTTCCATACAAATTGTGAAATTTTTTGTTCCTGTTCTGTGAAAAATGCCATTGGTAGTTTGATAGGGATTGCATTGCATCTGTAGATTGCTTTGGTTAGTATAGTCATTTCCACAATGTTGATTCTTCCAATCCAAGAACATGGTATATCTCTCCATGGATTAAAGACCTAAATGTAAGGCCAGACACTATAAAACTCTTAGAGGAAAACATAGGCAGAACACTCTATGACATAAATCACAGCAAGATCCTTTTTGACCCACCTCCTAGAGAAATGGAAATAAAAACAAAAATAAACAAATGGGACCTAATGAAACTTAAAAGCTTTTGCACACCAAAGGAAACCATAAACACGACGAAAAGGCAACCCTCAGAATGGGAGAAAATATTTGCAAATGAAGCAACTGACAAAGGATTAATCTCCAAAATATACAAGCAGCTCACACAGCTCAATATCTAAAAAACAAACAACCCAATCCAAAAATGGGCAGAAGACCTAAATAGACATTTCTCCAAAGAAGTTATACAGATTGCCAACAAACACATGAAAGAATGCTCAACATCACTAATCATTAGAGAAATGCAAATCAAAACCACAGTGAGGTATCACCTCACACAATGGCTATCATCAAAAAGTCTTCAAACAATAAATGCTGGAGAGAGTGTGGAGAAAAGGGAACCGTCTTGCACTGTTTGTGGGAATGTAAATTGACACAGCCACTATGAAGAACAGTATGGAGGTTCCTTAAAGAACTAAAAATAGAATTACCATAAAACCCAGCAATCCCACTACTGGGCATATACCCTGAGAAAACCATAATTCAAAAAGAGTCATGTACCACAATGTTCATTGCAGCACTCTTTACAATAGCCAGGACATGGAAGCAACCTACGTGTCCATTGACAGATGAATGGATAAAGAAGATGTGGCACATATATACAATGGACTATTACTCAACCATGAAAAGAAATGAAATTGAATTATTTGTAGTGAAGTGGATGGACCTAGAGTCTGTCATACAGAGTGAAGTAAGTCAGAAAGAGAAAAGCAAATACCATATGCTAACATATCTATGGAATGTAAAAAAAAAAAAAAAAGAAATGGTTCTAAAGAACCTAAGGGCAGGACAGGAATAAAGACACAGACGTAGAGAATGGACTTGAGGACACGGGGAGGGGGAAGGGTAAGCTGAGAGAGAGGCACTGACATATATACACTACCAAATATAAAATAACTAGTGGGAAGCAGCTGCATAGCACAGGGAGATCAGCTCAGTGTGTTGTGACCACCTAGAGGGGTGGGATAGGGAGGGTGAGAGGGAGACGCAAGAGGGAGGAGATATGGGGATATATGTATACATATTTCACTTTGTTATACAGCATAAACTAATACAACATTGTAAAGCAATTATACTCCAATAAAGATGTTAAAAAAAATGACCCACTAACTTTAAATACTCCGTATTGTCTTTGAAAGCTTTTATTCTTTGAATCATTGATTCCATTCCTGAAAAATCTATCCTTGAAAAAAATTTAAATTCAGAGAAAGATATTCATTGCAGTATTGTTTATTTTAAATTTGGAAGTAACTAATTGTCCCAAAATAGAGAGCTGGTTAAGTAAATTGTGGTATATCAACCTGATGAAATATTATGCAGCCACTAGACCACTAGAGACTAGGTAACAAGATGGAAACAAATTTTTATAATGTGAAGCAAAATAAAACTTGTAATTTTTCTTTGGTTTTTGCTATGCAAAAGTTATGTGTATACTAGAACAAGGAAAGATGAAAACAGGTGATTTCTTAAGGTGATAGCACTCCGAATCCATTGTTGTTACAGCATTGACTAGATGGTAAAAACACTGGAGGTCTTGTCTCCTGGATATTAAGTCTGAGTTGGCTCAGTCACCGTGTGTTGGCTTACGCTTACACCGAGGCCTCATGCTTCCCTTTACCTCAGGACAAGATAGAGGTAAAGAGCTAGGGGCCAGGCTGAGCCCACAGGTAGGGTTGAGGAGGCATTCCTGCCAGGGTTAGACAGGTAAGGGAAGAGGGGGCCAGGAGGTGGGCAGGTCTCTGTCAGCAGTTATTCATGGTGGTCTCTCAGCTAGCATGGTGGTTGCATTGTCTTGTAAAGATACTGGACTCAGAATCAATCAAATTTCTGCATCTCAAGCCCTGACCCTGAGGCTTACTCAGATGTGAGGAAATGTGGTCCATCACCCAGTTATAGAGGAGGATTCTGTGGCTGACCTTCTGCTGGTTACCAAGAAGACAGGCCGGAATCAGACTCAGCTTTGACCCTGAGGAGCCTGAGAAGGGGACAGCTACAAAACATGGGATCCTGCAGGGAAAAGGAATATTAAACACACTAAAAGTATTCAGAGGAGGAGAGACCTCTAGCACAGTTTGAACATCTCTACAGTTCTGAGACTCTCCAGTTGGCCTAATTGATGATAATTTCTGCACTGATTGAACAATAATGTGTATTCTGTGTTCACATCTACCTTCTCATTATTTATGGATTTTAATCATGGCCTTCCAGAACATTGTATGTGGAAAGCCCTGTGAGGATATTTTGCATTTTTCCAGGGTAAAGAGTCCCCATAGCTCTTCTCTCATTCGGTTTCTCACACTAGACTGCATTTTCCCATCATGAACATCCTGTCTGAACATAGGATAACTCTTGGGTTCAAATTCTCCCTGACTTCAGTAATTGATCTTTCTACTTCCTGTATAGGTCATTGGTACCATCTTCCCCATCTCCTCTTCCCCTTAAGCCCCACTCTGAACTTCCCCAATGAGATGGTAGCAGGGTCTCTGCCCTCTGGGAGGTATCAAGACAGAGAAAGAGATAAGACATGTTATCCAAGAACACCAGGGGGAGCAGAGAGTGTGAGACTTGGAAGATGGGCAGGATTTGGGCAAGAATATAAGGGGCTTATTTGGGGAACAGTGAGTGGTTCAGTTTGGAATTAATCCAAGAGTTATATTTGTCTTATTTCCATTTTCTGGCGATATGGAGCATGGTATGAGAAATGGGATTTATCTTGGCAGATGTCCTAGGAGAAAAATTGGTCATCTAGGGGGATGCTGGAGGGTTTCCCTCCTTGGGCCTATGAATGGCACAGTGGTTTCAGGAAACCTTGGGACTTGGTTAACCAATTATTAAGAAGTATGAACAATCCCAGTAAAAGTAGCAGTAAAACTAGATGCTCCTTAAATTCCTCACATTTCTGTAATATAAATCATCATCGTAATGATTACTATCGAGTGCCTATGTGAGATATTATTGTCTCCATTTTATAGATGAGAAAACTGAGGCTCACAGAGTTAAGAGACTTGCCAGGATCACACAGCTAGTAAGGGTTGATGGTAGAATTCAAACCCAGGCCCATCAAACCTCAAAGCCTGTGCCCTTTCAACACCGTTCTGTTGCCCCTAGACATGTGTGAAATGGCAAGGTGGTGAGGATGGCTCGGATTAACCACTTACCAGGTGCTTTTCTCCAAGGACTGAGAAGGAATAAGATGTGCCATGGGGACGTTTTAAGAAATTACCTGTGTGGCAGACCACTAGCAAACTTAGAGCCTTGCTGCAATGGATGAGGACCCAGCTGCACCTTCTATGAAACTAAAACTGGGGTCATTGGGACGGGCCTCCCTGGAGTAAGTTTTCAAGAGAAGAGATGAGAACATTGGGTCCTGTGGCTGGAAGAATTATACAGCTGCTAACAGCTGCAGGGATGTTGCTAGGGGAATAACAGTTTACTTCTGGACAGTTCTTTGTGATTTGTGGAGCTCCTTCCCTTTCATCATTTCATGATCATCGTATTCCAACCCTGGTTAATTGGGGTGATAATCTCCCTTTTACAGACCAGCAGATAGAGGCTCAGAGATGCTATGTGATTTTCCTTAGGTCACACAGCTTGTTAGCAATGCCATTTGCATTCAGGTTTTCAAAAGCCATCCTTCCTGAAACTCCACCCTCCTTTCCATTATATTTCTAAAGGAGTTTGGTGATTGATGGAGAAACCAAAATGATGCTTGTCAAGAGGAGTTGGGGGAAGTGAATAGAATGAGATGAAACACACAAAGAAAATCATTAAGACTAAATACCAGATACAGCAAGGAGACAGCAGAATCAAAGGAGTCCTTTCTGAGGACAGTCTGCCAGAATGGGCTTAGATGTGTCAGCTGCATCTGAAGTCCACAGAGGAAATGAGGATGTGGGTGGGAGATACGTAGAGAAATGAGTGGAGGACTCATCTAGAGGATGGGGTAGCAAGTCTGCTTTAGGTGGAACCCACTTTGGAGGGACTAGGAAGGGAATGGCAGTGTTTAACAGAGCAGGGAGGTAAAAGGAGAGGCTGCCTGGAGATCAGGGACTCTCATTCATTTGTGAGTAAAATAGAGGTTCAGCACATGTTTTGAAAGATAGAAATTACTACCAAAAATGGGTGAAACTCAACTGTGTAATAGAGATCACATAAAAACAGAAAGTGGGGAAGTATTCTTAAATAAGGCACAAGAGCATCAAAACTGGATTACTTTATTATAATAATTAAGCCTGACATTTTTTAAAAGGCACTATTGGGAATGAAAAATTGAATTTTAGGGTCACTTGAGCCAGATGACCATCTTTGGGATGCTGTGGGAAGTATTTACTCCCATGCCCCCTTGAGTTCTATCCACTCCTTGCTTGGACTGTTGACGCCACAGACCAGACTGCCAGGTCTGGCTGTTTCTGGATATCAACCAGGTGTTGGTCCCTTGGCTGTGATTTGGTTGAATTCCACAAGCTGCGATGAGTAATATTCATGAATCCTATTCTAAAGATGCTAATTATTCTTTAAGAGTACTATTACTGGATATCACAAACCTTTTTATAGAAGTAGCCAAGTAACACTTGCAATCAGTGCCCTAAGCCCCATAACCTGGAAGAGGATGTTTTAAAAGTAAATTTGCTTTTTATATTCCATGAGAAGTTTAGCAGTTTCAGTATCAGGGAGCATTAGTTGATTAATCTTCAAATTTGTTCTTTAAGACATCCCAAAATAAATTTGTTACAACTAATGAATGTAATCATTTAAGGAACTCTAATTCATAATGATATTTGGAAAGAGTGCTAACTTGATATAGATTTTCTTTTTTATAAATTTATTTTTATTTATTTATTTTTGGCTGCATTGGATCTTTTTTGCTGTGAGTGGGCTTTCTCTAGTTGCGACAAGCGGGAGCTACACTTCGTTGTGGTGCACAGGCTTCTCACTGTGGTGGCTTCTCTTGTTGCGGAGCATGGTCTCTAGGCTCGCAGGCTTCAGTAGTGGTGGCACGCAGGCTCAGTAGTTGCGGCTCATGGGCTCCAGAGCACAGGCTCAGTAGTTGTGGCGCACAGGCTTAGTTACTCCGCAGCATGTGGGATCTTCCCGAACCAGGGCTCGAACCCATGTCCCCTGCGTTGGCAGGCGGATTCTTAACCACTGTGCCACCAGGGAAGTCCCGATATTTTTAAATTCAGCTTAATTAATGGCTTTTACTAAGGGTCCACTTTTACTCAATGGGGGTTCTATGCATTATGGACTTTCAGATAAATGGATGACATTATTCTTTAAAGTGTCTTATCTGGGGTTGAGTTCACTACAGACTATAGGTATCAAGATATCTGGGAAGGAGTATGGTCAGATTATAGGGAGTATGCTGCACAGTGTCCAGATCTGGTTTGGAGGCCAGAGAGGAATCATTAATGGGCCCCAGCCCAGGAGAACTTAGGTTGGGGATCAGCATGGGAGTTGTAGTCATAGGGCAAATCCAGCCTCAAAGTGGGAGGGACCGGCAGGGGGACAAGAAATAGGAGGGAGGGCAGGAAATTGCTTTGTATGGATGGGGAGCTGGGCAGGGTTCTGTAGCCTCACTGCCTCTTTTGAATGATTCCCACCCCCAAGAGTCTTAGATGGAGATCATTTGGACCCAGAGCCTAGTATTTACATGTGGCCGGGAGCTGATATCTATCTGTGTGTAGGAAGCCTTGGACTGCAATTACATCATGTTTAGGGGCCCATGGAAAGGGGTCTTAAAAATAAGTTTAATTATAGGCAGTCATTCAACATTTCTCCGTGTTAATCTCATGTGTTTACCTTTTTTGGTTGTGTTTTATGGAAGTCATAGTAAAAGAAAACAATTTTAGGACAAAATATTTAGCAGGTGTGTGTCAGTGTGCTGTGGTACAGAGAGCGCAGAGCAGAGAGTCTGGGTTCCAGCCCCAGAACCACTGATTGCCAACTGTGGACAGGGGCAGGCCACTCAATCTCTGTGAGGCTCACATTCTTCACCCGCACCTGGGGAATGAGAGAATTCACAGAGTTAATGACAGTGATAATCAGTGAGCTGTGAAAGGTCCTGCATGTGTGAGGTAGTGATATTGGTACTAAATGACAGGCCGGGGTTCAAAATCCTGGCTATAGAATTTACCAGGTCTGTAACCTTTGGCAAGTAAATTAGCCTCTCTTAGACTCAGTTTTCTCAACTGTTAAGTGGAAATAGTCATCTAACATCTAAGTCCTAGGGTTCCTGTGAAGGGTAAATGAAATAATGCACATGACATATGTGGCCCATAATATGTGCTTAGTAAGTGTGACTATAATTATATACATATTATAAAAACCACTTTATTGAGGTACGATTGACATATAAAAAGCTGTACCCATGAAACCATCAAGGCGGTAAACATATCCATCCTCTCCAAAGTTTTCTTCCACCTCCATTCTTATTATTGTTATTATTATTATTTTGCAGTAAGAACACTTAACATAAGATCTACCCCCTTAGCAAATTTTAAGTATACAAAAGAGTATTGTTAACTAAGTCACTATGCTATATAGTAAATCTCCAGAACTTACTTATCCTGTGTAACTGAAACTTTGTACCCTTTAACCTTCACATCCCCATTTCCTCCTCTTCCCAGCCCCTGGCAGCCACCATTCTACTCTGCTTCTATGACTGATTATTTTAGATTCCACATATAAGTGATATCATAAAGTATTTGTCTTTCTGTGTCTGGCTTATTTCACTTAGGATAATGTCCTCCATATCTATCCATGTTTTTGCAAATGGCTGGATTTGCTTCTTTTTAAAGGCTGAATAATATTCCATTGTATGTATATACCACATTTTTTTAAACATATTCATCCATCAGTGAACATTTATGTTATTTCCACATCTTGGCTACTATGAACAAGGCTGCAGTGAATGTGGAAGTGCAGGTATCTCTCCAAGATCTTGATTTCTGTTCCTTTGGATAAATACCCAAAAGTAAAATTGCTGGATCATATGGAAGTCCTATTTTTTAATATTTTGAGGAAACTCCTCTCTGTTTTCCATAATGGCGGCACCAATTTACATTCACACCAACAGTGGACCAGGGTTCCCTTTTCTCCACATACTTGCCAGCATTTATCTTATTTTTTTTTAATAATCATCCTAATAGGTATGAGGTGATATCTCATTGTGGTTTTCATTTCCATTTCCATAATTAGTGATGTCGAGCAATTTTTCATGAATTTGTTGGTGATTTGTATGTCTTCTTTGGAAAAATGTCTATTCAAGCCCTTTGCTTATTATTATTTTTAATTGTCCATTTGTTTTTTATTATTCTCCATAGGCACAGAAAACCATTACTTTGAATCTCTCACATAAAGTCCTCTGAAATATTTGAAAATAGGTCATTCCCTAAATTTCTCTTCTCTGGGCTAAATAGCCGCAATTCTCTTAACCTTTTTTTTTTTTTTTTACATCTTTATTGGAGTATAATTGCTTTACAATGGTGTGTTAATTTCTGCTTTATAACAAAGTGAATCAGTTACACATATACATATGTTCCCATAACTCTTCCCTCTTACATCTCCCTCCCTCCCACCCTCCCTATCCCACAAAGCACTGAGCTGATCTCCCTGTGCTATGCGGCTGCTTCCCACTAGCTATCTATTTTACATTTGGTAGTGTATATATGTCCCTGCCTCTCTCTCACTTCCTCCCAGCTTACCCTTCCCCCTCCCCATATCCTCAAGTCTGTTCTCTAGTAGGTCTGTGTCTTTATTCTTGTCTTACCCCTAGGTTCTTCATGACATTTTTTTTCTAAAATTCCATATATATGTGTTAGCATACGGTATTTGTCTTTCTCTTTCTGACTTACTTCACTCTGTATGACAGACTCTAGGTCCATCCACCTCACTACAAATAACTCAATTTCGTTTCTTTTTATGGCTGAGTAATATTCCATTGTATATATGTGCCACATCTTCTTTATCCATTTATCCGATGATGGACACTTAGGTTGTTTCCATCTCCTGGCTATTGTAAATAAAGCTGCAATGAACATTTTGGTACATGACTCTTTTTGAATTATGGTTTTCTCAGGGTATATGCCACGTAGTGGGATTGCTGGGTCATATGGTAGTTCTATTTGTAGTTTTTTAAGGAACCTCCATACTGTTCTCCATAGTGGCTGTACCAATTCACATTCCCACCAGCAGTGCAAGAGTGTTCCCTTTTCTATACACCCTCTCCAGCATTTATTGTTTCTAGATTTTTTGATGATGGCCATTCTGACTGGTGTGAGATGATATCTCAATGTAGTTTTGATTTGCATTTCTCTAATGATTAATGAAGTTGAGCATTGTTTCATGTGTTTGTTGGCAGTCTGTATATCTTCTTTGGAGAAATGTCTATTTAGGTCTTCTGCCCATTTTTGGATTGGGCTGTTTGTTTTTTTGTTATTGAGCTGTTATAAATTTTGGAGATTAATCCTTTGTCAGTTGCTTCATTTGCAAATATTCTCTCCCATTCTGAGGGTTGTCTTTTAGTCTTGTTTATTGTTTCCTTTGCTGTGCAAAAGCTTTGCAGTTTCATTAGGTCCCACTCGTTTATTTTTGTTTTTATTTCCATTTCTCTACGAGGTGGGTCATAAAGAATCTTGCTGTGATTTATGTCATAGAGTGTTCTGCCTATGTTTTCCTCTAAGAGTTTGATAGTTTCTGGCCTTACGTTTAGGTCTTTAATCCATTTTGAGCTTATTTTTGTGTATGGTGTTAGGGAGTGATCTAATCTCATACTTTTACATGTAGCTGTCCAGTTTTGCCAGCACCACTTACTGAAGAGGCTGTCCTTTCTCCACTGTACATTCCTGCCTCCATTATCAAAGATAAGGTGACCATATGTGCATGGGTTTGTCTCTGGGCTTTCTGTCCTGTTCCATTGATCCATATTTCTGTTTTTGTGCCAGTACCATACTGTCTTGATTACTGTAGCTTTGTAGTATAGTCTGAAGTCAGGGAGCCTTATTCCTCCAGCTCCATTTTTCATTCTCAAGATTGCTTTGGCTATTAGGGGTCTTTTGTTTTTCCATACAAATTGTGAAATTTTTTGTTCTAGTTCTGTAATAAATGCCAATGGTAGTTTGATAGGGATTGCATTGAATCTGTAGATTGCTTTGGGTAGTAGAGTCATTTTCACAATGTTGATTCTTCCAATCCAAGAACATGGTATACCTCTCCATCTATTTATATCATCTTTAATTTCTTTCATCAGTGTCTTACAATTTTCTGCATACAGGTCTTTTGTCTCCTTAGGTAGGTTTATTCTTAGGTATTTTATTCTTTTTGTTACAATGGTAAATGGGAGTGTTTTCTTGATTTCACTTGCAGATTTTTCATCATTAGTGTATACGAATGCCAGAGATTTCTCTGCATTAATTTTGTATCCTGCTACTTTACAGAATTCATTGATTAGCTCCAGCAGTTTTCTAGTAGCATCTTTAGGATTCTCTATGTATAGTATCATGTCATCTGCTAACAGTGACAGCTTTACTTCTTCTTTTCTGATTTGGATTCCTTTTATTTCCTTTTCTTCTCTTGTTGCTGTGGCTAAAACTTCTAAAACTATGTTGAATAAGAGTGGTGAGAGTGGGCAACCTTGTCTTGTTCCTGATCTTAGTGGAAATGGTTTCAGTTTTTCACCATTGAGGACAATGTTGGCTGTGGGTTTGTCATACATGGCCTTTATTATGTTGAGGAAAGTTCCCTCTATGCCTACTTTCTGGAGGGTTTTTATCATAAATGGGTGTTGAATTTTGTCAAAAGCTTTCTCTGCATCTATTGAGATGATCATATGGTTTTCCTCCTTCAATTTGTTAATATGGTGAATCACATTGATTGATTTGCGTATACTGAAGAATCCTTGCATTCCTGGAATAAACCCCACTTGATCATGGTGTATGATCCTCTTAACGTGCTGTTGGATTCTGTTTGCTAGTATTTTGTAGAGGATTTTTACATCTATGTTCATCAGTGATATTGGCCTGTAGTTTTCTTTCTTTGTGACATCTTTGTCTGGTTTTGGTATCAGGGTGATGGTGGCCTCATAGAATGAGTTTGGGAGTGTTCCTCCCTCTGCTATATTTTGGAAGAGTTTGAGAAGGATAGGTGATAGCTCTTCTCTAAATGTTTGATAGAATTCGCCTGTGAAGCCATCTGGTCCTGGGCTTTTGTTTGTTGGAAGATCTTTAATCACAGTTTCAATTTCAGTGCTTGTGATTGGTCTGTTCATATTTTCTATTTCTTCCTGATTCAGTCTTGGCAGGTTGTGCATTTCTAATAATTTGTCCATTTCTACCAGGTTGTCCATTTTATTGGCATAGAGTTGCTTGTAGTAATCACTCATGATCTTTTGTATTTCTGCAGTGTCAGTTGTTACTTCTCCTTTTTCATTTCTAATTCTATTGATTTGAGACTCCTCCCTTTTATTCTTGATGAGTCTGGCAGTGGTTTATCAATTTTGTTTATCTTCTCAAAGAACCAGCTTTTGGTTTTGTTGATCTTTGCTATCATCTCCTTCATTTCTTTTTCATTTACTTCTAATCTGATCTTTATGATTTCTTTCCTTCTGCTAACTTTGGGGTTTTCTTGTTCTTCTTTCTCTAATTGCTTTAGGTGCACGGTTAGGTTGTTTATTCGAGATGTTTCCTATTTCTTAAGGTAGGATTGTATTGCCATAAACTTCCCTCTTAGAACTGCTTTGGCTGCATCCCATAGGTTTTGGGTCATCGTGTCTCCATTGTCATTTGTTTCTAGGTAGTTTTTGATTTCCTCTTTGATTTCTTCAGTGATCACTTCGTTATTAAGTAGTGTATTTTTTAGCCTCCATGTGTTTGTATTTTTTACAGATTTTTTCCCGTAATTGATATCTAGTCTCATAGCGTTGTGGTCGGAAAAGATACTTGATACAATTTCAATTTTCTTAAATTTACCAAGGCTTGATTTGTGACCCAAGATATGATCTATCCTGGAGAATGTTCCATGAGCACTTGAGAAAAATGTGTATTCTGTTGTTTTTGGATGGAATGTCCTATAAATATCAATTAAGTCCATCTTGTTTAATGCATCATTTAAAGCTTCTGTTTCCTTATTTATTTTCATTTTGGATGATCTGTGCATTGGTGAATGTACGGTGTTAAAGTCCCCTACTATGAATGTGTTACTGTCGATTTCCCCTTTTATGGCTGTTAGTATTTGCCTTATGTATTAGGTGCTCCCATGTTGGGTGCATAAATATTTACAATTTTTATATCTTCTTCTTCGTTCGATCCCTTGATCATTATGTAGTGTCCTTCTTTGTCTCTTCTAATAGTCTTTATTTTAAAGTCTATTTTGTCTGATATGAGAATTGCTACTCTAGCTTTCTTTTGGTTTCCATTTGCATGGAATATCTTTTTCCATCCCCTTACTTTTAGTCTGTATGTATCTCTAGGTCTGAAGTGGGTCTCTTGTAGACAGCATATATATGGGTCTTGTTTTTGTATCCATTCAGCCAGTCTGTGTCTTTTGGTGGGAGCATTTAATCCATTTACATTTAAGGTAATTGTTGATATGTATGTTCCTATTTCCATTTTCTTAATTATTTGGGTTTGATATTGTAGGTCTTTTCCTTCTCTTGTGTTTCTTGCCTAGAGAAGATCCTTTAGCATTTATTGTAAAGCTAGTTTGGTGGTGCTGAACGCTCTCAGCTTTTGCTTGTCTGTAAAGGTTTTAATTTCTCCATCAAATCTGAATGAGATCGTTGCTGGGTAGAGTAATCTTGGTTGTAGGTTTTTCTCCTTCATCACTTTAAATATGTCCTGCCAGTCCCTTCTGGCTTGCAGAGTTTCTGCTGAAAGATGTTAACCTTATGGGGATTCCCTTGTGTGTTATTTGTTGTTTTTCCCTTGCTGCTTTTAATATGTTTTCTTTGTATTTAATTTTTGAGAGTTTGATTAACATGTGTCTTGGCGTGTTTCTCCTTGGATTTATACTGTATGGGACTCTCTGTGCTTCCTGGACTTGATTAACTATTTCGTTTCCCATATTAGGGAAATTTTCATCTATAATCTCTTCAAATATTTTCTCAGTCCCTTTCTTTTTCTCCTCTTCTTCTGGAACCCCTATAATTCGAATGTTGGTGCATTTAATGTTGTCCCAGAGGTCTCTGAGACTGTCCTCAGTTGTTTTCATTCTTTTTTCTTTATTCTGCTCTTCAGTAATTATTTCCACTATTTTATCTTCCAGGTCACTTATCCGTTCTTCTGCCTCAGCTATTCTGCTATTGATCCCATCTAGAGTATTTTTAATTTCATTTATTGTGTTGTTCACCGTTGCTTGTTTCCTCTTTAGTTCTTCTAGGTCCTTGTTAAATGTTTCTTGCATTTTCTCTATTCTATTTCCGAGATTTTGGATCACCTTTACTATCATTATTCTGAATTCTTTTTCAGGTAGACTGCCTATTTCCTCTTCATTTTTTAGGTCTGGTGGGTTTTTATCTTGCTCCTTCATCTGCTGTGCGTTTTTCTGTCTTCTCATCTTGCTTATCTTACTGTGTTTGGGGTCTCCTTTTTGCAGGCTGCAGGTTCGTAGTTCCCGTTGTTTTTGGTGTCTGTCCCCAGTGGCTAAAGTTGGTTCAGTGGGTTGTGTAGGCTTCCTGGTGGAGGGGACTAGTGCCTGTGTTCTGGTGGATGAGGCTGGATCTTGTCTTTCTGGTGGGCAGTTCCACCTCTGGTGGTGTGTTTTGGGGTGTCTGTGGACTTATTATGATTTTAGGCAGCCTCTCTGCTAATGGGTGTGGTTGTGTTCCTGTCTTGCTAGTTGTTTGGCATAGGGTGTCCAGCACTGTAGCTTGCTGGTCATTGAGTGAAGCTGGGTGTTGGTGTTGAGATGGAGATCTCTTGGAGATTTTCGCCATTTGATATTATGTGGATCTGGGAGGTCTCCTGTGGACCAGTGTCCTGAAGTTGGCTCTCACACCTCAGAGGCACAGCACTGACTCCTGGCTGCAGCACCAAGAGCCTTTCATCCATACGGCTCTGAATAAAAGGGAGAAAAAGTAGAAAGAAGGAAGGAAGGAAGGAAGGAAGAAAGAAAGAAAGAAAGAAAGAAAGAGAGGGAGAGAGAGAGGGAGGGAGGGAGGAAGGAAGGAAGGGGATAAAAGAAAAAAAATAAAGTAAGGTAAAATTAAGTTATTAAAAAAAAATTTTTCAAGTAAAAAAAAAGCGGACGGATAGAACCCTAGGACAAATGGTGAAAGCAAAGCTACACAGACAAAATCTCACACAGAAGCATACACATACACACTCACAAAAAGAGGAAAAGGGGGAAAAATAATAAATCTTGCTCTCAAAGTCCACCTCCTCAATTTGGGATGATTCGTTGTCTATTCAGGTATGCCACAGATGCAGGGTACATCAAGTTGATTGTGGAGGTTTAATCCGCTGCTCCTGAGGCTGCTGGGAGAGATTTCCCTTTCCCTTCTTTGTTCGCAGAGCTCCTGGGGCTCAGCTTTGGATTTGGCCCTGCCTCTGCGTGTAGGTCGCCAGAGGGTGTCTGTTCTTCACTCAGACGGGAGGGGGTTACAGGAGCCGCTGATTCGGGGGCTCTGGCTCACTCAGGCCGGGGGGAGGAAGAGGTACGGAGTGCGGGGAGAGCCTGCGGCGGCAGAGGCACGTGTGACGTTGTAGCAGCCTGAGGCGCGCCGTGCGTTCTCCCGGAGTAGTTGTCCCTGGATCCCGGGACCCTGGCAGTGACGGGCTGCACAGGATCCCCGGACGGGAGGTGTGGAGAGTGACCTGTGCTCGCACACAGGCTTCTTGGTGGCGGCAGCAGCAGCCTTAGCGTCTCATGCCCGTCTCTGGGGTCCGCGCTGTTAGCCGCGGCTCGCGCCCGTCTCTGGAGCTCCTTTAAGCAGCGTTCTTAATCCCCTCTCCTCGCGTACCAGGAAACAAAGAGGGAAGAAAAAGTCTCTTGCCTCTTCAGCAGGTCCAGACTTTTTCCTGGACTCCCTCCCGGCTATCAGTGGTGCACTAACCCCTTCAGGCTGTGTTCATGCCGCCAGTCCTCTCCCTGCTCTCTGATTGAAGCCCGAGCCTCAGCTCCCAGCCCCCGCCCGCCCCGGCGGGTGAGCAGACAAGCCTCTCGGGCTGGTGAGTGCCAGTCGGCACCGATCCTCTGGGCGGAAATCTCTCCGCTTTGCCCTCCGCACCCCTGTTGCTGTGCTCTCCTCTGCGGCTCTGAAGCTCCCCGCTCCGCCCTCCGCAGTCTCCGCCCGCGAAGGGGCTTCTAGTGTGTGGAAACCTTTCCTCCTTCACAGCTCCCTTCACTGGTGCAGGTCCCGTCCCTATTCTTTTTTTTTTTTTTGCGGTTCTTGGGCCTCCCACAGTTGTGGCCTCTCCCGTTGTGGAGCACAGGCTCCGGATGCGCAGGCTCAGCGACCATGGCTCACGGGCCCAGCTGCTCCGCAGCATGTGGGATCTTTCCGGAACGGGGCACGAACCTGTGTCCCCTGTATCGGCAGGTGGATTCCCAACTAGTGCGCCACCAGGGCAGCCCCCGTCCCTATTCTTTTGTCTCTGTTTATTCTTTTTTCTTTTGCCCTACCCAGGTACGTGGGGAGTTTCTTGCCTTTTGGGAGGTCTGAGGTCTTCCTGCAGCGTTCAGTAGGTGTCCTGTAGGAGTTGTTCCACATCTAGATGTACTTCTGATGTATCCAGGACTCTCCAAGGCTGTTCTGTGAATGCAAGTGCTTCCCCACTGACAACACGTTACAGTAGATTTCCCTGTTCATTGGACCCAGGACGCTGGCAGCTCCAGGTTAGAGGGGCTCACAGTATTTCGCCAGCAACCTCCAGTAGCTCCTCTCAACCTGCAGCACCCGGCCAGCCCCCCCTTTGCTTATTTTTAAAGCAAGTTATTTGGTATATATGTATATCGTGAAGTGATTACCTTATCAAGCTACTTAACACATCCATCACCTACCTTAGTTACCTTTTTTTTTTTTTAATTCTGGTGGGAACATTTAAGATTTACTCTCTTAGAAAATATCAAGTGTACAATACAGTATTGTTAAGTATAAACACCATTCGGTACATTAGATCCCCAGAATTTATTCATCTTCTAACTGAAAGTTTATATCCTTTGACCAACATCTCCCCATTTTCCCCAGCCGACAGCCCCTGGCAATTACTGTTATACTCTCTGTTTCTATGAGTTTGACTTTTTTAGATTCCACATGTAAATGAGATCATACAGTATTTGTCTTTCTGTGTCTGGTTTATTTCACTTAGTATAATGTCATCCAGGTTCATCCATGTTGTCACAAATGGCAGGATTTCCTTCTTTTCTATGTCTGAATAATATTCCATTTGTATGTATATACATATATACATCACATTTTCTTTATCCATTCACCTGTCAATGGAACGTAGGTTGTTTCCATATCTTGTCTACTATGAATAATGCTCTAATGAACTTGGGAGTGCAGATGTCTCAAGAGACTTATTTCATACCCAGAAGTGGGTTTGCTGGATCTTTCATCAATGTTTTGTAGTTTTCAGTGTATAGATTTTTTTAATCTCCTTTGGTAAGTTTATTCCTAAGTTTCTTCCTTTTTGATTTGGATGCATTTTATTTCTTTTTCTTGCCTAATTACTCTGTCTAGGGCTTCCAGGACTAGGTTGAATAGGTGTGGCAAGAGTGGACATCCTCATCTTGTTCCCGATCTTGGAGGAAAACTTTCACCTTTTCACCACTGAGTTTGATGTTAGCTATGGGCTTGTCATACATGGCCTTTACTAGGTTGAGGTACGTTCCTTCTGTACCTAATTTCTTGAGAGCTTTTATCATGAAAGGATGTTGAACTTTGTCAAATGCTTTTTCTGCATCTATTGAGATGACCATATGATTTTTATCTTTCATTCTGTTAATGTGGTATAGTACATTTACTGATTTGCATACATTGAACTAATCTTTATTCTAGGGAGAAATCTCACTTGATCATGGTGTATGGTCCTTTTGATGTGTTGTTGAATGGGTGTGCTATTATCTTGTTGAGGATTTTTGCATCAATGTTCACCAGGAATATTGGCCTGTAATTTTCTTTTTTTGTAATGTTTTCTGTCTGGCTTTGGTATAATGCTGGCATTGTAAAATGAGTTTGGAAGTGTTCCCTTCTCTTCAAATTTTTGGAAGAGTTTGAGAAGGATTGGCATTAGTTCCTTAAATGTTTGGTAGAATTCACCAGTGAAGCTGTCTGGTCCCGGACTTTTCTTAGTTGAGAGGTTTTTGATTACTGATTTAATCTCATTGCTTGTTATTGGTCTGTTCAGCTTTTCTGTTCCTCCATGATTCAATCTTGGTAGGTTGTATGTGTCTAGGAATTTACCTGTTTCTTCTAGGTTATCCAATTTATTGGTATACAATTGTTCATAGTAGTCTCATGATCCTTTGTGTTTCTGTGGAATCAGTTTTAATGTCTCATCTTTCATTTATAATTTTAATTATTTGAGTCTTCTCGGTTTTTTTTAGTCTAACTAAAGGTTTGTCAATTTTGTCTTTTCAAAAAACCAACTTTTAGCTTTGTTGATGTGTTCTAGGGCTCTTAATGGAGACTGCAAACTAGTTAGTAGAATCTGTGGGTGGTTGTTGAGAGATGCATGCTGGTTGCTCTGAGCCCTCACCCCTTTTCTCTGCTTCTAGCTCTTCCCAGATGATTCAGCTGTGTCCATCCCCTCAGTGTTCTGGGTGGGACGAGACAGAAGTGGGCATCTTGGGCAGCGTCCTGCAAGGCTGGGGAAGCTGGATACTCACTTTGCTCTCACTTTCCCTTGTGGGAGAAATCATGGGTCAGGGGGTTCTCTCTTGGACTTGAGCTGGGCCACCTTGGGGAAAGGTTGGCATAGGTAAAGGGAAACTGCTCTTCTGACACTCTTCAATGCACCTATTCTTGGATTTTATGCTCCACCCAGGTGCTGGAACATCTCTGCTATACTCTTAGACTCTAATAAAGGTATTCTCATCCACGAGTAGTTGTTAAAATCAGTGTTTCTATGGGAGTCATGAGGGTTAGAAATTCATATTCTGCCTTCTTGCTGACATACTATAATTATATTTTAAAGAAAATAAAACTAAAAGAGAGATTTCCCAAGGCCAGGCTGAGTTCTGGAAGCTTCCAGAAGGCTCTAAACCTAAGTGGATCACATTGATCTTGGTAGGGAAGGCCAAGGGGGCTAGAACAGTCCAGAGAGGTGAAGGGAGGATGTTTGATAGGGTAAGCAGGCCAGCTGCCAAGTGGACTCATGGCCTGATTCACAAATTACTTCAAGTCACAGTAGGCTTGTCCTGGGCAGAGGGAGGGAAAGTGTGCTCAGGGGCTCAAGAGGGCACAATGAGGACCAGTGGCGGGAGCTGCAGAGCTTAGAGTCCTGCACAGTATAGGGAGACCCTTTCCAAGTACTGGAGGGCTCCTCAGAGAAGCCAAGCCAGCCATGGGGGTGATGGTGTGCAGACACAACATGAAGCCTGCCTCTTGGGGCTTTTCAGGGCACAAAGGCAATGATAGGCCTAATCGCCTGAAATGGCCCCTGTGATTTGAGTCAGCTGATCCCCTCTTGCAAACTTACAGCCCTTTTTTCTTTTTCAGGTAGGTTCATAAATTCATAAACTTTTATCCTTTCTATGGCAGCAAATGATATTAGGAAGCTAATTAGCTACAGAGCTAATTTTCATGTCAGAGTTAAATTATAGGTTTCAAGGTATAGAACAAAATTATCTTTCTGTCCCTCCTCATCCTCCACTCGCGAACCCACTCCGGTTTCTTCTTCCAGCATATGTATACACTCCCCTCTTCTGTCTGGTCACAGATGTCAGCAGAGAGGGGTGGCCACTCAGGAGTCCCTTTCTCTTCTGTGTCAGGCATATTTGCATTTGCAGACAGCTTTAATTGAGTAGAGTTTTCATTGCTCTTTTTCCTGCTTCTGTTTTTAAATGCAAATGTTAATGTTTGGTTAGCATGGGTTCAGAATTAAGCCCCTGCTACCTGTGGCTGCCTCCTTCCCTGGGTTCTAAATAAGCACCAGTGGAGTATCACGACCTGCTGAGAGCTTGTGAGTCCTGGAAGGCTGGAGTCCAGCTAATTGCCAATCATGCTGAGAGGGCTGGGCAGAGCCTTGTCTCACTTACCACCTCTCATGGAGTCCTGCTTCCTACCAGCACCGAAGGAGAGAAAATTAGTGTGCTGGGAACAGAAAGGGAGGTGCAGGGAAACACTGCTCTTTGGAATTAGGTTCTGTACTCTCTCTTGGCATCAGAAGTTTGTGGAATTGAGAAGGCCATTGGATGCCATTAGGTTTGAGTCCCAAAAGTTGGAATCTCATAGACCATGCTCTTAATGGCTTATTATCGAATCTCTACTTGAACACTCCCACTGGTAGGGGCCTCCTTTCTTCACAAGGCAGTCTTTTCCACCGATAGCCAGCTCTGTTTGTTAGGAAAGGGGTACTTAACACTGAGCCCAAATTAACTTATCTTCCGCTGTTGGTTTTAGTTTTCACATAGAACATGGTTGATCTCATTTCCAAATGACAACCTTTCAGATATTTGGAGGCAGCTCTTAAAGAGCCTCACATGCCTTCTTCCCTAGAAGCTAAAGATTCCCAGTTTCTTCAGATCTGTTATATATCCCACCCTTCAGCCACCCTGCTCTTCTTCCCATTGTGGACTCAGGTTCTCTGTCTTCTACGAAGGGACTTGTAATGGGGAGTGTGGTAATCCAGCTATGGAATGACCAGCAAAGGCTAGAATGGGGCTGCCCTCTTCCCTCCCATTCATTTGACCTCTTCTCATTTACCAAGGCTGCCCATGTTGCTGGAGACTTGCTAAGCAGCCATGTCACTGTCCACCCTTGCTGAGCCTATAGCCAGTTCCAACTCCAGCCTCTTCTCAACTGCACTCCTTATTTAGTGACAAAGAAAGTATATTCTTCTAAAGTATCAGACTGAGCCCTGATCCAATGAGAGAATCTCACAGGGAATTATAAACGTATTGCAGAGGATATGTGTGTCCAGTTTTCTCTTTCAGAAATCAGGGACCTGGATACTCAGAAGTCTTAGCAAGGGCAGTGTCCCAGGAACCTGGGTGCCTCCCTTGCCTTAGGCCTGCAGTGCATTATTTGATAGAGGAGAGAAGTCAAATCTAAAATCTGTAGCTAATCCTAAGAAGTTATCAGTCTGAAAGGAACCAATTGGAGAACAAGCATCTGTAAGTGAGCTACTGGGTAGAAATGTGGGGAAGGGGTTGCAATGACTCTAAGATAGAAGGCTCATGGCTGTTCAAGGTTGACTTGGCAGACTGTGGTTAAGAAGAGAGAAGTGAAAAAGACATGGCAGGAGAGCAGAGAAGCCATAGCCTATAGCAAAATTTCCTGTTTCCCTCTAGGTTCAATGCCACTCCACCCATGAGACATAGTAATTGTAGGAGAAACAGGAAGAACAAGCTGTCACTGTGACCTTTGCCCCCAGTTCAGAGGTGTTTGTCTTTCAAGGTCTCACCCGATAATATTTTCTTCTGGACTCTGGGTGCATTGCATTATACAAAAGCCCCAGGAAAGCTCCACATAGATCTGGCCCTCCTGACATCTTGGCACGAAGGATATTTCTCTTAGACGCATATATGAGCTCTCACATATCTAGAATCAAGAGATAAGATGAACACTCACATTATATAAATTCTGCATATCAAATGGTGGAAAGATGAAGGATCCATGCTCTGTTTGTATGACCAGGCCCTATTTACTTAGCCATAGGTAAGGAAATGTGGGATGCTGGTGTGCTGGCAGCACTGTGAACCAAGGGAGATAAATAAACACTGGATCTTCACATAGGATACCCAGTATAATTTGCACCAGTTCCATTTGCACATTCCCTTTTATTGTTACCACCTAGACATTCCTACTGCTAAGATAAATCCCTTCAGGGCATATTGACTCTCTATAACAATACAGAGGTCATTTGATTTTTATCACTCCTTCTGGACCCTCATTGTAGATGCCAGCCGTGGCCCTGACCCTGGTATTTTTGAATGACTCCATTTGCAGTTATAAAATTTGAACTTCTAGAGACTGCTGTTTGCTATAGGCAAGAGCATCTTGTGCTAGGGTGAATTTTGTGAATAGAAATGTTGTGGATAGGTCAGACATGGATGGAAAGAGAACAGAAAAATAGTGATGCCTGTAAATAGAGAAGGAAAAAGGTAATATTTACACAAGCACAAAGTAAGCATTTTGTGTTTTAACTTGCCTACAAGCTCTTTTGGGTATACTACTTCATTGAATCCTTAGAACCTATGAAGTGCAACAACAACTATTTTACAGTTGGAAAAAACAAACAAACAATTTTTGCAAGAGATGAAATGACTCATTCAATTAGCAATGAATGAGATTGGAGTTGCACCCAGGACTCCTCCCCATCGGTTCCACACTCCTTTTTCTACTTTCCCTCAATATGAGGGTCTAGAATGGTGACTTGTTTCAGAAGATCTATGGATAATAGCTGGATGCTCTGGGTTAGCTGCAAAAGAACTCTTGACTCAAATCCCAGAGTAAAGCTGCCCTCAAGGCTTGGATCTTGGCTGATCTTATTGATTCAACCAGAATTTCCTGAGTGCTTAGTGAATGCAAGTCACTAAAGAAATGGAGATGAATCAGACATGGCCCTTGCCTCAAGGAAAGCACACCTGTGGAGAAACACAGCAGATTCACATGAAAAATTTTATTACAACCTAAGGTATATATGAGAAGTGCAAAAGAAGTGGCATATGTACATAGACCATGAGCTAGGAGTTCTGAGACAAGTGAGACCAGAGAGAGCCAGGAAGATCAAGAAGGGTTCCTGGAGGAGGCAGAACCATTGGGTTTGGAGGTTGGGAGAGAGAATTCAAGGGACAGAGGAAGCTGTGAGAAAAGATGCTGAGCTAGGCATGTTCATGGTGTGCCTACGCTGAGGAAGGCGTGCTCCCAGAGCATGGCATACAAGAAAGAGATGGAAAGACAAGCCTCCAGTTCTCCTTGAATTTGTTCAGTTTTAAACTATTTTAAAAAATGACTTGCCCCTCTGTGCCCTCTATATGCCTGCATAACCAATGGGTAAAGAGCTAAGTGGAAAGAAGAATAAACTCATATATATTTTTAATCACCACAAAATGGCCTTCACAATCACGTCAAAAAAGAAATACATCTGGCCAGAGGCCTCTTCTTAGAAAAGCTGCAGACAAATGGCCTTGTCTTAGGATGCTGTGATGGGGTGGCATCTGTAATAGGCCACTAGGGCATTTCATCATTTATTTCCAATGAGCTGGCCAAGGCACCAAATTGAGCCATGCACACAGTGGGATGCATTGTTTCTAGACTAGCAGTTCATCATGACTGAAAATGAGAACAATTGAAATTTTAAAATATCAATCAAAGGCATTCCCTACAGAATAAAACCAAGCCTTATACATCCAGAGCCATAAGTTAATCAGCTTAAACTAATAAATGAATTAACTAAATTTACAGGATACAAAATCAACATACAAAATCAGTTTCATTTCTACATATTAACAGCAAATTATCCAAAAAAAAAATTTGTTAAACAATCCTATTTACTATAGAAGGAAAAAGAATAAAATACTTAGGAATAAACTTAACCAAAGAAGTGAACGACTTGTACACTGAAAACTATAAAACGTTGATGAAAAAAATTAAAGAAGACACAAATAAGTGGAAAGATATTCTGTATTCATGGTTTGGAAGACTTAATACTGTTAAAGTATCCATATTACCCAAAGTGATCTACAGATTCAATGAAATCCCAATCAAAATTCCAATGACATTTTTTTTTGAAATAGAAAAAACAATCCTAAAATTCATGTGGAACCACAAAAGACCCTGAAAAGCCAAAGCAATCCTGAGAAAGAAGAACAAAGCTAGAGACCTCACACTTCCTGATTTCAAAATATATCACAAATCTATGGTAATTAAAACTGTAAGGTACTGGCATAAAAACAGACACATAGACCAATGGAACAGAATAGAGAGCCCAGAAATAAACCCACACACATATAGTAAACTGATCTTCAACAAGGGTGCCATTCTTTCCATAATGGGGAAAGAATAGTCTCTTCGGTAAATGTGTTGGGGAAACTGGATATTCGTATGCAAAAAAATGAAATTAGTCCCTTATCTTACACCATACACAAAAATCAACTCAAAATGGATTAAAGGTGTAGATATAAAATATGAATTTTTAGAAATCTCCTAGAAGAAAACATAGGGGAAAAGCTCATGATATTGGTCTAGACAATGATTTCTTGGATATGACACCAAAAGCACAGGCAACAAAAGCAAAAATAAACAAGTGGGATTACATCAAACTTAAAAGCTTTGGCACAGCAAAGGAAACAATCAACAGAGGGAAAAGGTAACCTACAGAATGGGAGAAAATATTTTTAAACCGTATCTCTGATAAGGGGTTAATATCCAAAATATATAAGGAACACCTACAGCTCAATAGCAAAAAACAAAACCAAAAAAACTGATTAAAAAATGGGCAGAGGGCTTGAATAGACATTTCTCAAAAGAAGGCTTACAGATGGGCAATGGGCACATGAAAAGATGTTCAACATTACTAAACATCAAGGAAATGCAAATCAAAACCACAATGAGATATCACCCCATACCTGTTTGGATGGCTATTAACAACAACAACAAAAAAAAGGTAATGAGTTCTGGTGAGGATGTGAAGAAATTGAAACCCTAGTACACTGTTGGTGGGAATGTAAAATGGTGCAGCTTCTATGGAAAATAATATGGAGGTCCCTCAAAAAACTAAAAATAGAGCTACTGTATGATCCAGGAATCTCTCTTCTCGGTATATATTCAAAAAACTTGAAATCAGGATCTCTCAGAGATTTTAGCATACCCGTATTCATTGCAGCACTATTCACAGTAACCAAGATATGGAAACAACCTAAATGTCCAGCATAAACATAAAGAAAATGTGGTCTGTACACACGAGATATTATTCAGCCTGAAAGACGAAAATTCTGCCAGTTGCCACAAGATGGATGAAACCGAAGGACATTGCGCTAAATGAAATTAACCAGCCATGGAAAAACAACTAATACATGATTCCACTTACAGGAGGTATATAAAGTAGTCAAACTCATAGAAACAGAGAGTAGAAAGATGGTTGCCAGGGGCTAAGGGGAGGGGGAAATGAGTTGCTATTCAGTGAGTGTAAAGTTTCAAGTACACAAGATGAATAAGTTCTAGAGCTCCGCTGTACAACATTGTGCCTATAGTCAACAATACTTAAAAGTGTGCACTTGAGGGCTTCCCTGGTGGCGCAGTGGTTGAGAATCTGCCTGCTAATGCAGGGGACACGTGTTCAAGCCCTGGTCTGGGAAGATCCCGCATGTCGCGGAGCGACTAGGCCCGTGAGCCACAACTACTGAGCCTGCACGTTTGGAGCCTGTGCTTCGCAATAGGAGAGGCCACGATAGTGAAAGGCCCACGCACTGCGATGAAGAGTGGCCCCTACTTGCCACAACTAGGGAAAGCCCTCACATAGAAACGAAGACCCAACACAGCCAAAAGTAAATAAATAAATAAAAAAAATTAAAAAGTAACTGTACCATTAAAAAAAAAATTTTTGTGACTTGAATAGATCTCACATTGAGTGTTCTTACCACAATAATTTTAAAAAGACCATATACATGGAGGCATCTTCTTCTCCCTGGACCTTTTTTTTTCCCACCTATAAAATGACCAGGCTGGACTTGGTGATTGTTAACTCTAAATGTTAACCTAAAAAAAATTCATCCCAAGTTGGCACCTTGGTGTTTTGGAAGAACAATGGCTCAAAAGCAGTATAAGTATCATTCTTAAGTGAGACTTATAGGGATCTTAGTATGAATTAAAAGGAGCAAAATGTCCCCCTTTGTTTTTTGTGGGTTTTTTTTGCAGTACGCAGGCCTCTCACTGTTGTGGCCTTTCCCGTTTCAGAGCACAGGCTCCAGACGCGCAGGCTCAGCGGCCATGGCTCACGGGCCCAGCCGCTCCGCGGCATGTGGGATCCTCCCAGACCGGGGCACGAACCCATGTCCCCTGCATCGGCAGGCGGACTCTCAACCACTGCGCCACCAGGGAAGCCCCCCGCTTTGTTTTTAATGTTATTTTCCCCCCAATTAAAGTAATATTACTAGAAGCAGAAAGAAACCACCATAACCTTGTTGCCTATAAGCAACCTCTGTTAACATTTTGACATGTTTCCATTCAAGACTCTTTTTATGTTGGTGTTTATATTTGTTTGGTTTGGTGGGGTTTTTTCCATAGTTAAGTTCATACTGTGTATATATAATTTGAGTCCTAATTTTAGTTTAATTTTTTTCCATTAATCCAACCAACAAATATTTATAACCTGTTATGCAGGAGGCATTATGCTAGGCATCAAGGAAACAAAGATGAACAAGATGCAGTGGGAAAACAGGTAAACAATTAAAATCGGCTATAGCAAGTTCTTTGGGAGAAGACACCATCCTGTGGGAAGAGAAAAGCTTCTCAGTGGTTACAAAATCTTAAGTCAAAACAAGAACGAGTCAGCACGTGGCTACTCAGCAAAATACCGCATCTCATAGCTACCCTTGAAGCCAAGTGTAGGTAACTAACTTAATAATGGCCAATGGGATGTGGTTGGGTGTAATATATTACCTCTTCTGGATCCTACCCTTGTCCCTTTAGCCCTTCACTGTTGGTTGAAAAGGGAAGCGATGGTAAGAACAAGATCAGCCACCTTAGATGGAAGCTGCATAGTGAGGATAGTAGGATAGTAGAGCAATGGGATAGAAGAAATCGGGATTCCTGTATCAGTCCTGAATTGCTTATGCTTGGATTGCTATGTAACAGAGAGAAAATTGCCTAACTTGTTTAAAAGCAACTGTGATATTTGTGTCTTTGTTTTAGCAGCTGGGACCTCAATCTTAACTAATACAGATGGCAGTAGATGGAGTCTAGAGAAGTAGGCAGAGAGGTGGGTGTTGGAGACAGAGAAGCTTGTAAGACATTCTCAGATGTTTGAACCTTATCCTGAAGGCACTGGTGAGCCATTGAAGAGTTGTAGACAGACTGACATGATCTAGTTTGCATTTTGGGAAAATCACTCTGGCTGCTGCATAGATATCAACTGCTCAAAGCAGGCAAGAATGGAGGCAAAGAGACCTGTTAGAATGCTGTTGTCCTCATGCAGGTGAGCGAAGTTAGTAGAATAACCAAGGTATTTGAAGGTTACTGAAGGTGCTGAGGAAGAACCGACATGTATAAGATCACTGGATGTAACAGTAGGAAAGATATCCCTGGGTCTTGCTTGGATTCAATAGTAGAAGGCACAAGAGGAAAATCATGATTTGGAGGTGGGTTGACCTTGGGGATAAGAAGTTCATCTTCGGACATGTCGAGTTTGAATGTCTGTGTCTGTGGGACCTTCAGATGGAGGCGTCCAGTAGGAGGTTGGCTTTATAGATCAAAAATTCTTTCAAGATATCTGGGCTAAGTTTACAGATTTGGGAATCATCAGGATAGAAATGGTAAACAAAGTTGTGCAAGCCAATGAAATCATCAGGGAGATAGCCAGCCAGATAACAAGGGGCAGGTGGGTAGAGCCAATATCTATGGAGAAGGCAGAGGAAGAAGAACCTGCACAAGAATGTGCACAAGGAACCCACGGGTAGTCAGAGAAGTGTGTGTCACCAAGACCAAGGGAAGGTGGTGGTGTAGATGACAAGAGGCCAGCCATGCTAAGTGTTGCACGGAGGCCAATTAAACTAGAAGCACTAAGCATGGTGTTCTGTGAGCTCAGCGTTTACTCAGTACATGTTGGAGTGAATTGCTAATTGGCAAACTACTAAATTGTTGCTGTTATTCTTAACTTAATTATTTGTTCTGCTTTGGTTTTCATTAGGAACAGCACATCTAAATTGTGTTTGCTGAGACAAAGTGGTAAACCCTGCTTATGTTAACTCTTGTTTCTTGGGTTAAGTAATGGACTTAAAACTTAAGAAAAAAAAAAACTTTGTTGTTTCAAGTGACTATAAAGGTATTCTCTATTCACTATAGTAAATTTGGTAAATATAAACAAGAAGAAAATAAAGGCCATGCCAGGCCAGGCAAACAGAGGGTGGCTGTTTCTTTTGGTCATGGTCATGGTTCACAGAAGCCACCCCCAGGGAACAGGACTTGGAAGAGGGTAATTCAGTGTGGAAGTCAAAGTGGCAGCTTATAACAACTGTTCTTTCCCTTCTGTGGATCAGGGATGCTTCTGAGAATCTGATAAAAGCATTGGACCTTCTACCCAGAAAAAAAACACGGCGCACTTATGCATATGATTTTGCATTCAATTTCTGTGGGACC